>NC_140513.1:27647052-28167052 GCF_964339955.1 Pipistrellus hanaki | reverse complement strand
TTTGATTCCAGTCAAGGGCATGTACCTTGGTTTCGGGCACATCCTCAGTAGGAGGTGTGCAGGAGGCAGCTGATTGATGTTTCTAACTCTATCCCTCTCCCTTCCGCTCTGTAAAAAATCAATAAAATATATATTTTTTAAAATAATAAAAGTAAATGTTGCCAGAGTGGTTGATGTTTTGAACTAGAAGGAGCTTTGTGGAAGGATGACCCCAGGCCACTTCTCCCACCCTGGTTTGGGGGGTGGGGGAGGGGGGGGAGAGAGAAAGACTGGGAGAGAAAGAAGGACCCAGAACTGAGAGGTCCTGGCCACAGACATCAGAAGATCTACAACAAGCTCTCTCAGGACATGATTTATCTGAATGTGTTATATGTTCATAATAGAATGTTTAAACCTGAAGAAAATTTTCATAGGAGTTCATTAGAATTTATTTGAGTCAAACAGAGGACACATCTGGATGCAAGATCTCAACATATGAGAAAAATGCTTCCCACAATGACAATTCTCTGTTTGTTTTGTACATTTGGAATTGAGGAGGGCATGTAAGGAAGACTGCATGAATAGGAGAAAACTAGGTGGGAACTGGGTTACAAGGCAGTTATCAAGATTATGTGCTCACCTGAGGGGTGACCTGCTTTTCAAGGGGTCTGAAAAAGAGGCATTGCAAAATTGTACTAACCTAGATGCACAAAAACAATAGATAGGGCATGTTTAACGCAAAGATAATCTTTTACTAGTAAAGTTATAGTCCTGAGGAATTTATGATCTGATTGCCCTGTGAGGTTACTTTCAGCTAGATTTATTACAGAGTCCAGTTTTTATCCACATACCATATTTTCTGACGTATAAGACGACACCCCTAATTTTACAGTTAAATCATAGGTTTAGGCCTATATTCGCTGTATAAGACTACCCCCCACTTCCGAGGTAACACCAGTTCTTTTTTTTTTTTTTTTAATATATTTTATTGATTTTTCACAGAGAGGAGGAAAGAGGGAGGGAGAGCTAGAAACATCGATGAGAGAGAATCATCGATTAGCTGCCTCTTGCACACCCCCTACCGGGGATGTGCCCGCAACCATTGTACATGCCCTTGACCGGAATCAAACCTGGGACCCTTCAGTCCGCAGGCCGACGCTCTACCACTGAGCCAAACCGGTCCCGGCACCAGTTCTTTTTTTTAATAGACCACCTCTCTGACTCTGGCCAATCTGAGCAGGCTTTTTTTCCGTTTCAAAAGTCGTCTTATACGCCGGAAACTACGGTATATGGATATTTTGATGTAAGACATTAACATTATCTTTTTTTAATATATGTTTCTTGATTTCAGAGAGGAAAGGAGAAAGAGAAAGAGATTGAAACCTCAATGATGAGAGAGAATCATGTGCCTCCTACACATCCCCAACTGGGGATTGAGCCCACAACCCAGAAATATGCCCTGACAAGGAATTTCAATTCCTGGTTCATAGGTCCACGCTCAACTACTGAGCCACATTATTCTTTAATTAGAAGTTAGTGATTATTTTATCTTAGCAGGAATCCAAAATGGAATAGGCTTAATTCAGAGTGGGGCAAAAGTTGTAAGTACTCAAAACACAGATTCCACTCTTGTGTCATTATTAATTATTATATTATTTTCCATATGGACAACTGTAAAACTACTTTTACCCCACCCTGCATAAGGAACTGATCATTTATCTGGAACTCCTACATCAGTTCTAAACTGAAAAAAAATTGCCATGACCAGAGTTGGTAATCAATTCAAATTGTTTAAACATATTACATATTTTCATTCCTTTTTAATCAACGCAGCTTTACCAGTGCCTCAGAAATTTCTGTCATGTGTCACAGGTGGTTCCATGAGACCAAAGAAAAGTTACATCTAAAGATAAAAACACCTATGGAGGAAATCACACACGCCAAATTTTCAGTGGAAATTTGTTGATTGCTGAGAAGAACAAGAAAAGAATACAAGAAGGGATCCACCTCCATCTTGAGTGGTCTTCACGGTTTGGTTACACAAGACCCTATAGCCAGCCGGGTTGACAGCTGTCCTTGCTCATGGACAGTGGACAAGGGAAAGAAATGTAGCCCTATCCATCCTGAGACCCAAATTCCACACGTGCATTTTAAAAATAAAGTCACCTTGGAACAACTGTTAATGTGCTGTGAAGGATGGTGCGCATCCTAGTCACTTCTAGCATGTGTGTAGAAAGCACTTCAACATTTGCAGTGGGATTTCAGAAATAATTTTGCCTGTACTCAATAGCAGACCAAGAGAACTATTATTCTGCTTAATTCACAAAATACCTGTAATTTATCAAAAGCGTGCTTTGTGGCCGGAGCTGAATGTGAAGAAAAGCTCAGTGAAATAAGCTGACTGCCCCGAGTCTACCCAGCTATGAGGCTGCAGAGTGGAATTCCAATTCAAATCTCTGTGTGGGATTCTCTTTCCATTCGCCCGTTTGTCTGTAAGCACGTGTATGACACATACACAAAATGATGTGAAGTAAGTCATCAATCAAAAGAAAATTCCCATACATGCATTTTATTTTCCAATTTACTATTGTCAGTGCTGCTCTGGGAAGAGGATAGAAGAAAAGAAGACCCTCAGACCAATGTATACTTTTTTTTTTTTTTTGCAAAATGCACACCAATGCAAATTACACAGTAAAGTTAGCCGAGGGGCATAATTTGTTACACAAATAAACAAACACTATTTGGTTCCGTCTGTGGCTACTGCAGTTATAATGAAAATCTAAAAACAACTGTAATGCTTCTAACCATAAAATTATAAGGCAAGAAAGTGGATTTAGATAACTGTAAGAGCCTTAATTGTATGTTTGTAAACTCACAGACAAAGCTTCTACTCAAATTTAGCTCTGGCTCAAATAGCACATCCAAAGCCCAAGTTTTATTTCTCCCTTTCTTCTGCCATATAGGCCTAAGACCCCAAGCATTAGAAAATTCCATCCTTCCAAAAGTGTGTGTGTGTGGTGATGGAGAGGAAGAAAGAAGGAAATGCAGCTTAAGATGGCCAACGAAGCCACAGAGCCCAGATTTATTGATTTTGTGTTTCCAGGTACACCTACCTGTGTCCATTTAGTGTCTGAGCAGAGAAGTCCGTAACAGCGCCAGAGGGTCAGACCTAGAAGGAGAGCAGGTCCAATGCCTTCATCTCACAGAGGCTCAGAGAGGCCAATGTTGGGGGTTCTGCAGAAAGTTAGAACTCAAGTTCCCAGAACCTCAGGCCCTGCTTTCTTGCCCTTCTCCGTGTCAGGCCGGCAGCTGGAGACTGTGCAGCATCTGTTCCCAGGGCCAGTGGTCAGAGAGATGTTTGATCCAGTAATAACTGGGGTGAGCAGTCCTTCCCTTTAGATGCCGCCCAGTCACTTCGCCTTCACCAACGTCAGGGTGGCGGGGTGCAGAGAGGGAAGCCACCCTTCCTGTCCCTCCTTTCAGTCCCTAATTCTAACCTGGGCTGAGAACTGAGGAAGCAGCAGGGTCTGGATGAAGTCTGATCCTAGGAGAGCTGAGGACGGCAGACCATACACAGGTGAGAAATGTCAGAGCGCTCTCGCTGTGGAGACACTAAAGCCAGGAGGAGCAAGAACAGCAGATGAGGTGGTAGGGAGAAACTCTTATCTCCTTAGAGGTGGCATTCAAGCAAAGACTTGAATGACAAGAAGGGAGTAAGCCAATATCTGGGGTAAGAGCATTGCAGAGGGAGGGAAGGATAGGATGGAAAGATGAGCAAAGTCCTAAATGATAGGTATACAACTCTGTGGATACGCTAAAAACCACCCAGTTACATGCTTTGAATGGATAAATGCCATGGTGTGTGAACTACATTTCAATAATGCTGTTAAAAATTAAAAATACATTTTAAGTGATAAAGTCACTCGTAGTTCCTGACCACGTTCCTTTAGGACAAAGCAAGGGAAATCATGTGACGAACAAATCCAGGGTCCTTCTCCTTAATCCTTTCCCTCTTCCTTTTATCATCCTGTTCCCTAGGGCCTTCCTAAGTGAGTGGGTTCATCAATGAGTGAATTCCCAATCAGGACACCACGGTTGCTAATGGCACGTGCACTCCATCTCCACTCAACCAAGACTAGTGTTTAGACAAAGGCCTTCAATGCCTTACCCTGATTATCACCATTCTCGGCCAAAAGGCCTCAGTTTGAAGGAGAGAAGGACACACTTAAAAGTTGGAACTGTTAAATAACCTTCTGTGGGTTTTTTAAATCTCAACTCCTGGAAACCCACATGCCACAATTAAAAGTGTGTGGTCTAAAGACTGGGATTTTTAAGCACCCCAGGAGGCCAATCGGACAGAAATGTTTAATTCGGGACAACTTTTCTGTTACTTTGAACCAAACCATAGAGATAACTCTAGTTTCTCTTTTCAGGCATCCGTATGCCAAAAGAAAAGGGAATGAGCAGAAGAGAAACTTTCAAAGAATTTTTCTTGCACTATTTGCCCATACTTCCTGTGTCTGAGTCAGACCACAGACATGGTCAAATATGTGCAGAATACCTAAAAATATCAGATGAATAATGAAGACAGATGTTGAAAACGGCATAAAATAGAAATGGAGTTGGCCATCTTTTTGAAAACTCACTTTTAAAACAAACAGCACTTAATTTCAAACATTGTCAATAAGACCCAACTTCCCAAGAAACCATTTATCAAGAATTCCTATGAATCACGTTGATGGAAGGCAGATAACTTGGCTTGTGTTGACCCAAACAAAACAATGCTAATCTCTTCCATTTTTAGATACAATATCTCTCTCTGATGGGTAACCAGAGAAAATATTCTTTTCTCTCAGTTTGTAGGCCAGCTTCAAGTTGTTGAAACCCTGGGCCACTGAACAGGAAAAGCAAATGATTTCAATGCAAGAAAAAGCAAATGGCAGTACCAAGCTTGTGCAGCTGAGCTCCCGTAAAAGATGAATGTGGCCACGGTTAGTGAGCCTCCAGGGGAAAACTGAGGGGTGAGCTTACCACAGAAAAATGCAGGCCCCAGCTTGAAACATCTATAAAACTAATTGAAACAACAACAACAACAAAAAGTGCAGGTTTTTCTGAACATACCAGGAAGAATCACCATCAGGCAATTGATGTCCATCAAGACTCACACCAGCTGTTGTGGTTTCTCGACAGCTGCTGTAGAGGGTTGTCACCTTATTTCTGTGCTTACAAATTAAATGGTGGAGGGATGGAATTAATATGTCAAAATCCAGAGATAAGGGTTTTAGCAAGAAACATATACCAGCAATGGTAATTCAAACAACTTGGCGGCAAGCATTGATTTTATTTGGGTGTTGTTGTTGTTTTTAGCTGTTTAAGTCATAGTTTCTTATGCAACACAAGTCACAATATATTGTTACCCAGGTTGGCACATGTGAGACAAAGCCACTTGGGAAATTTTCCTCTAGAACAGACAGGGCCAAGTCCTCCACATGACCAAAGAACAATTGTTATGACCCAACTGAATGTAGGATCCAAACATGGCTTTGTCGTCAGCTATGCCCCTCGCTCCTTATAGCAGAAGAATGCTAGAACTAGGCCATCTAACTCATATGGCATAGAGACAAAGATAATGAAAAAGCAGAGTCACCAAAAAGTAGATATCCAGAGTATCCAAAGAAAAAGCTCCTAATAATAGATTTTTAAGCTTCCTTCCTCCTGCCTCCTCTTTACTTCAAGGATTCCAACACTCCCCTTCAAATGATATTCAATGTTTCAGTCACAGAAACTGTATTAGTTTTGTCAGCCTATTCCTTTGCATCTGTTAGAACTAAGGGAAACAATATATTCAGAAGCAGCAAGCAGCCAACCATGTTTGATCTCTTTCATAAAAAATTGCATGATCAAAAGTAAAATTTATTTTTTTAATATATTTTATTGATTTTTTTACAGAGGGGAAGAGAGAGGGATAGAGAGTTAGAAACATCGATGGTGAGAGAGAATCATTGATCAGCTGCCTCTTGCACGCCCCTTACTGGGGATGTGCCCGCAACCAAGGTACATGCCCTTGACAGGAATTGAACCTGGGACCTTTCAGTCTACAGGCCGACGCTCTACCCATTGAGCCAAACCTGTTTCGGCAAAAGTAAAATTTATTTTGCTTGGATGCCATTCTCCTACTCAAACTCTCCCCCCAGGTTTGCACCTTGAACATAATAACTTTGGGAATTGCTTTGGAGGTCTTATCAGACACATGCTTCTCAACCTGTTACTAGGGTAATCATATACTTTAATGTATGATGATATAATTTAATGCCAAGATACATGGAAAGCAAAAAAAAAAAAAGGGGGGGGGTCCTAAACATAATTATTCTGAACAATAAATATAAACTGCCACAGAACTGAGAAAACTGGACACAGCCATCCTGTATTTAACTCATTCCCTTACAATATGATCTTTCTCTATTTTCTGTTTATCCACAATTTTCCATCTATCTAGAAGATAGCCTAGCTCCATGGTCGGCAAACTGCAGCTCGCAAACCACATGCGGCTCTTTGGCCCCTTGAGTGTGGCTCTTCCACAAAATACCACAGCCTGGGAGAGTCTACTTTGAAGAAGTGGTGTAAGAAGAAGTTTAAGTTTAAAAAATTTGACTCTCAAAAGAAATTTCAATCGTTGTACTGTTGATATTTGGCTCTGATGATTCATGAGTTTGCCGACCATTGTCCTAGCTCATCAAGCTGGGAAAGAGTAGCCTCTCTTTCTTGAAGTTCATATTGTGGAAAAATAATTACTAGTATATTGAAATAATTTTACCTTGCAAACATCCCTCCCCAGATACCACTATTCTCCCAAGAGGGGTATATTTGTCCCTGCTGATTGGTTCAATTGAAAATCACTGTATGTTGAAAACTCTGACGGAAACCCTGGGTCATGTGCTGTGGTAGGGAAAGCAGGTGGTGCTGAAGGAGATGAGCAAGAGGAGATCAGAGAGTTAAATGTCATTTTATGGCCTTTTAAGTTGAGTTTAAGGGATGGCTCTATTCCACATGTAGGGTCTGGGTGGGGTCTAAAAAAGTGGAAAAAAACGTGGAAGGTTTCAATGAGTTTCCTGTCAATGACTGGTCACTGGGCAAATCCAATTGCAATGGCCTAGCCTTGGTTACTAAACCAACTACACCAAGTCTAACAGAAATATAATCAAGGAAAGTAGAGATGTCCTACACAATGTAGGAGACACTGTACTTCAGTTTCTTGATGATTTGTGAGAAACTGGGCTGTGAAAGGGCTGAGATGAAAAGACATCTATGTGATGGAACAGGAACAATCTTTTCACAATGCTGCCTTTGAAAGACAAAGGGTCCAAACCCAGTAAGTCCTCAAGACTGGTCATGTCCAAGCTGTCACCGACAGGGCAGGAAGCCACAGAACTGCTCCATTTCATTATTGTTGTGCTCTGGAATGGAGACAGGTTCCTTCGCCAAAGGGAAAAATGCTTTATGCATTGGTATTTCACACAGTTCAACGATATGAGCAGCCCTACGTAGGCCTTCGATAAGAAGCAGCAATGTTGTTATTATTAATTTATCTGAAAGGAATCAGCTGGGGGTGGAGAGTGTTTAATGCTCCATAGGACATAGGAGGGAAGTGCTGACTCACAGAATTAGGGACCCACCTGAGGAAACCTTGCAAACATCTACTCCAGCCATTCATTTTTATTTCTTTTTAATCCTCGCCTGAGGATAATTTTACCATTGCTTTTTTAGAGAGAGTGGAAAGAAGGGAGGAAGGAGAGAGACAGAGAGAGAAAGAGAGAGAAAGAGAGAGAGAGAGAGAGAGAGAGAGAGAGAGAGAGAGAGAATATCAACGTGAGAGGGACACATCAATTGGTTGCCCCCCACACACTCCCTGACCAGGGTTGGGGATCCAACCACAACCCAGGTACATGCCCCTGACCGGGAATCAACTGTGGCCCTTTGGTGTGTGGGCAGATGCTCTAACCACTAGGAAACAGTGGCCAGGGCCCAGCCATTCATTTTTATCGCAATATTGCCAAATAGATGTCCAACCTAAATTTGAGTACTTCTATTCTAGAATCAGGAACTTTCAGGGCTGGGTTGGATAATGGGCTGAGTAAGAATTTTTATCTGAACATCAGTTCTAGAACTTACTTGAACATATGAAGTATTTTTGCTGGGTCAGGGAGGAAGACAGAAAGATGAGCAAAGAGGCCAGACATTTGGGCCCTCCGGGAGTCCCAGAACTTTGAGGCAATAGGTGGTCATTATGAAAAAGAAGCGCTTTTTACCCTAAAAATAACTACCAAGGCACAAAGGAAACTCAGAAATGTTCACGACTGGCATTTGAAAAGTCTCAGTGAAAAATCTCATCCCTGTTTCTCAGGTGGTGAAAGGCAATGAAGTTAAAAGCCTGGAAGCTTCTCTGCAGCCCAAGTCCGCAATTCCAAAGACTCCAGTGTAGAATTTTTGTTGCATTTAGGACCTGCCCAGGAGGCTTCAGCAATTCATGCGAGAAGATCCGGTTTGGCTAATGATACTTATTTATTTGTGGGGAGACCAGCATCGTGGTACATTCTTTCATCTGAAGCAAGCAAATGCACAAGAGTGTGTAATTTCCACTTACAGGGCTTCTTCATCCCCCTCCACTCCTGACTTGTGAATGAAGCCAGGAAGCAGAAACTCTCCTCACCACAATGTTCAGTTACCACCGCTGGAGGCTCCCATATAATTGCTCCTCCTCAACAACCAGTCCCCATGGGGTGAAAGCAACAAGAGACTCTGAAGACGCATTGCTTTGTCTCCAGAGGGCCACATTAGTAATCTTTGAGGCATTATTTTATATTTCTACTCTCCCAGAGGATTTTGTTTTTAAAACCACGCAAGCCTTAGTGGTCTGTTTGAACAAGAAATCGCTTTACACTCCTGAATAATGCATTCCTCTCCAACTATTTCTCCATAACCTTCCAGGACATGAAAACCACCCGAGGCTCCCAACATGGCTGCTTTCTTTCCTCTCATAAACAAACTCTCATGCGAGTGTGGTCACTCTGGAGCTTTGTGTTGCTTAAGCTTTTCCCCTCCGTCTTTTGTTCTGACAGGCACTGATTATAGCATCTCCCCCCCCTCCCCCGCGGCCCCCCCTCCCCCCCCCCCCCCCCAGTCTGGAGAGTAGGAAGGCTTTCGTCTGCTGATCTCTTGCCTGAAGCCTTTTCCATTGCCAGCCATGAATACATGACGCCAGCATGATGGATCCAGGCTCAGCATGTCGGTTCAATAATGGCCCCAAAGATTGCAGGTTCTAATCCCTTGAACATGTAAATGTCACCTTATAAGGAAAAAGGGTCTTTGCCAATGTAATTAAATTAAGGATGATGACGAAAGGACATTATCCTGAATTATCTGGGCAGGTCCTAAGTGCAATCATATGTATCCTTCCTAATGAGAAGAAGGTGAAGGGAGATTTGACACACAGAAAAAGAGACAGCAATAGGTTCCACAGAGGCAGAGACCAATAGGTCCACAGAGACAGAGACCAGAGTGATGCGGCTACAAGCCAAGGAGTCCTGGCCGCCACCGGAAGCTGGAAGAACAAGGAATAAATTCTACACTAGAGTCTTTGGAGGGAGCAGGGCCTTGCCAACACTTTGATTTCAGTTCACTGAAACTGATTTCAGACATCAAGCCTCCAAAACTGTGATAGAATAAATTTCTGCTGTTTTAAGCCATTTCTTTTGTTATAGCAACCACAGGAAACTAATACACTCAGTTACCTGGGTCAGACCTCCAGTCCCTGCAGCTTTATTCAAGTCATTGTTGTGACTTGTGCACTCAAGTGTATCCCATAAAAATAATTTCTATGATTTTTCTGAGGAAAATCTGATTTATTTTCTTTTTCCTTTCTCAACTGACTCGGGCAATTTGGCGTCTCCTGTGTCATTCTGATCCCTTGAGAATGAACTTGGGGAAACATTAACTTTCAAACCCAACTATGGACCCCCAATGAAGTGTGCCCCTCCACTGAGCTCCTCTCTCATCTGAACTGAAATGCTGCACAAACTGTCTTCATGCCACTTGATGGCCAAAATAATTTTGGTTTAACTGTGTGAACTTGGTTACGTGGTTTATTTTCCGGATTTCAATTTTGTCATCTGAATATGGAGATCATAAAACATGTACCAAAAACAAACAAACAAAAGAAACTTCCTTAGATGTAGGATATATCTGAAATTCACCAATGAAATGTTTTCCAGTAGGGTAAATGTCACCTAATTCTTTCTTCAGTGCCCATGGCTTTGACTGAATCTGATGGATTCAGAAACACAGGGTTTTCTCCCAGAACAATGTCTCCCCCCCAACCCCCCCAAAAAAAGGAATTTCCTAAGTAAGAGATCTGATATAAAAGAACTTTAATTATAACCAGCTCAGGAAGCATTATTTCACGTTAGGTTAGTCCATGATTCCCAAAGGAATTCTCAACTCAGCCATGAAAACTATGTTCTCGATTAAACTTTAACCAAGAAGACTCAAAATGGAAAAATATATATATTTATTTTTGTAAAATCTTAAATAAGAGATGCTTTATTGAGTTGGAAATCTTAAGGAAACCAAAGGAAAAGAGGGGATTCATTTTCTTTTTCCTTTTTGAACTTTGCATTCCATGCAACTCTGCAAATGGCAAATGCTTTGTTAGAATGCTATTTCTTGGTCTTAAATATGCTTCAGAGCTTCGGGGCATTTAAAAAAATATCATTAATATAAGCCAGATTTAAAAAAAAAAAAAAAAAAGTAGCACTTCTGGAGTCTAAATTAAATTGGTCGCTGTCCAAGAAAACTCTTTTTTTTTTTTTAATATCTTTTTATTGATTTTTTTACAGAGAGGAAGAGAGAGGGATAGAGAGTTAGAAACATCAATGAGAGAGAATCATCGATCAGCTGCCTCTTGTACACCCCCTACTGGGGATGTGCCCACAACCAAGGTACATGCCCTTGACCGGAATCAAACCCAGGACCTTTCAGTCCACAGACCGACTCTCTATCCACTGAGCCAAACCCGTTTTGGCCCAAGAAAACTCTTGCACAAGGAGGCCAAAAAGGACCACTAATCACTTCCTGCGGGGACTTGGAGACTCCGGGGATGAAAAGTGCCTCAGAGAGCACAGGAGCGACCCATCTTCACCAAGAAGATTCCCCGGTGGAGTGGAGGGCGCTGGTGCTTGCTGGATCCTAGGATGGGGTACTCGCTAACCCCCTCACAGTACCTCTCTGGGCTTCTGCCTTGTTGCCTGTGAAGTGTAAGGTCAATCAGATGACCTGGAGAATTCCTTCAAGCTTGTGTGCTCCAGGATTGCGGGAAGACCAAGGAAAACTTGGGAGGAAAGGGAGGATCCAGAAGTCCATTTGCAAAGTCCATACCAAATGACAAGCCCTTAATGGCCTGGGAAGGTGATAGGTCTGCTCTAGGCAAAAAGCCAAAAAGCGACTCAACCGAAGAGAATGCACCTCGGGAGAAAAACCTCACTTCCTCAGAGAGGCCTTCCTCAGGCGCCTGGTGAAGGTAGCGCCCCCTGCTGCCAGTGTCCCTGCGCAGTCGACCAGATTACACTTGGTTGATTTTTTCTCTGCTCTTACTACCATTTAAAGTTATCATTTCTCTTAATCCATGTGTCTGTTTATTTTTCCTCACCCAATAAACTATAATTCCTGACCGACAGGGACCATCGCTTTCTCTCTCACTATTGTATCTCAGGTCCTGAATTAATGAATAAATGGATGGATGGATGGATGGGTGGGTGGATCCACTCTGGCATTCTGAAAATCTGTTCCCTACACTGAAACAGAAGTAATCTTGAAATGCAAATTTAACCTTGTCACTTCCCACCATAGAACCCATTAGTAACTCTAAAACTAGAAGTTAAATCTCTCCTCCTGGCCAATGATTGGGGCTCGGGGGTGCCTGCAGATCCCTATTGCTCCACTGTCCCTCATACTCAGAAAGCCAGCCTCTTTGGCCTTTTCTTATGGCACCATTTGGCCTTTGTACATGTCACCCCCTCTGTCAGGAATACATCATGAAAAGCATACCCAAACCTGGGTCCCCACCGTCACCCAATGAATTCTCTCATGAGTCTTCCTCAGGAGAGAGCCTGCCCTGGCACATGCCCCAGCTCTCACACCTGGGCTTAGAAGGACCCTTCTGTTATCTGCCCTGGAGGGATCCTCCTCTCCTTCAGCACACCTATCTGTTTACAAATGTTCACTTATGCGTGTGGTTATTTATTTAATGTCTGTCATCTTCACTTTGTGTAAGAGCTGAGAGAGCAGGGCCCAATCTGCTTTTGCTGACTTGGCGTCCTCTGAGCCTAAAACAGTGCCCGATGCATAGTGGCCATGCAGTCAACATTTGCAGGATGAATGAATGAGCAAACAGACGAACAACAGCGTCATATTTGGCTAAAGCCAAAACCTCTGTATTGTCTCAAATAGTCTAAGAAATTGTTTTTAAAACCCAACTGTCATGGGTAACAAGAGCAGACTTCCTCTCAAAACCCCTCTCCTCCAGCTCCAAAGCCAGGCTCCTTTCGGCCGATTAATCATATCAGAGACCAGCGAGGAAGGTCTCCCCGAGACATAATCCCTCTGTACAGCCGGAGCTCCCTGCTGCCCCGTCTCTTTATACTCACTCATTCCAACCAGGACGTTTTAATTTGGAGGAAATAATGAACCTCAAGAGGGAACGGGGGAAGGGGAGGGTGGCCATGGGGGCCACGGAATTTGAGTCCAAGTCTGGTTACCATTTCGGGCCTAAAAGGAAACAACTAAAACCAAGGAACTGGCAGTTGCAACTGCTCTTTGTTCTGTTTTGTTTTTTTGGTTTTTTTGGTTGGGTTTTTTTTGTTGTTGTTGTTTTTTAAAGAAGAAGAAGAAGAGGAAGGAAGGAAGGAAGGAAGGAAGGAAGGAAGGAAGGAAGGAAGGAAGGAAGGAAGGAAGAAAGAAAGAAAGAAAGAAAGAAAGAAAGAAAGAAAGAAAGAAAGAAAGAAAGAAAGAAAGAAAGAAAGAAAGAAAGAAAGAAAGAAAGAAAGAAAGAAAGAAAGTTCCACAAAACACAGTTCTGGGGCACGAAGCAAAAATGTTTTCTGCGTTACAGAGGAGCTACCGGAAATGTTCCTCCAAACTGCTGAAAACTCCAAACATTTGCTAATTGGAGAGAAAGGACCAATTGAGATCTGGATGGACAGCCTGGAGAAAGAAACCTCTCTCTCGGGGACAGATAAGGCTCATGATGCCCACCCCCAGTCCGCACATCTATTTAGGAGATAATCTCTGCCCCCAACAGAAAACAAAAGGCGGAAAGTTACACAAGTAGCCCCTCTGGCAGAACACAGGTAACTGATAACAAAGAAAAAGGCCGAGGGACTAGGAAGGTGAGGGGAAGAGTGTGAAAGAGGAACAGAGTCAAATGGCAGAAGCTTATCTGGGAGAGGAGAAGGGGAGCTGGAGAGCCTAATGATGCTGCCAAGATAAGAGAAAAATGTAAACACAACCGAGTAATCCACCGGCACTGCTTCCAGCCCAGGAGAACGCAGCCATAAATCTTGTAGAAATGTAATATTTTGGAAACCACGAGAATGGATCTAATCCAGATCTTATCCTGACTTATGTCCCATTCCAGAGCCAGAAAATGAAAAAAGTGAAGGTGAAATACTGGTGAACTGTTCGTTTTCTTCCCCGTATGCCCCCTCATGCCCTCTGTGGAGGCAGACACCTAACTGGGCTGGAGTTCTGAGGCCTGCCATAGCTAGATATCCAGTGCACCCCCTGTGAGCCCCACTTTCTCGTGTGTGAGAGGAGGGTGTGTCCTGTCCCTCTGTGATCCATAGGTCCCTAACATCTGGACATTATAAGAGCATGTGGGAAAGCACAGCTTTCACCGACAAAATTAACCATCCATCTATATCTATATCTCTTTCACGGACTTGCTATGTGACCTTGGGCAAGTGGCCCAACTCCATTCAGATCCAATTGACACATTTGACAAATGGGGAAAACAATGGAGAATCATTAACTGTGCGTGAGAGATGATCAATAATGTGCTCAAAGTCACAGAGTCAGAACTCAGCTCAAATCTTAGTAATGACAATGACTCTATTCTTTCCACTATGGCCCACTGCTATCCAATGAGACAACATCAAGACTTGTATTCATGAAAGACAGCTATTAACGGTCAGAACTAAAGGTAATAATAAACCACATAAATTCCCAGCAGTTAAAATATGTTTAGCAAATATGGGCCACTGTTATAGTTATTCTTTATAACTTGCAAATCCCTTGAGCCGAGGGTCTTAAGGAATAAAGGAGAAAAATGAATAACTTAATTTTTCACAAGGTAAATTTTATGTGCTTTTTCACTTCTCTCTGCTCAAAGTCTTTCTTCTAAATATTTATTTCATGTCATGATCCGCAAATAATATATACTGGATAAACTCAAATTTGCTAACCTGTTGAAAATTAGCACAGTTGACCAAGTTCATTGAGAGGTAACTGAGGAAAGATGTACTGAAAAGGTTCAGGGTCTGGCTTGGGTGAAACATATGCTTTCTTACTGTAAATACTTTCTTGACTTTAAATATATTCAAATACTTGGTCTACATCTGTGGGACACATGAACCTGAGCCCCATTTCACTTCAGCTTTTAGGGCTCTGTATACCCAAATCCATTCTGTTTCCTGGAGAGGTACAACTTTTTCCAGATGGAACTTCACAGTTTCACTCTAGCTTCCAAATACTGAATGTGTCCCCCAGACCCATCTCTAGCCCTTACATCAGGTTTGGAATGGTAATTGCCAAACTTTACCATGTCGCTAAAATTTCAATTTGGTTTCTTAACTGAAACCTTGTGATGAAGCTCTGAAACCCATTCCCCCTCCACTAATGCCAGTGAAAGAATGGGTTTGAACTTTAACCCTTCAGAGGTTCAGCCCTGAAGCCATAATTCCATCTGACAGAATTGAATACCCAACGCAGTCCAGGCACAAAGTAGGTGTTCAATAAGCATCTGTTGAGTGAAAGAATGAGAAGCAAGACACCAATGAAAGGAAACAGTCACATATGGTGGTAGGTTTTTCACTAGGTCTCTTCAATATTGCAGATTCTTTCTTTTTAACCTGAGGCCTCATTTTATAGATCAGAAAGATGAGACTGGGGAAGAGACAGTTTAAAAGTGTACAGCTTGTCAATAGTGGTGTCAAGATGCAAATCCAATTCTGCCAGATGCCAAAGTCCCTGCAATTTCCACTATTCTACCTCCCTCTTCTATGAAACCTCAACGAATAGTTTTACACACATTCAGCGACAAGTCAAAGCAACGGGTTTTTTTCTCAGGCTAAATTAAACTTGAAAGGATGCTGCCTTTTTTTATTTTTTTAAACGAGGCCTCAATGTTACATAGGATTTATAGAGAGAGAGGACATGTCCCGTCCTCAATGTTTAAAGTTAGAATTTCACCAAAACTCTTTTGGGTAAAGAATGCTTTCATGTCAAAATTTTATTTTTCTGTTTTATCTCTAAGTAATGCAACCTAAAAATTGAGAATTGACTTTTGCTTCAATGTAACAGAAAACACATGTGACTTGAAAGAGTAGAGATGAGAAATTGATGGCTGACCTGAAATTTCTACGGTGTTATTGTCGAAAACTGGGCGAGGCTCCTTCCATCCTTAGCACATAGTTTTCAATCGTAGAGTATCTTCATGATCCCAAAATGGCTGCTGGGGCACCAATAATTACAACAGCCATTCCAAGCAAAACGAAGATGGAAGGGCCAAGAGCAAAAGAATGTATGTCGTTTGAGACTTTATTTTTTTTTTAATTATATTTTATTGATTTTGTACAAAGAGTAAGGGAGAGAGATAGAGAGTTAGAAACATCGATGAGAGAGAGTCATCGATCAGCTGCCTCTTGCACACCCCCTACTGGGGATATGCCCGCAACCAAGGTACATGCCCTTGATCGGAATCAAACCCGGGACCCTTCAGTCCCCAAGCCGACGCTCTATTCATTGAGCCAAACCGGTTTTGGCTGTCATTTGAGACTTTAAACTTCACCTTTAATTTTTCTTATCCAGAAGCCCCATCCAGTGATTACTGTGAACATCTCTCTGACTAAAACTATTTCACATGCAACAGGGGGTGGAAAACATACATATGCAAGGTAGGTACACTGCCAGCCCACCAAAATGTCATTCTCTTGGGAGGAAGACAGAGACAACAGTCGATAAGCAACTGTCACGTCTGACACGTCACAAATTCCTGACACATCATTTAGACATCTGGGACTTAATGAGTGTCTTTTAGTTCCATGAAACTAGACAATTGGAAGAATTAAATGGTGTGTTGAAGATAGAATCCTTACTCCTTTGGAGAATAGCAAAGCCATATTATAGCCTGTGATCTCAAATACTGGAAAACAGAAGTTAAAAGTGATCTATCTATTAAAAAGCCAATTTAAATGAAAAAAAAAAAAAAAAGCATGAGTTTGTCAAGAATGTCACTCAGCCATTAAATACCCTTGGCTTCAAAGTCTCGGAAGTACAGATCTATGAGGTTTGCATTTTCTTTTCATATTCCCCAATAAACCTAAAAGCACTTATGGCTGAGGAAAGGTAAAGCACGCCTAACTGGAGAGAGATACTACCACACTCAGGAAAACCAAAGATTCCCTTCTCCCTGCCCCCATGCCAGGGCCCATCTCGGAGAGCTACTAGGAATGACCTTCTGCCAAAGGTTAGAGGGGCTCAGTTCCACATTATTGACAAGAATCCGAGATCTCTACAGCAGAATGAGTCTTACAGCTGCTCAAGGTCAGTGCCTCCCAACCCACTTCCATCTCTTCGGAGTTAAGGAGAGCACAATGAGGATGTGAAAGAGTGGCCATATGGATGGTGGATGCAGAGAGGGCAGAGTCAGCAGGGGGCAGGGTCTGACTTCCCACAGGAGGTTCACTTTCAACCCAGAGGAAGGTGCCTACTCCCAGTGACATCACTGGGGAATCGTTCTTGAAAACACTGCACCACTTTTTGTAACATCAGGTTAGTTGTGTGCTTCTTTAGGGTGTATTGAGGCCATGTGGTTGGCTGAACAGATGTTGGCCAACACTCTCAGATGACCAATGGAAATTAGAACCAGGAGTGGTGTGTTCCACCCATAAAGCCACTCAGATGTTGTCACACCAAAGGGTAACAGCCATCTCAGGAACAAGAGCTTTCTTGGTTCCATCCTTGTGTTCACATGTCGTGTTCACATCTACCCTTACCCCTTGCTTTTTAGGCCATGTTCATTCTTGTCTGATTTGTGATGATGTCCCCAAAAGTGGTGACTGACACATTCTTCTAAAGAGTAACACATTACAGCCGAAACCGGTTTGGCTCAGTGGTAGAGTGTTGATCTGCGGACTGAAAGGTCCCGGGTTCGATTCCGGTCAAGGGCATGTACGTTGGTTGCAGGCACATCCCCGGTGGAGGATGTACAGGAG
Organism: Pipistrellus hanaki; assembly: GCF_964339955.1. Taxonomy (NCBI): domain Eukaryota; kingdom Metazoa; phylum Chordata; class Mammalia; order Chiroptera; family Vespertilionidae; genus Pipistrellus; species Pipistrellus hanaki. Next base: position 28,149,530 of record NC_140513.1, on the reverse strand, counting down.
GTGGCTGGTCGATGTTTCTCTCTCATCGACGTTTCTGGCTCTCTATCTCTCTCCCTTCCTCTCTGTAAAAAATCAATAAAATATATATATTTTTTAATTTTTTAAAAAATAAAGAGTAACACATTACAGAACAGGAATAGAAGGAGAGAAAACCATGTGATGAAAAGTGCAAAGACAACAAAGGCTGAAGATGGTGTCACCTCTTACGTTGTTCCCATCCACATGCCCTTGACATGGACATGCAGTGAATATATCAAAGATGTAGTTCATTATTTTTAAACACAAATACGCATCAACTTGAAGTCCTTAGATTTGTCTTGTGTAGTCAACTATGTCATTCTTATGTGCCATAGAGAAACCACAACAAGAAGAAAAAACAGCATAAGGGACCAGAGATAACTTCTGGAACACTAATACCACATAAGCTAAGGTAAAAAAATAAATAAATAAATAAATAAATAAATAATAATTTTTGTCTCTTTGTGTATAAACTGAAACACAGCCAACTGTTAAAAGCATCTACAGAGCCAATCAACTTCAGGAATATTCCAGTCTACAAGAGCATCCCATGTCTCTGAACTCTGGTCAGAACTGCAGTCTTTTCCACCTCACAAAGTCCTTCTGACCAGTATATGCCGTCTTGGGCTGGTTTTGCCTTTCATGCAAGTTTGTCTCTTCTTTCAAGAAGTTCCAATCTATTTAAGAAGACTCAAAACTGCTTTGTCCTTCTGAAGTCACACACAGTCTCAGCACAGTTTTGCACACAGCAAGGATGCCACAAACATTCACTGATTTGTGTATTGCATGCAAATATTAGCCGTGCATCTATTAAAATCTAAAAGATCAATAAATATTTCCATTGCCCATGCTCGCTCTAAGTTCAGAATCAGTTGAGAGACATGGGGTCATGTCCATGAAGTTGAAAAGGTGAGCTTCATTACAAACCAACGCTGTTTTGAAGGGTGTGGCTTAGACAATCAACCTCCCCTCAGAACTGGACAGACCCATCCACTGTCACTGCTATAGAAGAAGGCTTAGGCGGGCCATCTAAGGCACCCCACAGGGCTGCCAGCTAGCAGCCCCAAGCACAGCCCAAGGAACCCCTTTAAAAATGAGGAGATCTGGAGGGTCAAATCAAACTTGTACAGCTCCTTTTCCAAATATCACTGAGCAGATAAACCTCTCCCTCTCCCATGCGGAGGCGTTAGAAAGGGACTTAAGAACAAGGACCACAGTTCTGTCTCCTGGGCATTGGACACCCCTTTCTCTCCGAGAAGAGTAGGGCATCTCCCCACTGAAATTCCACAGATGCCTGATTTGTTTTTCCTCCCTAGATGTTAATCTACTGTCCTGTGAGGATCATTTATATTTATTATGTGCCAAACCCAACACCCAACACATAATTCAAGATAACCCCCCTCATAAATTCTATGCATAGAATTTCTAGCCCAGATGGGTAGAAGTTTTGATCTTCAGAACTGAACAGATTTTTATAATTCATGTAAGTCCCTGCAACGCCCAGAGCTCTCTGTTCCTCATGTTTCTTCTGCAGCCTCCTCCCTGTGCTGGGAGATTACGGAGCAAAGACAGTGAAATAAATACTAAGCTTGAAGAATTTGTTCTAAGGGTGTTGATAAATGTTTTTGGATAAACGTGATTTATTCCATATGACTGCCTTCTCAGACTCTTTCCAACTAAATAAGACAAATGCTTTTAGGGAAAGGTCTGTTTGGAAGATTGCTTGGGAGTAACAAAAATATGTACCCGGGCACAGGCAGGGAACCATTCTAAAGCAATCACAGTTCTCTGGGTGAGTGGCCAACCTAAGACACCTTAAGAAAATGACAACATGTGATCGGAGTTCTTGATACATAAAATATAAAATATACACACTTATGGGTTTTCAAAAAGTGTTTTAGTAGGAAAGGGAGATAAGACGCTGCTGAGGTAGACAACTCCTAAAATGCAGTGACTAACTTTGCACAGTAAACATTTGTTAAAAGCCCAGGGCACACACAGTCCGATAAGTTTTGTTCATTCAGCGTCCCAGGCTTTTCCTATCTCCTGCTTTCACATTCTTCTGGGTCTTGGGAAGTCTCTTTATTCAGCCCAAATGTGGGGAAAGAGTGTGTATGGGGGAAGGGGAAGCTAGGATATTTGGTTTGGTTTAGTCTTCAAAGAACCAGTCCTAGTAATGGCATACCCATCACTTCTGCTTCTACCTCTTTGGCCAGAACTCAGCCACGTGACACAACCTGACTACAAGGGGTCTAGTAATGGGGTTTTCAGAGTGCCCAGGGAGAACAGAACAGGAGTGGTGGTGACCACAGCAGCTTTAAACAGCTAGGGCCAAAAGAAGCCAGAAACAAAGACCACATAATACATGATTCAAAGCATATGAAATATCCAGGCATGTTGATCTATAAAGACAGAAGCAGGTTAGTGGTTGCTTAGGGGTGGGAGGGGATAGAGAGGAATAAAGGGATGATAACAAAAGTATACATACAGGTTTCCTTTTAGAGATGAGAAAAATGTTTCAAAATTGATAATGATGGTTGCACATATATGTAGTGATGGTTGCACATCACACATATGTAAATATACTAAAAACCATTTAATTGTAAAAGGTGAGTTGTATAGTATATGAGTTCTGTTTCAATAACGCTGTTTCAATAAAACAAGACAGACTAGATATATAGGAATTATTTGTACTACTTTTACAACGTATCTATAAGTATATAACTATGAGAAAAATAAATGATTTTTTTAACTATTAAAAAAATAAAGAACTAAGACGAATCTCCAGGATAGTGATTATTTTTCTCTACAGTGTTTCCCTCTCACCTTTTTCTCAGGTGAAATCTGGTGAACCTGAATATGAGAGGCCTTGTATTTCAAATCAGAAAGCTTCAATGTTAATGGAGGATTTCAATCTGTCTGAGGTTCACTTTCCTGTTCTACAAAATGGGACCTCAAAGGTGTATTGTACTGATTAAGATAGTAAGTCTGAAAGCCTTGCCAATCTAGGCATCTAGTTGGCTCTTGATTAAAGAATATTAATTACTTAAACTATTCTAATGGAAATGAAATATTAAAATAAAACTAATCCAATAAAAATTTAAGACTTATACAGATACTTCACACACAAAAATATTCAAATGTTCAATGTTATGGGCCAAATGTTTGTGTCATCCCCCCAAAAAAATATATAAATGTTGAATCCTCCAATATGATGGTATGTGGAGGAGAGACCTTTGAGAGGTTGATTAGGTCATGAGAGTGGAGCCCTCGTGAATGAGATTTGTGCCCTTTATAAGACCAGACATAAGAAGACAGAGCGCTCCCTCTCTCTCTCTCTCTCTCTCTCTCTCTCTCTCTCTCTCTCTCTCTCTCTCTCTCCTTCTCTCCATCCTTCTCTCTTTCTGACATGTAAGAATATAGCAAGAAAATGGCTGTCTACATGCCATGGACCACCCCTCACCAGGCGCTGCTTTCCCGGCCTTCAGAACTGTGAAAAATAAATGTTTGGGATTAAGCCATCCAGACTATGGAATTCTTGTCACAGCATCTGGAATGGACTAAGACAATCAATAAGCATATGAAAGGGTGCTCATCATTAGTCATCAGTGAAATGAAAAGCAAAACCACAATGAGATACCTTATACCGTCCAGAATGGTTAAAATTAAAACCAACTCTGCTAAGTGTTGACAAGAATGTGGAGCAACTAGAACTCTCACTCATTGCTGGTGGGAGTTTAACATTTGGAAACAAGTTGTCTATAAATTTAAATATTTACCTACCCTATGACCTGACAATCACACTGCTACGTATTTACCAAGTAAAACAAATGGATATGTTCATAAAAACAGCTGTTCATAAATAACAGCTTTATATATAAAAAGAAATGCTTAGAAGTAGTCCAGGTATTCATCAATAGAAAAATGCATAAACAAATTGTGGTATGTCCATACAGTGGAATAATACTGAGTAAAAACAAAGAATAAACTACTGAGATACATAACATAGATGAGTCTCAAAAATATGATGCTAAGTGAAATGGTGCATAAACAGAAGAACACATATGTATGATTCTATTCATGTGAAGTTCTTAAACATAGAAAATTAATTGATAGTGATGGAAAGCATGTCAGTGGTTACCTGGATATGGAAGTTGTAGAATAAGAACTGACTAGAAAAAAAGTTTGAAATTGTTTTCCAGGGTGATGGGATTATTTTATATTTCAATCAGGGTACATGCATTTGTCAAAATTCATTGTGTAGAACACAAGATTTATCCACTTTACTGAATATAATAAAATGCTTTTAATGTAAAAATAAGGAAAAGGGCTAATGGAAGAAGTAAATAAGCAATTTCATCCTTTTTGTCTTGGAAATGAGAGGGTGTGTGGTGACTACATGTGTGTCCCACCAGCTGCCTTCCCAGGTCACCAAGGTGCAGAGCCCTGGAAAATGACCTCTTAGTCTCAATGTCATCTAAAGACAACTTTGTAAATAGCCATGCCCAGTGTACTCTATGGTCAATATATTACATATGACTGTAAAAAAATTATAATAACCTCTAACCCAGACATCTTGAATCACATTTTTCTTAAGTTAAAGAAAGCTAATGAAAACAGGAAATCAAGCACATTGAAGAGATAGCAGGAAAAAAAATCCAAAATAGACTAAAATGCAAATGAAGGCTATGAGAAAAAGACAAAAGATGCTTTTTTTTTTTTTTTTTTTTTCAGCTGCAAAATTATTCTGGTCAAAACTCGAGAGAGAGGAAATGAGAATCCTGGGATAGAACAGCAATCAAAGGCAAGGAGACTCAGCACATTCAAAGCATTGTGCATAAGCATGGAGGAGAAAAGCTAAATAAGTCTGCGTATTAACTTACAGCCGGCAAGCCAGTTAAAATGGGAATTTAATGACTCTGAAGGCTTATGTCTTACACATGAACAGGAATTGAATCAAAGTCAGAGGCAGAATCTTATTAAGTTACTGGAGCAGATTTTGTTCCTTCATTTTTAGGTTTTTAAGACTTAAGCTTTGGCGTGATAGAAACAATCAGCTACCTGTTAGTAAACTTTGAATGTTCTTCTATTGGCTGACGAGACCTTACTATTGTTAGCCATTTATGCAACACACATGCTTAGTAGCTACTCTTTAAAAAATGTTCATAGATTCTAAAAGAAGAACAATTTATGTACATGTATAAATAAGTATATGTATCACTGCTGTTTATGAATTGTGCCAATTATAGTATCTGACCTACATTAGCTATTTCTCTTAATAGTTTGATTTTTCATATATTTCAAGTTTACACTGTTAGGAATATCAAGATTCGTCATGATTACATCCTCTTTGTGGACTATAAATCTTACTAAATAGAAACGATAACTCCTTTCCTTATTTAATGCCTTTCCCTTCGACACTATCTCTATCAGCCATTCACATTCCTGTGCTTGCTTTTCCTTTGGCCAGAACTTGCCTGTTCTTTAATGTTTCATGTTCCTGGGTCGTTTGTTTTAGGTGCATTTCTGTTGAACAGTATGTGGCTGTATTTTAGAGTCGATGCTGATGGGTTGTTGCTGCTTGGATTGGGTCGGCTTCTCTGGGGCTTTTTGTTTTGTTTGGAAACACAGAGTCCTTGGCCCTCCACACTTAATAGTGACATCTCTCCCACTTCGTCCATACAAACAACAGCTCCTGTGGCCCCATCCTGGACCTGGCCTCCACCATCTCCAGCATCCCATGTTTAAGCATCTTACTGTATGATCGCCACTCTTGGCATCAATCTTCAACAGTTCCATAGCCCCCCTTAGACCTCAGATCACTGAATATACCCCTTTATCACTTCTCTCTCTTCCCAAAATAGACTACACAGCCTGTCGCTGTTGTCATTCTGTGCACAGGTTCTCAGCCCTCTGTGCATATATAACCTCACTCTCCTTTCCTGCCTCCGTCATTGGTGCTGGGCAAATCCAACCTTGACTGAACCCAGCTCTGTTTACTCTTCACCTACATCCAAGCAGCAAAACTCAGATGAACAAGGAGCATCACTGAAATGGCCTTTATCTCTACAGTGATTTTACTCCTAAGGTTGCTTTGCACCTACATCTTCCACCCTCTGGTTTCTCTGAAAATATAACTCGGTGCTCTCTTATCTTCCAGGAACAAAGTTTCTGGCTCCCTGGTGATGGTATCTCTTTTTGTTTCAAAGGCCATATTTTTTTTCCAGCAACTATTCCTATTACTTCAAAACCTAGAAAGGTGATACATGGATTCGTTCAACTCACTCTCTAAACCACATATGTCAAACACAAGGCCCGCGGGCCAAATCCAGCCCGCCAGGCCTTGCAATGTGGCCCGCACCGCGCTGTCATCACTGCACTCTGCTGTCAGTTTATGACATTGTCAGTTTATGACTGTTCAGTAAACCATTCGGCCCGCGATTTAGGCTGGATTTTAGATTTTTGCCCCTTCTCTGATTGAGTTCGACACCCCTACTCTAAACTAATCTTCTGTCAAGTCCTGGGATTGTTGGTAATACACTCAGAACAAACCCAATACTTTTTCATTTTATTAAAGAGGATGGGACAAATACAAATTTATAATGAGGGCTGGCCTGGGGGGTTGGGGGAGATGCTTCATCCCTCTGTGGCCCTTTGGTAACAGAATCAAAAAGATATCAGTCTGCCCTAGTTGGTTTGGCTCAGTGGATAGAGCGTTGGCCTGCAGACTGAAGAATCCCAGGTTCAATTCTTGTCAAGGGCACATGCCCAGGTGGGGTGTGCAGGAGGCAGCCAATCAATGATTCTCTTTCATCATTGATGTTCTCTCTCTTCCTCTCCGAAATCAATAAAAAAATTTTTTTTTTAATTTCTAAAAGGGAAAGAAATCAGTCTAGAGAAAGAACCAGCAAGCCCAGTATCTATTCCCCTGAGCCAACATATGATAATAGGGGAAAGTGCACTATCGCCCCCACAGAAAAGAGGAAAGGAACTAGGCCTCTGAAGAAAAATAGAGCAGAAAAACATATTACCCAGTCACACTAAAAATGTTTCTCTTTTAAATGATCAGTCCCCAGAATAAACATTAAATTTACAAGGTCTTATTCTTTTACTCCGTTTCACTACCTCAAAATATATCTGCTATATAGATCAGCTGCATCCTTCATTGCAGGCCTAATGAATTTTTGGCATCGAAAACCTGATCCATTTTTGGTCCATACCTCATAAAACTTCATGTCTGTCAGATTCCTTAATGGACACAGAAGGTCATTAAATCTCCAGGCGTTTCTGCAGCTGAGGCCTGGAAAGTGGCAAAACCCATTTTTATTTTATTTTTTTTTTTTAAATATTAGTGATGGTCAGTATTATACAGCCGACTACAAAGATCCGATTAGACTGAGAGCCTCCAAATCTGCTGAAGATCTTCTTGAACCTGCATTTGTAGTTCATGGCTCTGGAAGTCAGGCCCCATTCCCAGTGGGCATTTTCAGCAGCAAGAAGGAAAAATAAATGATGAATATCTCTCAGCCAAAGTTGGAGAGGTGGTTCCTACAACCTTTAGGTTCATGGCATTGGACTTTGGTCAATTGGGTTTCCACATGGGGAAGCATTTCAGAATATTCCTCTCCAGCACTGCAGTCCTTCTTCGGGCAGATGTGGTAAGGTTGACAAGGCCCACATGACTATTGAAATGCTACATAAGAGTGGTTAAATTTAAAAGATCATTGAGTTTGAGATGAATTGGTGATTCCAGGTGTAGCCTTGCAGTTATTTCATAGACAGAATCTGCAGAAGAGGGTCGGTGATCATTATAACACAGCATAAGCAGCTTTGGAGTCAGAACTGCGTGGACCTCAGGTCTGCCACTTATTAGCCGTGTGGCCTCAGGTAAAACAGCTCACCTCTCTAAGCGTCAGTAAAATGAAGATTGTAACAGCGCTGTTCAATGAGATCACAATGGAAAGAACGTATTAAAGCAACCACATGCTAAGTAAATCAATACTCTTGTACTCAGGATTTGACCCTTTCCAAAGATTCAAAGTTCCTAGGACTTCAAATTTTTATAACTCTCTCTTTGCCATTAGCGACAACAAGGTAACAAGAGTTGGTACTTGCACATAGTAGTTGCTCAGGAAATACTTATTAACTTGGTTTAATATAACTGTGCCAACCCTGATTAAACTCTCATTATCATTCCAATACACTGCAGACTCTATCATCCCCAGAAAGACCAGATTGATCCTAGAGCCTCTACACCTAACCCAGAGATGGGAAGTGAAGGCAGAGTGATCGAAACAGGGCAGTACAGCAAGAGGACACTCTCCAGGTCTGGGATAGTGTCTAGCAATTAGTGTCCTGGGAACATGAATAAGGGTTAACGCCGTCCTAGGTGTTGGTCATTGCTCTAGGAAATCCCCCATAGCCCATTTAAATTCAGACTTTTCAGAACCTTCTAGAAGGCCTAAGAGTTCCTAAAATTATCTCAGGATTTAGGAGGGAAGTCTTTGATCACCCCACTGGTCATCCACATACCTAAAATGACGAAGCCTCTTGGTCATCCTACTAGTGTGCTGGACATCTTAACCTTTTTGCTGAGACTTGGGATAAATGGAACTGCTTAGGGAAGGCATTTTTCCACATTCTAACCTATAATAACAGACACTTGGTATCACATTCACCCATTCCCAGCTAATATGTTTATAGCTCCATTATTACAGAAGACCAAAAATCATTGCTATGGAGATCCAAGTAAGGTCAGTTATTTCTCTTTTTCTTGTTGTGGTCAGCTGAGTTTAGTTTACGTGAACACCAGAGCTCTGATTTCTGGCAGAGCCCTGGTCTTGGAAGGCTAGATAATTTGAGACAGCTGATGCTTGCATTAACCTTTTGCTCCATCCTATAGGTTTGGGATCCAAGTGAAAATGAAATGGAAAGCCATCCCACAGATTCTCATCAGTCACTTTAATGATCTCAACAGGTAGTCAGAGAACCAGGCCCTGTGGGCTCCGTCCTCTTTCAGGTTCTCAGGCATCTTTCAGGTCCTCAGGGGACTGGCTGCAGCCCAGCCCCGGGGGTTCAGCGTGCAAGCATTAGCATCCACACCTGTATTCAAATGACCGGGAAGGACCACTCCCTCCCCAAAGAAGAGATCACAGGGCAATTGTGCCCAACCTTCTGCTTGAATTAAAATTATCGCCCAGTAGTGGTCACATATCAGCTTGAGGAGCCTGCCTTCAAATAAGGGGTGGTAGGAGAATACAGAGGAGTGCATACAGCTAAATTTAGACTACTAAAAGGAAGTTAAAATACCCATAATGTCCTTTCTTTTATGAGCAGCGCTGACATCAGATAGTAGTTATGGCTTCTTAATGTCTTTAATTGTTCAAATAAAAAGTTAGCAATCCTGTATTATATTCCTCATGTCCCATTCCATCCCTGTTTCCATTTTTTTAAAACTGCTGATCCTTAAAATTCATAAATACAGAACATCTGAAAGAAAGTAAAATAGCAATATGTTTGTGCTGTAAACCAGCTGTGGGATAACAAGCAAACCCCTCTGATTCTTTGGTCTTTAGTTTCTTCGTCAGGAAATTGGAGGGGAGTGGGGCCAGTGCACCCACCAAAGGTGAGCTCATGCATAGCTTGGTGGCTTGGGGTCTCCTGTGGATCACACACATAACAAATGGCAATTTTTAAGAAAACTTCTTAAATGATGGAAATTAATTAGGTCAATTTCAGATACCTGTAACATTGTATATGTATAGATCAAGAATGTTTCACAACATATAATTCTAAGGATCTCTTTTTTTGTTTCTAATAGTGGCGGTTAACAGTCCTCCACCCAGCTCTGTTCTCCCTCCTCTCCTTTTTGTTTCTGAAAGGTCCAAAGTGGAGACATTGGCACCAAAAGGAGCTGACAAGCCAGGACCCAACCCTGTCCGTAACCTTCTTGGCTGTGCTCTTCTCTCTCCCCTTGGAAGCTCATGATTAATCAGTTTCCACAGCGGGGCTTGCAACGCTGGCCAGCTCTCCTCGGCTGCAAGCAAAAGCTCATAAATCTAACGAGGCAAAGACAGAGGGCAGCCAACAAACCCCTCTTTGAAAGAGTGGGGAGTGTCGAGGCAAGATCTCTGGGAATGTGATGGACACAATCCTGGCCTCAGCTTTTTGTTCCAATCAACTAGCTAGGGATTCATAATCCAAAATTGGCATCTAAACTTGTGCTCAGTACATACCTCAGACTTTCAGCTCCTCAGATCCCAGAGCAGGGGTTCACTATGAAGCTAAATATCTTCTGAATCGCCACGGCTATGGGATCTGAAGACAGAGCCCAGGAAAGATACAATGAGTTCTGATCCTATTTCTGCAGCTGACCAGCCATGTGACCCTCAGCAGTCAGTCCCTCTCAGGGTCAGTTTTGTCTTCACTAAAATGAGATGCAACAATGGCCTGTCATCAGGCTTCCGTGAGATAATGCAAGGAAAGCACTTAGCACGGTATTGGGCATATAGAAGGTGCTCGAAAAATATGTTATTGTTATCCAAGTGTTTGTCTGTTATAGCAATTGTCAAAGTTTTTGGTCTCAGAACCCTTTGGCACTTTAAAAAATTATGGAGAACCTCAAAGAACTTTTGTCTTTTTATGTTTACCATCTTTTCTATTAAAACTAAAAAAAAATCTAAAACATAGGAAGACAGAAGCCCACATTCCATTAACCATCAGAGCAATGATATAACATGCCATCTGGCTTCCGGAAAATTCCATGTACACTCTAGAGAATGATAATAAACCCAGCAGGTGTGATTCAGTAGTTGAGTGTCAACCCATGAACCAGGAGGTCACAGTTTGATTCCCAGTCAGGACACATGCCCAAGTTTCAGGTTCAATACCCAGAATGCAGTGTGCAGGAGGCAGCCGATCAATGATTCTCTTTTATCATTGATGTTTCTCTCTCTCTCCCCATTTCCCTTCCTCTCTCTGAAATCAATAAAAACGTATCTTTTTAAAAGAGAGAGACTGACAATGAAAACGGTAAACAACAGCTTAGTTATAACTTGGACCTGTACAGACCTCAGATTATAGTATTTTGTGTGTGTGTGTGTATTATGTTATTTTTTCAAGCAATAGTATATTTTTAAATGCCCCACATATGGCTGTCTTGATCAATTGGGTTCTATCAGGTAAAGAAGCCAAGTCTTACTTTAATGAGCTATTTACAAGTTGGTGCCAAGAACTCCCCCTTATATTATTATCTATGTAATTAAGTCTATAATTTGTCTCATGTCGTTTAATTTTCTTCTTAACAGAAGTGATCAATGTCAAATAACAATAATAATTGCTGTTACATACTGAGCACCAATGTGCCATACTATGCCAGGAGCATAAAGAACAAGCTGCCTGACATGGTGCTTATAATCACCCTACAATATACTCATATTTACTCCAACCTTATAATTTTTATGAGGAAACATAAAAGTTAAATAACTTATGCAAAAATTATATTAGTGCCAAAACCGGTTTGGCTCAGTGGATAGAGCGTCAGCTTGTGGATTGAAGGGTCCTGGATTCAATTCCGGTCAAGGGCACATACCTTGGTTGCAGTATGGAGTGTGCAAGAGGCAGCTAATCGATGATTCTCTCTCATTGATGTTTCTAACTCTCTATCCCTCTCTCTTCTTCCCTGTAAAAAATCAATAATTTATATATATATAAATTATATTAGCAATTAAAGCACCCAGAAGGAGCCCAGATCTCCCTGATTCCAAACATATGCTACAATTTAATCTTCCTCTCTAGCTCACTATACACACACTTCACAACCATTTTGTTTTCTTATATTTTAAGATAATGGTAGTGGTTAGTCATGACTTCTTTTTTTTTTTTTTTTTTAACAAATCCTATTTCACTATCAAAACCTCAGCTGCCATTTTTGCAAAAATTGACCAGCTGATCTAAAATTTATATAGAAATGCAACAAATTCACAATAACCAAAACCATCTTGAAAAAGTTGTAAGACTTCATACTTCCCAATTTTAAACTTATGACAAAACTTCCATAATCAAGAGAGTCTGGTGCTGGAGTGATGATGGACAACATAGATCAGTGGAATGGAATTGAGAGTCCAGATATAACCTTGATTTTCAGCAAAGATGTCAAGGCAATTTAATGGGAAAGAATAGTCTATTCAACAAATGGTGCTTGGACTACTGGATACTCACTGCAAATGAAAGAAAGTGGAGCCCTACTTCGCACCATATACAAAAATTAGCAGAAAATAAATCCAAGGTTCCATGGGAGAGCTAAAACTATAAATTCTTAAAGTAAAACATAGGAGTAAGTATTCACACCCTTGGATTAGGCAATGGTTTATTTTAGATAAAATGCCAAAAGCATAAGTGGAAAAAGGAAATATGATCAATTGAACTTCATAAAAATTAAAAACGTTTGTGTTTTAAAAGAAACCCCTAGGAAAAGTGAAAACACAGTCCACAGGATGGAAGAAAACATTTGCAAACCATACATTAGTGCCTTGTATCTGGGAATATATACACAGTTCTTACAACTCAACAATAAAAAGACAAATGACTCGATTTAGAAATAAGTAAGAGGTTTGAATAGACATTTCTCCAATACAAATAGCCAACGGTACATGAAAAGATGCTCAACATCATTAGTTAATAGGGAAATGCACCTCAAAAGCACAATAAGATACCAATTCACACCCACTACAATGGCTAAAATAAAAGAAAGAAAGATAATAACAAGTGTTAGAAAGAATATAGAGAAATTAGAATCCTCAGACACTACTGGTAGGAATATAAAATGGTGCAGCTACTCTAGAAAACAATCAGTTCCTCAAAAGGTTAAACACAGACCCAGCAATTCCACTCCTAAGTTCACACCAAGAGAACTGAAAACATTTGTTCATGCAAGAACTTGTACATGAATGTTTATAGTAACATTATTCATAATAATCAAAAAATGTCTTGAAATGTTCATTAACTGTAAATGAGTAAGTAAAATGTGTGTATATATATGTGTATATACACAATAAAATATAATTCAGCATGAAAACATGCTAAATGAAAAAAGACTGTCCCAAAAAAACACATTTATATACCTTCATTTATATAATGTATCTACAATAGCAAATCCTAAGGACAAAAATGGGGCTCTGGTGAATGGGAAGTTATTGCTAAAAGGCTTTTTTCTGGGGTTAGGGTTAGGTGATGAGAATATTCTGAAATTAGATAGCGGTAATAGTTGCATACCTTTGGGAATATACTAAAAATTACTGAATTGTTATAGTATGTGAAATATATCTCACTAAAGCTGTTAGTTTTAAAATATCAAATCCTATTCTTGGTATGGGTTTTATATCATTGCATTACTTTTGTTTTTCTTGATCTTCTTACCCACCCCAGGCAGTGGATCTAAAAATGAAACAAGTTGTTAATTTTATTTAGTTGAAGTACTCTGGATTGCTGAAAGCTGAAGGAAATACTGTTTATACCCAAGCAAACCATATCTTAAATTAAAGCTAGAAAGTGCATGTAAATAAAACCAGTAATGATTCAAGATTTCAGCTCGTGAGTGTGTGTTATCCAGAGGAAATGAGTTTCATAGATGGGGGGGGAAAAATGGGCCTACTTTTGTGAGCAGGGTTGTATCACTGTAAGCAGATAATAAATGCTAAGTCCCCATATTTTCCCCACCGCTCAAGATATCAATTCTTACTTCAATTCACCAACATTCTGCAAGCCTCTTGAGACAGCACAGCAAGCTCCAGAGTCCTGTCTTTAGAGGATGAAGGCTGTTAGCAGGGCTAGCAGGGGCCTGAGCCTCTCTGAAGAGCCATGGACCTGCCTGAGTGTCGCAGACCAGCTGTCCTCCTGTGGTTCCTGCTGAAGAACAGCACTCCGATCCAGCAGTCTGGGAGCAAAGCATTCCTGACACTTGTCAACGTTACAAAATCTGGAAGAGCTGAGTAAATTCACCTAGGAAGTCAGAATGACAGGAGAATTAAATAAAAGAAGACAGTTGGAAGAATTAAGGAGGGAAAATAGACTGACAGACCTTCATATTATCTCAAAGTTGACAGATCGTAAGAACTCTTCTTACTTTATTAACCCATGCAAAATACTTCGGATTCTTTAAATGTGTTACTTTGGAGCTACTCTTTTTGTAAAGCAAGGAGTGGAGATTGAGTTTCCATGTTTGTGCAGGGGAGAGGGGGTTAACAGGAACGGGAGCACTGCTTTTATTGTTGTTCTCGTGTCTGAAGCCATTATTCGCACTACCAAAGCAACCATATTAGCTGTAAGGACCAACAGAAGGGCAAGTCAAGAAATAAGAGAAGTAGTAAAAGGTTTCCAAGCCCCACCTCCAGCTTGCAAACAACCCCAACATTCCTTATGGGAAATTCATCGTGTCCCACTTTGGGAATATTGATGTTCTGACAAAATCTGAGCCTCTCAAAATGCAAATATTTTTGTTCATGAAAAAGGACATTCATTAAATTAAAGCCAAAAAAAAAAGGAAATGGGTAAAAATTCACGAGGTTCATTGAAAATTAGAAATGAAAAAAATAAATAACTGACCAAACACCACTCTACTGGGTTATATACAAATAATCAGAAACATATTGTGCTGATTAACTCGCCCTTGAACTTCACTTCAATTTTGAAGTTAATAGACAAAGAGTTCAGCAAAAACTAAACCAAAAACAGCAAACATATATGGGATTTTGCCAGGAATCAAAATAGCTTTTAAAAAAAAGAAAGAAAACCTATGATCTTGTTTTTCCTAAAATATCTAGATGCCTTCAGGATAACCATTTTTTTTTTCTACTAATGTTAATAAAATAAGAGAAATTGGGAAGCCAAACCTCCTTTCCTTATCCAAATAGGAATCCATTTGGTCTGAAAATGTTCACTAACTTTATTTAAACTATTTTAACTCATTTGTTTATAAGTTTAATGCTTTTAAAGAGAGAGAGAGAAAATAAAAAGAGAGAAAGAGAAGTTCCTTTTATAAAATAATACCATATATGTCAATACAAAAAGGTGTGAGTTTCCCTTTTGGGTAAGAAACATTATGTGCAAAAAGTTGAATAGGGACTACAGCAGTCTCTTTGGTCAATATTCAATCTGCTCATGCTCCTTGAAAATTCCCTTGATCTCAATCATAGAAGTTCGTCCCTGAATATAAACACAATCTAGTCAGTTAGTCTCATAGGAAACAGTTTATGTTCTAGAAATATGCATTATGGCAGTAGGAGTCTCAAGGATTCCTATATGATTTGTCCCCGTGTGTGAAAGTTGAGCATCACTAATGCCAAGTACACTAACAAGATTGAAAGCTTATTAGTGTACTTATTAGGAAGGAATACAGCGCTGTTCGAGATGCCCACTCACCCCATGTTCTTCCTCTTTGCTCTGCTCAGCTATGTATGGCAAAGGCATATTGCTCGGTTGTCCCCACATTTTATGTGTTCCCCTTGTCTCCAGAACTCAGCAAGCCCTTCTTGTCTCAAATCCCCTTCAATCAAGCTACCTTCATCGTTGCTTTAAAGGCAAAGTCCTTTTTTTAGTAGTTTTTTTGTTTGTTTGTTAGAAACTTAGTCTTTTAAAATGTGTTAGCGTTTTCATGACGATGATTTGTATTGTGTTGTCTAGTTACAAAAGTGCAAAGGTAAAAACAAGCCCAGTTCTTTTAATTGCTCAATTTCTCAGAATTCAACATTCTTTGGAATGCAAGTGTCACATGACAGCAGAAATATGTGTCTATGAAATGGAAAAATATTTGCCTATTTACCTAGGATGGTAATAATCTTGGTATAGAGAATCCATAATTTTGGTTGGATCCAAATCTCTAAACTGACTCAGCAAATAAAAGGCACTGGCAAGTTTTTTCTTCCATGAGTCTAGTTTATCCAATCATTTAGAACTGTGCCTAGTTGGGGTAAATATTGCCTCCAGCTCTTTCATTGACAACAGTCCAAAGTGGATTGGGAGTTTGCCAACAACAGTGGATCTGAACTCAAAGGACATCATTAAACACCCATGATAACCCAGCCTGACCTCTAACCCCAAGGCCAGCTTTGTTTCAAAGCATCACAACTAACACAAACTGAAAGGTGAAAGCTACTCCAACTTTCTAAATAAATTGGTGGTCCAAGACTAGCAGTGGCATTTTTGTTGAAGTATCAATTGTCTCTCTGATTATAGGAAAAGAACAGTGCTGGTATGTCTCTCTATAAATGAAAATCATGTTTATTCACCATTCAAGGGATGAGGCCTTGAAGGAAGATGAAGCCAACACAGCTCTGACCAGCAAGAAGCTTATGATCTCCTGCCCAGGGAGTGACAGGTGCTTACGTAAGTAGGCATGTGTTCACGCTGGCATGAGCCTAATAGTAAGTCCCTCCTCACATTTTGTACCCTAGGCACCTTGCTTGCCTCACCCTACTGAATGGATTCGTACTTTATACACACACTAAAAACCTCAAGGTGATATATATGTAATTTGCACAGTTTCTCATTCAGCCAAAGGAAATTGGTCCTAGTCATTATATTCATCACAAAAATGCAGAAACTAAGGCCTAAAGGTCATTCAGCAAACAAAGAAGCCAGGTCCAAAACCTCCAGGTCTGACTTAAAAGCCTGTGCTCTTCCATAGCATAGTGCTACTTTTTGTTAAGTTATGGCCTAATACAATACATGTATGTGTGTGTGTGTGTGTGTATGTGTGTGTGTGTATATATATATATATATATATATATATATATATATATATATATATACATATATATGTGTGTGTATATATATATACACACACATATATATATGATACTATGTATCTAAGATATAATAGCTTATTAAACATATCATAGCCTGTTAAATAAATATATATCTCTATATATAAAACCCTAATATGCAAATAGACCAAATGGTGGAACAACTGAACAGCCAGTAGCTATGATGTGTGCTGATGGAACATGGTGGGCGTCGGCAGCAGGCAGCAGAGTATGGAATATAGTAAGCATCAGCCATGGTGGGATGGTGGAGCAGGTGAGTGGGGGCACCAGACCCAGGCGGGGAGCCAGTTGCTGTCATGGGGCAAGCCTCTGGTAGTTACTGAAAATTCTTTGCTCCCACGTGCTGCAGTCCCACACAGCACTCACAGCTGCTGCTGACACCGGCCCTGCTCATACCCACTGCCAGCACCTGGCGCCTGCCCTGATTGCTTAGCTCCGTCAGCAGATGCAAGTGGTGGCTACTGGTTCCAATTGCCCCTCAGAGCTTCTCCACATCCCTCTGCTCCTGAGGAGCAATGAGGGCAGCAGCCACCACTCAAAACACTGCTGGTACCGGTCCCAATTGCTCTGTGCCGGAAGCTGGTGCAAGTGAGGCCAGCACCCTCAGCGTGAGGGAGCAGCAGTGATGGGAGCGGGCCTGCCGGCAGACAGGGAACTGGGGGCCATGGCTGGAGGGGTCAGGCGGGGGTGCAGAGGATGGGCCAAGATGCACCCCTGTGCCCACCGTGGCCCACAGTTTCTTTCAAGGTGCACGAATTCGTGCACTGGATTTCTAGTATATATATAATGGTCTAATGTGTGTGTATGTGTGTAATATGTGTATATGACATATATCATAAATATATATACTAGAGGCCCAGTGCACAAATTTATGCATGGGTGGGGTCCAGCCCGCTGCCCCATTAGGGTCGATTGGGGCTGGCCAGAGAGCAGGGGGGATGTGGGAGGTTGGCTGGCCAGCCTAGCCCCCATTGGGCCAGCACAGTGTGCATCATAGCAACCGGTCGTTCTGGTCACTTGGCTTTTATATATATAGATATTTATTACAGTCAAAATAATCTGAGATTAAGCTATAAAAACAAATCATCAAATCTTGTTGGCATGAAATATATCTTAGCAGTCAGGGCCACTCTACAGGACAGCTGTACTCCACATGATGACTCACCATCAGCTCTCCGTATCAATCAATATTCCCATACTTGCTGAGGCAGGGAAAAGAGGATGGAGAGTGGAGCCCCTTTCGTTTACAGCCTCCTCTGGAGAGTGACACATGGCACTTCCATTCACATTTCACTGGTTGAAGCAGTCACACTTCATGTCTAACTTCAAGGGGACGGGATGCACAGTCGTTGTGGCAACATCTGCCACTTTGCTCACCAATAGTAACTAGGTAGGGCAGTGATTCCAACAGGGAGGTAGTAACTTGCTAGTCATACCCCCTTGGACTTTCACTAATAAAAGAGAGCATCAAAATAAATAAATAAAGACAAGATTACCACTGGTCTTTAGATCTCTAGGCTTAACCCAGCATTTATTCTGGCAATAATAGCAAGGCATCTACCGGCAACCACAATGAAAACCATCATTAACATTTATAGAGTGCTTTATAATATACACACCATTTGCATATATATATATATATATATATATATATATATATATATATATATGGTCTATCAAGCAATATTAGAAGCCACCAGAAAAGTTTTCAAGTATTCCTTTCTTTCAGGATCTTACAACATGCTATGAAATAAACACCAAGGGTTAGACTAAGTGCTGAATCTAAGTATAAAAGGATGTGAGTAAAACAGTGGTCAGTGTGGGCCCAATATGAGCTTCATGGAAGGGAAACTTGAAACCACAGTACAGGGTGACCCCCGGTCACCTCAAGGATGGAGTGTGGACGTCAGTTTTCTCCACCCTGCCCTCCTCATGCTGACCCTGGGGAAACTGTGACCCACCCTGGGCTGGGCAGACATTCTGAAGTCTGATTAATGTTTCCCATAAACTGGAAGTTGGAAAGGGATGGCTGCTGAGCTGAATCTGGCCCATGGATATATTTAGTTTGGCCCACCATTTTAGTAAATGAGTTTTCATCAGAATTATTTTTTAGAATTATTGTGTTTTATTTCTTAAACCATATTTCAATTTTAGAGTGGCTTTAAAACACAGTCACCACTCATATATCCTGCCACCTCCCCGCCCAAACCTCTTAATTTTTAAAAAATTATATTAGGAAGTATTATGTTTTCATTGTAAGCATAACACAAGTATATGGTTTTTTTTTAATTATAGAGAAGTCTTTAGAAAGGAGGGATCCAAGATGGCAGCAAAGTAGTAGGTGGTTGCTATACTCACCTCCTCCTAGGACCAAACTGAAATTACAACTAAAATATAGATAGATCAATCAACCTGAATAACTAACTGAAGGCTAGCTGAAGAGAAGTCTTATAATCAAGGATTTATAGGAGAAGCAACATTGAGACTGTTGGGAAGGGTGGAGATGCAAAAAGGGCTAACCCGAGGCAGTGAGTGCTATTCCAGAGGGATGTCTCTCAGATGCGGGGGTCTCCTCTGAGAAGCATGGGGTCTCAACCCCAAGCCAGGCTCCCCAGCCCTGAACACCAGAGCCAGGAAGAGGTGCCCACAGACTATCAGGCTGTGAAAATCAGCAGGGATTCTGTCCATCAAGGAAAGACAGGAGTCTACTAGAGGCAGAGGTACGCTCTTAAAGAGCCAATGCACAAAATCTCATTCATTCACCCTGGGTTCCTACAGAGGAAGGGCAACGTGGACTAGAGTCACCTGAGGAGAGACTGGAGTTTATGGCTCTGGGGAGAGAGCTGAAGGGACAGTATCCAGGATCCCTGTGCTGAGTCATTATTCTGCACCACAGACACCATCTTTCTTGGCGGAAGCACTTCCCTCCATACCCATCAGCCTGGAAGAAAGCAATAAGCCCCACCATCTGGACTTCCTCTTTTCCCAGCCTGCAGAGCTTGGGCCCTGCTGAGGAGTAAGCTGCCCGGGCTGAGTTGTAGAAGTCAGGGCAGACTCAGAAGATTTCATTGACTGGGTTGTGTGGCTTTGAGGTGGGGGTCATTCCCCACACAACTTAATTGGCACCTCCCCCTCAGGGGAGATCTGTTAACCCTCTCAACTCCTGGTGGCTCTACCTGCCAGGGTCTAGGCAGAATCTGGGACAGACTGAGACATGTAGCTTTGGGGCAAGGACCACTCCCCCCACCTTCTCCCAAGCCTGACTGGCATCTCGCCCCCCAGAAGATCCGCTAGCCCCATCCTCTGGATTCCTGACAGTTCCACCAGGCTGTGATCGGATCACCTGACTATTTGAACATAAAGTTGAGCCAATCAAGAGAGAATGTAAAAAAAAAGAGAAGAAGAAGAAGAAGAAGAAGAAGAAGAAGAAGAAGAAGAAGAAGAAGAAGAAGAAGAAGAGAAAGAAAGAAAGAAAGAAAGAAAGAAAGAAAGAAAGAAAGAAAGAAAAGAAAAGAAAAGAAAAGAAAAGAAAAGAAAAGAAAAGAAAAGAAAAGAAAAGAAAGAAAAGGAAAGGAAAGGAAAGGAAAAGAAAAGAAAAGAAAAGAAAAGAAAAGAAAAGAAAAGAAAAGAAAAGAAAAGAAAAGAAAAGAAAAGGCAGGGATTATGTTTACAGAACGAAATATAAAGATCTGACCACCACTGACATTTTTAAATCAGAATCTTCACATGAAAATTCTGTACTTCTAGCTTCTCCTTAAAAGGCTGACCCCTCCACACTCACTGATGTCCTCCTGCTAGAGTGCCGGGCGCTGTCCTGGTGGGTGAGGTCCTGGCTGCATCTCTAAGATTTCCAATTGTCTCCCCCTGGCCTGCCTCACTAATGTGCCTGGCCTCCATTCACATTTTTGTTCACATTTCCTGAAATAGACAAATAGCTTATATATGGAACTGTG
The DNA here is from genome assembly GCF_964339955.1 of Pipistrellus hanaki. Lineage (NCBI taxonomy): Eukaryota > Metazoa > Chordata > Mammalia > Chiroptera > Vespertilionidae > Pipistrellus > Pipistrellus hanaki. Next base: position 28,128,739 of record NC_140513.1, on the reverse strand, counting down.
CTGAATAAAAAACACACTGGAACACCGACTGCTCCATTTCTATTAACAATTTACCCAAATATCCACCTCCGTCTTTCACAACTATAGTCACCCTGGACCACTGCTCCTCCACACGCCTGCAGGGTTGCATGCTCTCACCTCCTGCAAGCCTGCTCAATGCGTATATTCATTCAACTACCACCACCTGCGAACCCCCAGCCCTGCTTTCTCCATAGCAATCATTGTCTCGCTTCCTTATGGGCTCAATAAATGTACTATTATATTATTTATATTAATGTGGATTTATTATGACTACATCTATTGTTTATTCCCTGTCCCCCCTCACTGGTAAAATATAAGTTCCATGAAGCCAGGGATCTTTACCTACTTTATCTATTAATGGGTTTCAAGTGCTTAAAAGAGCCTGGCACACAGTAGGTGCTCAATCAATCTTTGTACAATGAAGGCTATACCCAACTCACCTCTATTGTTGTAAACATCTTACTCTACTATGTTACTTTAGTGTACCTTCTGCTATGGAGACAGAATATATTGTCATTATTACAATAAAAATACTTTAATACATTAGCTATCATTTAAGAAAGTAGTAATATATTTGCTCATCATGAAGGAAGCATTTCTGCATATAACATCATCTTCCCTGAGTGCTTCCATGAGCCCCTGAGGTTGACTAATGTGGTAGGCTGAACAATGACCCTGAACAATAAAGACCTGAGCTCCAAAATCTGTAAATATTACCTCAAAAGGCAAAAACTGCAGGTGTTAAGGGTCTTAAGATAGGCAGAGGATCCTGGATTGTTAGGTGAGCCCTAAATGTGATCACTAACATCCTTATGAGAGGAATACAGGGGGAGATTTGACACACTCAGAAGAGGAGGGGGCAATATGACCATCGAGGCAGAGACTGGAGTGATGGGGCCAGGAGCCAAGGAATGGCAGCAGCTATTCCAGGGGCTAGAAGCGGCAAGAAACTGATGCTCACAGAGAGCCTCCGGAGGGAGTACGGCTCCCACCAGCACCTTGATTCCAGCTTAATGACACTAATGTTGGACTTCTGGCCCCCACAACTGTAAGAAAATAAATACCTATTGTTTTAAAACCACCAGGTTTGTGGTGAGTGGTTGCAGTAGCCGCAGGAAGCTAATAGGACTAGTCCCCTGATGGTTCTGATTTTCCTTTTCCAGATGAGAAGACGGTGGCCCAGTGAAAGAAAACAACTTCCCCACCATCGGGAAGCAAGACAGTAGGGGGTTAGGACTAGAAAACAGGAGCTTCCGGCTCTGCCCCTTCACCAAAGCATCTCCAAGCAGGACGTATGTGACAGCCAGGAGATCATAGGAAGTGACCCACCATGACTTATAACAGGGAAAACAAAACACTCCGTCTCTGCGAGTCCTGGGTACAGCGGTGTGGTGGTTGGGAGAGGGAGAAGCTTCTGAAAGAAGCACTCGCTGCTTCACTCACTTGCAGATGCTCTTGGGAAGGCCCTGGGCCTCAGTCCCTCATACGACAGAGGAAAAAATTGGACCACATTGCTGGTTCTCAGAGGCCCCTCCTGCGGGTCCTTGTGAAGGCTGAGGGCGCGACCCTGGGAAATATTAGCCCACACGCCCTGCCTTGGCCGCTTTAACCTGAAATGCCCCCTTCCATCAACTCTCCACATTGCAATTTTGTAACACATTTCTTTTAAACCAAAGACTCCTTAACGAAAGTTAAGTTTGAAAACCATGAAACCCACCATCTCTAAGGTCACACCCTCCCAGTCTCAAGCCTCTGTGGTTCTAGAACTCCGCATGGAACAGCAGCCACCACCCCACCAGAGACCAGGTCTGTCCAGAAGCTGGATCCCAGCCAGCATGACAGAGAAGGTCTTCCCCGGAGTCAGAAAGCAGGGAAGAGGCTTAACCTGCAAAGTCATTTCACCTCCATGCTCTGTGCCCACGGCAAGTTAGAGAATCGCTCTGTGTACAGGCCCTGGGTCACAGCGGTTTTACCGTCAAGTGTCCTGAGCCCGCCCTCGTCCGTGGGCACTGAATGATGTGAGACTGCTCTGGGATTGCACAGTCCTCCTTAACGGTTCCCCGGGGGCTGGGGCTACCAGGCTTACAGAGGCATTCAGCCGTTCTCACAAACACACACTAAAGCCAGGCGGCAAACGGCGCAGGCCCAGGGAGCACACCTCCTAGATTAGGCCACCAAGTCAAAGGGGATCTGTTTGGCTCCACTTAAAGGGATGAACCCTGACACTTATATGGCTATTCTCCACAGCCCAGTCAGGCACTTGAGAGAAAATGTATGATGAAGAGCAATCAATGCGTTATGAAAATTAATTGGGCAAACTATAATTTTACTGGCTCTGAGGCCAAGTAATAAAGAGGTGAATGTGAACAGGTGTGCCCGTTAATGTCTCCGGATAATTGATTAAGTATGGAAACCCCCGAGAAGCCACCTCTATTCAGCTCACGCAACTAAAACTGCAGAAAGTAGGAAGTGCAAAATATGCCCGCTTCTTAGAGCTCCTTTTTTAAAAAGCTTATTATATGGTCCCCACCTGGTCCATAATTAAGCTCTCATTATTGCAGTAACAATGACTCCATTGTTCCTTTTTGATCCTAATAACCATATTTAAATTACAGAAATTTTTGGGAGCTGTAGCCATAATGAAACTGAGGCCCAGGAAGGTTGATTGGTTTTCCCAAGGTCACAGAGGGGCAGAGCCAGAAGCCTAACATAAGCTCCAAATTCTCAATCCAATAATTGCTTTAATGCACGTAACAAGGGGTCATTCACTACTGTTCCAGCTCAGAAGGCCCTGCGCTTACTATAATCTGTGATGGTCTGGGTCCTCCAGAGAAGTAGAACCAACAGGCTCATAAACACACACACACACAGAGAGAGAGAGAGAGAGAGAGAGAGAGAGAGAGAGAGAGATTTTAAAGAGTTGGCTCACACAATTGTGGAGGGGATAGGTAAGTTCAAAACCAAATGGGGTAGATCACCAGGTTAGAGACTCAAGGAAGCAATGCAGTTGAGTCTGAAGACCTTCTGCTGATAGAATTTCTCCTTGCTCTAGGGAAGTCCGTCTTTGTTCTATGGAGGCCTTCAACTGATTAGATGAGACTCACCCACATTAACTCTCAAGTCCCTAACTTGCAATGTGGCACTGCTGCATTATTCTGCTGTTAAAGTAACTCACAGACCCAGATCAGATTCAAAAGGAAGAGACAACACAAGCCCGGCTGATGTGGGTGAGCATCGATCTAAAGACCAGGAGCTTATGGCTCGATTCCCTGTCAGGGCACATGCCAGGGTTGTGGGCTCCATTTCCATTGTGGGGCATGCGGGAGGCAGCCAATTATGATTCTCTCTCATCACTGATGTTTCTATCTCTCTCTCCCTCTCCCTTCCTCTCTGAAATCAATAAAAATATTTTTTTAAGAGACAATACAAGTGTGTGAATACTGGAGGCATACTTCATTGAGAGTCACAAAAGTGACAACATACTCCATCATTCACAATGATCTTTGGCTAAGGTGTACATAGCCATGCAAGTCTTCCCAGGGTGAGAATCCTTATTGCTTGGGCAATTTCTCTCAGATCAGCTCCTTCTTCTCCCACATCCTCTGACTTCATTTTGTCTTAGAGATCTCATCCTATATCGAGCCATCTGTATCTTAAGCCCACTTTTTATCTAGTTCTTTCACACTGGAGTACATAATCCATTTAACACAGAAACTTTCCCCAAAGCAAAACTTGGAGAGTCTATAAGATTTAATATCCAAATTTTCCAGGAGGTTTGGGGCAGGAAAGATATTGCATTCCATTCTCCTAATGCAAAAACAAAGGGGGTAAAACAAATGAATTGCTTTTCCATTTCCAGAGACAGGCACTAGAGTGGTTAAGACAACTGACCTCAGAGTGAGCCTGGTACTTACTAGCTATCTCCCAGTCCTCATCTGTAAATGGGTATTATCCGTCTCATGGGGTTGTGGTGAGCATTAAATGAGTGAAAGTATGTAAAGTACTTAGAGCAAAGAACAGAAAGTGTTTGCTATGCTTCTATAAACAGTTGTATCCTGTCACACACATCGTGCGTCTTCCTCAAGCTTACAGTGTGATGAGCACAATCCAAGTGCATATAATTTCTAATATGAACATCTTAATCCTTTTATTTGGAAAAGGAAGTTCCATCAAAATGAAAAAAAAAAAAAAAAAGTTATAGGACTCTCCTAGAAAATTAAGAAATATGTGTCAGTGTCAGGATGTACATTGGGTTCCCAGATGAAATATATTTGGGGCATTTTCTCCAAAATATGTTTCTTTTGGGAACACATTTACCTAAGAACCACTGACCTCAGTGTTAATCTCAACTAAAAAACACTTGTACAGAAACATCCAGAATGCTGTGTGACCACATATCTGGGTAGTATGGTCCAGCGAAGTTGACATAAACCTATGGGAGTGTTCATACACTCAGGGTGTGACAGTACAAAAGAACCATAATTCCTCTGAATCTGATACCAGAATTATATTGAATGTAAATTGCAATTGAAAAATAAATAGTTCCTACTTTCATGTATGGGTTTTCCCAGCCCTTCTTCCCAGCTATCTATCCAGTCACAGGTCTTGGGTAAACCTGGTTCTGAGTCACCCATCAAAATGGTTGGGGCGGAGAAAGAAAGAAAGGAAGGTCAAGAGGAAAACTATAGGGCCATGAGAATATGTTTCTGGTGAGACAGCAAATATGGGTAAGGCTTCACAACCCAAACCACTCCTGACTAGCCCCTCTCTCTTCATCCATAGACCAAGGGATAAGCTCTTAAGAGAGAGTGTCTTAATTTTTTCTAAAAATGTCATTTACCAAGAAGAATTTTTTTTAAACATAGTTAGATGCGTTTTTTCCCCCCCTTGCTTTTGTGGTTTTAAGACAGGATCTGACCTCTCCGTGGGACATGTAGCAAGTACATGACTCTCCAAGCAGTGGCCCTCAGGCCTTCAGAGGCAGTGAGTCATTCTTTGCTCTTGCCAATGCTCTCCAGCCCCTGTTTTGTGCGTGTAGCTACACGGAACCTGATCTGGATGGCTTCTCTCACCCTCCCAGCTCCTAAGTTCCTTTGGAATTTAGTGACAGATGTGGGTTCTCCAGTTATGAGTCCCAACACTCTGTGGCTGAACCCCCACCGTCTCTGGTCCCCAACTGAGCGCTGGTCCCCCCTACCCTTCTAGACTCCCACTGGCCTGGCTACTCAAGCCCTTCATGAGGTTAAATCAAACTGGGATAAGAGGAAGATCATTTTCCTTGCACGATTCAGCCAGATGGCCAACCAGTTGACCATAATTCCAAAACAGCCTCTTTCTTATTCTGAACTAAAATGAAGCATGTGGGAGGGTCCAGAAAGGCTTCTAGACAAATAATTAATGACACCTGCAAACAGGAAGATGTTCAGGAAGATGTTTGTTTTAAAAAATATATATATCTTTTAACAGCACTTTGAATTTAAAATTATATTTAACTGTGTGAATTAGTAATCTCTGCTTTATACATGAATCACAAATGTGGGTTTTATTCCTAAAGAATATTTGGTGAGTTTATAACAATCTTTTTACAGGACCAAGGAAAAAAGATGACTCACCAGGATAGTAAAATAGGGTTTTCTCACTTCCCTGGCAAAGAAGATAGTCTCTGTAAGTCAATTTTTCTAAATTGCCATGTATACTTTTTTTAGCCAAGAAAGTAATGTGAAGGTGAACACAGCTATGGGTCATGAGCTCCTACAAGGACCATAGAGCACATCTCTCAGTCTCCATGTCAGGTATTTTTAAGAGATTTGTCCCCCTCTCTTTCGGATTATAAATGATTCACTTTTTTTTTCCTTCACCTTTGCTATTTCATGCATTGAATATAGTGTGTCTGAAATCACTTTAAGTCAGAGAAAACTGGCTCACCTGTTTCACTTTTTGGGTTTCTCTGTAAGAGCTCCTTTAACACCAGGCAAATTGGAGTTCACATAGCATCAAAGCCAAGAAAATATGGCAAAGTCAAGAGTATTTGAAAACAGCTGCAAAATGAAATGAAAGGCGGCAGAAAAACTTTTCAAGACAAGCCAGGAAGATGAGGCAAGTTTGGAAATGTTAATAAAACATGGAGAAAGGAAACCATCGTAAAGTTCAGCGTTATACAACACAGCATGTTTTTCACTGAAACTGCGTTTCTGATGCCCATGTTCCCTTCATCTGAGTCAAAACCTCCCTCTACATCCTCCAAGTCATTATCCTTGAGGACTTTTGACCAAGTTTCCAATCTATAATAATAAAAGGGTAATATGCTAATTAGACCAGACATCCTTCTGGACAAAGCTGGGGCCAGAGCGAAGACACTTGGATCCTGGGTGCCAGAGGGAAGCCAGCAGCCATGGGAAGGAAGGCCTATGCTTGCACGAATTTTCATGCATTGGGCCTCCAGTATTAAAATAAATGTAAACAAGTTTATCCTCATCTATTTTAACATTAGTGCTATGTTCAGGCAACTTCTCTGCTTTGGCTTTTCTTTCTGGGTTGCAAGTGAAAATACTTCTCATTCCCACCACTGGAACCACTGCCCAGACAGTATTTCACTGTCTCACTCTCTCACTTTCTCCTTCATTCACTCATCACTCGTTCGGCTCAGGCTATGGGCTCTCCTATTGAGCCGCGGCAGAGTGGAGTGTGTGGCTGTGACTTCCAGAGCCAGATTGCCTGCTTCTTACCAGCACTGTGACCTTGGGCAGTTCACTTTGCTCTGTGCCTCCATTTCCTAGTTATGAAGTGAGGGTGGCAGTAACTATTTCGAACGTTATTGGAGCATTGTGAGGATAAATGAGTCAATACGTGTGACAGACTTAGCACATAGCAAGCCTTTAATAAACAGCTAGTGCTACTGGCACCTGCAATGGACTTTTATTTGGATATTTTTTAAGTGACTGAGTGCTGGGAGGGGGAGGAGATGTTCTTTACCGACCCTGGAATTTGTATTTCAAATCAAAAAGGCAATGTTTGTATTGCCTTTCTGAGCATGGTTCTGTTTGATAATTATAAAATTATGGTGTTTTTAGGAATCTGACTGAAGACCTCCGGCATAAGTGATTTTATCTGTATCCTTTAAAGTTGATGTTGGCTCTAGTTCCCGTCTCTATCTTTGCTATGGAAATGGCTCCCCTCAGTGGAATTCATGAGTTATTACACAGTATCCTCCCCTCACGTTGAAGAACAGGAGTCCCGCTTTAATGGAAACCAGCATCAATAGCTAAAATCATTTCATAACATTAAATTTAATTGGGTTTAAAATTATTTCCCCAAAGATTCACTCAACCAACCAAAACCCCACTACAATTTCATAACATCATAATGTCCTATCGAGAAGAGAGTTAGTATTGAGCTGTACCAACAAAAGGCAAAGACATATTGCCACCTAATTAAAATTATGTCTATCTATTCAAAGTAGTTTACGTGTTTCCTTAATTCTGTACATATTTTTTTAATAAATTTTTGTTTATATTATTACAAATGTTCCTTTCCCCCTCTCCCCCCATTGCTCTCCTCCACCAGGTTCCCACCCCACCCTCTGCCCTTTCCCCACTCCCCATTGTCCTCATCCATAGGTGCACAGTTTATGTTCAGTCTCTTCCCACATCCCCCTCTCCCCTTTTCCCCAAGAATCGTCAGTTCACTCCTCTTCCATACCTCTGATTCTATTATATTCAACAGTTAATATTGTTCATCAGATTTTTTTAAAATCAATCTTTATTGTTCATATTATTACAAAGGTTGCTCATTTCTTCCCCCCTCCACCAAGCTCCCACCCCACCCTCTGCCCTTTCCCCACCCCCCATTGTCCTCATCCATAGGTGCAGAGTTTATGTTCAGTCTCTTCCCGCATCCACCACTCCCCTTTTCCCCCTAGAATTGTCAGTCCACTCCCCTCCCGTATCTCCAACTCTACTACAATCAACAGCTAATATTGTTCATCAGGTTTTTTAATTTCCTTGTTTTTTTGTTTTGTTTTGTTTTGTTTCTTTAATTAATAAACTTTTATATTTTTAAGAATAAATTTTAAAATCTAATAATTTTAAACCTTGTTTTTTCTGCCCTGGGAACTGAGAAGCAAACTTGTTTACATGTAAACTTGCCCTTAGGCTATCAAAAGGCATAGCCATTCAAATGTAAATGAACATATTGTTTAAAGATAGCTGCTGGCTGGAATTGGATTACCTGTTCTGGGTGGGACGGGCTTGTCCTCCCCTTTCTCCATTGAAATTAAGGTGTTAGCTTTAAAACCTCTTTTTGTCAAGAGACCTTAAAGTTTCAGAACTTTAATTTTTTTAGGTAGTAAATCAATTACTTAGCATTTTCTCAAATCAATAATACCTCCACATGCCCAAGGATACACTTCACACAAAAGACACTTTCAAATAGATCAACCAACCTCATCCAAACCCCACACAAGGCACTCACAGATCAACACCCCAGTGCTACAATAACTCAACACATCCAGATCTAAGCCTTCATCACTTGATTCAGCAGACCCTCAAGTTCCCCCAAAAGTTTCCAGCCATGTCTGAGAAGCAGCACTGGGGCATAAGCAGGCGAGAAGAGAGCTGTTCCGGGCCCGGCTGCTCTGGGCCTGGCCTCTGTTGCTCCGGTCCGCTCAACAACCAGCTGTTCCGGGTGTGGCCGCTGCTGCTTGGGGCCCTGTTGCTGCCGCTCCGGGCCCAGCTGCTGCCCGGGGCCTGGCTGCTCCCGACCCGGCTGCTCCGGGTCTGGCTGCTCCGGGCCTGGCCACTCCCAGCCTGGCAGCCACTCCCGGCCTGGCTGCTGCTGCTCCGGGCCTGGCTGCTTCTGACCAGGCTGCTCTGGGCCCAGCTGCTCCGGGCCCGGCCGCTCTGGGACTGGCTGCTCCGGGCCTGGCTGCTCCCGACCTGGCTGCTCCGGGTCTGGCTGCTCCGGGCCTGGACACCCTGGGCTTGGCCGCCTCCGCCCCAGGCCTGGCTGCTCCAGGCCTAGCTGCTGCTGCTCCGGGCCTGGCTGCCACTGCCCTTGGCCTGGCCACTCTGGGTCTGGCCACCACCACTCCAACATTCTGTCTTTTCAAAAACAAAAAACAAAAAACAAAACAAAAACAAAAAAACAAACAAACGCATTTATGTTGCAATGTTGGCTGCTGAGTTGAGTTCTGTCTTAATCTTCAATTTTTCAAGATCTTCTTTATATTCTTTCTTAAGTAATTTTACTATCTTTTGCTCTCACTTGATTTCTTCACATTGAAAACTTCTTCGGTTTCTTCCTCCTTGTCCTGGAAGCTCAGCATGTTGGCCTGCGGCGCCCCTTTGTTCTCTGCGGCCTCCTGCACGGCTTCAGCCTGTTGCCGGGGTCAGCGCCGCCCAGGAAGCAGCTCCCGGCCTGGGCTCTGTGGCCTGCAATCAGCGGTCGAGGGCCCAGTGGCACCTCCCCCCCCCCCCCCCCGGGGGCCCTGTCGCCCGGCTCCTTGCCAGCGCCCTGCTTGCTGGTGCCCGGCAGCGGCTCCAGCTTCTCATTGCGTTCTTCCCAATCTGGAGCTTTTATCTCCTTCCCGCTAGGGCAGTCTAGCATCAGAGTCAACAGGCCATTCTCTGCATGCAATGTGTGCAACTCCAGGGGCTCTGCTTTTCACCACTCCCCTGGGATTCCGTCTCACAGCCCCATCTCCCTATGTTTGAGCCTGGTTCCCCAGGTTCTGGCCTAGAACTGGGGTTCAGCCCAGTCCAGGGCTTTTATTTCCTTCCTGCTAGGGAATGCCAGCTAGGTACTCAGCCTCCCCCTCCTCTCCGGCTCCGTCCTCTCAGCACCTGTGCGTGCGCAGCATGTCTCCGTACCTTAGGCTTTTACAGCTCCTCTGATTTTCCTTCTGGTTTTCTCTTTCCTTCTTGTTGTAGAATTTTCAGTCAGTCGACTTCCTGTAGCTCTGGGCAATGTCCATTTTATATTTTAGTTGTATTTTATTGAAATTGTTGTGTGGGGCTGCGGTTAGGTGTTTACCTGTGCAGCCATCTTGGATCCTCCCTCATCAATGTTTCTCCAGATTTTTTTTTTAATTTCCTTGGTTTTTAGATTCACTTGTTGATAGTTACGTATTTGTTGTTCATAATTTTTATCTTTATTTACTTTCTCTTCTGAAAGAACCCCCTTCAGCAATTCATATAATTCTGGTTTGGTGGTGATGAACTCCTTTAGCTTTTTTTTATTAGTGAAGCTCTTTATCTGGCCTTCGATTCTGAGTGATATCTTTGCTGGGTAGATTATCTTTGGCTGTAGGTTCTTACTATTCATCACCTTGAATATTTCTTGCCATTCCTGTCTGGCCTGCACGGTTTCTGTTGAGAAATCAGCTGACAATCGTATAGGTGCTCCTTTATAGGTAACTACCTTTGCTCTTGCTGCTTTTAATATTCTGTCTTTGTCTTTTGCTCTTGGAATTTTAATTATGATTTGTCTTGGTGTGGTCCTCTTTGGATTCCTTTTGTTTGGAGTTCTGTGAGCTTCCTGGACTTGTAAGTCTAATTCTTTCACCAGGTGGGGGAAGTTTTCTGTCACTATTTCTTTCAGTATGTTTTCGATATCTTGCTCTCTCTCATCTTCTGGGACCCCCATAATTCTGATTTTGGTTAGCTTGAGGTTGTCCCAGAGGTTTCTTACATTATCTTCAATTTTCTGGATTCTCTTGCCTTCTTGCTTCTGCAGAGGAGTGTCTTCTGGCTCTTTATGTTCCAAATCTTTGACTTGATTCTTGCGATCTTCCATTCTGTTTTTAGGACTCTGTATATTTTTTATTTCAGACAATGTATTCTTTATTTCTTGTTGATCCCTTATCATTTCTTGTTGATTCCTTATTAATTCTAGTTGATCTCTTTTCATATCCTCATAGGTCTTATCGATATTTTCTAGGAAATTCTTGAAAAACCTTATAAGCATAGATTTGAACTCTATATCCAGTCACTTTTTGTCCTCCATTTCTTTTGTTTGTGATCTATTTCATTGTCTCGGCATTTTCGCAGCTTCCCTGATGGGGCGGTGTTTCAGGGTGGAGCCTACAGCTTTGGCTTCCATCAGCCCCGCCCTATGCGGCTCCTGAGTCTCAATATTCCCCAGGGTCCTTCAGTACTCGTTGCAAGCACCTCTGAGAGAAAGGTGCCCTCGATTTTTGCCTGCTACCAAACAGTCTAGGCTCTCCCCCTAATAAGCCCAGAACTGGGGTTCAGTTCAGTTGGAAGTGGAATTGGAGGTGGCGTTCAGAGCCGTCTCCTTCCCGCCAGGGCAATCCTGTGGCACAGCCAACCGTCCCTTCTCTGTGTGCAATGTGCGTGCCTCTGGGACCTCCTTTCGCCTCTCCCCCGGGGTTCCGCCTTACAGCCCAGCTCCCTCTGGATGAGCCTGGGTCCCCGGGGTCTGACCTAGAACTGGGGTTCAGAGCAGTCGGAACTGGGGCCCAGCCCAGTTGGAGCTTTTATCTCTTTCCCGCTAGGGAATTCCAGCCAGGCTTTCAGCCGCCCTGCCCTTCCTCTCCGGCTCCATCCTCTCCCCGCGCAAGCCGCGTGTCTCCGTACCTTAGGCTTTTACAGCTCCTCCGCTCTTCCTTCTGGTTTTCTCCTTGCTTCTTGTTGTAGAATTTCCAGTCAGTCGACTTTCCTGTAGTTCTGGGTAATGTCCATTTTATATTTTAGTTGTATTTTATTGAAATTGTTGTGTGCGGCTGCGGCTAGGTGTTTACCTGTGCAGCCATCTTGGATTCTCTCTAATTCTGTACATATATTAAACATCAATCTTGGTCCTTTAAGAAGTATCTGCATTCTGGTAGGATTGGTCTGTTGAGTGCTAGGAAACCTGGAGAACAGAGAAGAACCCGATATTATACTTTTCCAGATGCCAAAGCTGGTCTGGACATTACTGAGATCTTCCACATTTGAATTGGCATTTCATAAAGTATTTACAGGGTCTTCCAATTGCTGGTCATGCTAACTATGCAATCAGAACACACTTTTCTGATCTCCTTGTCTTCTTTTGTGACATTTGGGGATTGGACTAATTGTTTTACAGTTCTGGAATTAAGTAGAAATTAGTGAATTTTCTAAATGTGTATTAGTCAGCGTATACTTTCATGGAAAATAGTCATGGACCAGCTGATGATAATGATGATGGTGGTGGTGGTGATGGAGATGATGATGATAGCTGGCATAGTTATGTAGATCACATGAATCATCTCATACTAGAGGTGTGGTACACGAAATTTGTGCACAAGGGTGTCCCTCATCCTGGCCTGCTCCCTCTCCAAACTGGGACTCCTTGGGGCAGTCAGACATCCCTATTACAATCCAGGACTGCTGGCTCCTAACAGCTTGCCTGCCTGCTTGCCTGATTGCCCCTAACCACTTCTGCCTGCCAGCCTGATCGTCCCCAACTGCTCCCCTGCTGGCCTGATTGACACCTAACTGCTCCCCTGACAGCCCAATCACCCCCAACTGCCCTCCCCTTCTGGCCATCTTGTGGTGCTCATCTGGTGGTGGCCATCTTGTGATAATGTGAGGGCATCACTCAAGGACCACCTTCACTTTTATTTGTATAGATTATCCTCACAATAACTCTTCACACAGTAAATATTATTCTATCCTTATTTTACAGATGAAGAAACAGTCACAAAGTTTCACAACAACCTGCCCAGAGCATGTGGCTAGTAAGTTACTAAGCTGCAGTTTGAACCCTGCTCCTATCCCTAACAACTATTCTATACTGCATCCTCCATAATGATTAAAAGTAAACATTTTAAATTTTATGTAAACATCCATTTGTAATGTTTGTACTAATGATATTTGTTACTAAGCATATGGTTAATGAAAATAAACTTTTATTTTTAGGAAAGTATTCCAAAGAAGACATAGAGATAGCCAATAAACCCATGAAAACATACTAGTCATGCAGGAAATGCAAATTAAAACCACAGTGAGATACCACTACACAACTATTAAAATGGCTTAACAATTTTTTAAAACCTGACTATACCAACTGCTGAAAAAGATGTAGAGCAACTGAGAAGATTACACATCGCTGGTGAAAACATGAAATAATACAGCCTTTTTGAAAGAAGTAGTTTGGCTCTTTCATATGAAGTTTGATATTTGCTTATTGTATGACCCAGCAATCCTGCTCCTAGGTATTTCTTATCCAAGAAAATAAAAATATTTTTATACAAATAGCTGTAGGCAAATACTTATAGCAGCTTCATTCATTATCACCCAAAACTGAGAAATATCCATCAAGTGGAAAAAATATAAATAAAATGTTTAACGTTTATACGATGGAATACCACTCAGTCATAAACAGGAACAAGCTTCTAATATATGAAACAGCATGGATGAATTTCATCTGCATTATGCTGAGTGAAAGAAAGCTACTCAAAAGGCTACCCACGCTATGATTCTACTATGTGACATTCTCCAAAAAAGCAAAGATCATTGGTTGCCAGAGCCTGGGGGTGAAGGGAAAGAACTTCATGGAGTGATGAAAATATCTGTATCTTGATTCTGGTATAATTAAGCATTTGTCAATTATGTAATTGACACAGGTTGAGGACCGCTGTTATAGAGCCTAAGACCATAGAAAAACACAGATACTTATATTATGATTCATTAACAGTAGCAAAATTATAGTAATGAAGTAGCAATGAAAATAATGTTATGGTTGGGAGTCACCACAACATGAGGAACTGTATTAAAGGGTCACGGCATTAGAAAGGTTCAGAACCACTGAAATAGGAGGAAGGAAAGAAGGGAGGAAGGGAAATGCATTGATAAGAGAACCAGGGTAGCAAAGTGAATGAGAGCATGGATGGGCCTAAGTGTAGACTCCCTGTGTTCAAATAGGGTTCAACCACTGTGGGACTTGAGGTACATTATGTGCCTTAATTTATTCACCTATAAAATGAGATAATAACACTTCTTACTTAGAGTGTTGATATAAGGATCAAATTACTTAATTGTTTAAAGCCATTAGAACAATAGCTTGCAATAGTAGGTTCTCAATTGTGCCTTAAATGATCATAGACCTTAATGGAACACACTCTATCAGCAAATCATGTCAACTTTGAAGTGGGCAGAATCAGGGCTTGTTAAGCCATCTGCCCTGACAGTGTTTACTAATCTAAGCTGGTGATGGACATCCAAGTGACATCCATATCAACCTCCTGATGCTGAATATACAACTAAATCCCTGGTTGATTGTTGGTTTTGTTTTTTTTTTAATAAGTCAGACGCTTTATTTAAAATTACAGTTTCTATTCAATATCATTTTGTTTTAGTTACAGGTGTACCGCATAGCAGTTAGACAATCATATACTCTGGTTGATTTTCAATGCTCTCAACCAACGCCTAATGTAGGACTCCTGCGAGCACCAACACTGTCTAGTCCAAACCCAAAGCTGCAGCCCAGCTGTCCACACAATCCCGTGCACGGCATTCACCGGGTGCGTCCTTTAAGCCCCAAACCTCAACTGATTGTAAATAGTCTCTCCACCACCCTTCCAGGACCCTCCCACCCACGTAGATAGGAGTAATTCAGAGGGGCTTCAGGAGGCAGGGTGGCGAACCCACTCCACCCCCAGCCTCTAGTTCACTGTCCCTACCCCACCCATCCCCAAGGGACAAGGAGACTCTTACAAGTGACCAGAGTGAAGCAGGGAAAGAGGCACCAGCAGGGGATGCCACTGGCTGCTTCAAGAGGCAAAACAAACTGCACCACAGGGCAGATGGTGCGGGGGCAGTAAGGGCACTGTCTACTATGTATTGGCTCCTATGTCCCGGTGCCAAAGGTTTGGCCATGGGGCGTTAACTCCCCCCACTTCACGGTATACACGCCAGGACATGGAGCGAGGATCTGTGGTGTCCCTTGCCTGACACTGAGCTGGTGGCAAGAGGCAGGCAGCACAGACAGGAGGAAACGCCTGTGCAAAGTCACTGGGAGCTCCCTCAGAGCTGGTTGCCATGGCAATAACAGAAAAACCAGGTCAGCCCAACAGGCAATGAATTGTGCATCAGTGATATCTGAGTCTCCACAGCCCAGTCGTTTCGCTCCCCAGTATATCTTGGGAAAGAAAAGCCACACATGTCCCCAAAGGCACAGGTACTGAAGTTTTACCAGTGCATTATTATGTGATAGGAAAGAAGGAGGAGACTAAGCTACCAAATGACCACAATATGAGAATGGACTGTTGTGTGTATAACCAGAAAATGAAGCCTTTGACAACAGTAACAATGAGTGAATTAGAACTGTAGGTATTGACATGCAAAACTTTACAAGTTCATTAGAATTACGGACGGATTAGCAAAGTGACCGATATAAGAACAAAATGTGAACATAAATTGGATTTCTCTCTAAGCACCAAACAGTTAAAAGTGCAATATTTCCAAAAGATACCACTTATAAAGTAACCAAATTGTAAAGTAGAAAATATTCATATATTTCCTCACATTTTATACCTGTTGCTGTAAAGAATACTGCCCAAAGGTGACCAATCAACATGAAAGCATATTTTCATATGACACAAAGATAAGCACCAGAATTAAAATATATGTAAGAAAAAATCAGTACGTAAATGAGGAAGAAGAAGTAGCAGTATAAGTCAAAAATAACTTTTTATTCTTCATGACAGTGGTTCTCAGAATATGGTCCTTGACAAAAAGCATCAACATCACTGAGGAACATGCTAGAAATGCAAATTCTCAGGCCCCACCCCCACCTGCTGAATCAGAAACTCTGGCAGTATTTTAAGAAACCTTCAAGATTTTCTGATAAGTGCCAAAATTTGAGAACAGGTGCTTGCTAATAAGGATATAATAAATACTGTTTAAATTTACCAATCAAAAAAGAGAGAAAGAGAGGTACAAATATATTAGATTACTTTCCAATGGTAGCCCTGGCCTGTGTGGCTCAGTTGGTTGAACAAAGTCCCATGCACCAAGAGGTCACTAGTGCAATTCCAAGTCAGGGCACATGCCCCATTTTCAGGCTCAATTCCCAGTAGGGTCTGTGCAGGAGGCAGCCAATTGATGGTTCTTGCTCAGTAATATTTCTCTCTCTTTCCCTTTCATTTCCTCTCTTTATTTCTCTCTCAAATCAATAAAAACATATATTTATCAAAAAAAATTTCAATGGCAACCTGAGGATCTGACACCAGAAACTATTGCTTGTCTCTGGGGATTGGTGTGGAGTTTTTGAAAGAGGTGGGGCATGAGCAGAGAGATTTTCTCTATTTTATGTCATTCTGAATTATTTGAATTTTTATAGCATGTTAAGCTGTATTTTAAGAACACACACCAGACATACGCTAAAATTACATTAGTGGGGAAATTCTCCATTTTTTCTCTTTAGGGAGGACTGTAACTTCTGTTGATGTTCCGTTGCCCAGATTATAATCAGCCAGAGAATGCATAACAATTTACACAGAAAAAAAAAGGGGGGGGGGGTAGGCTGTGTGACTCTCTATATTGTATATCCACGCTAAATTTGACTCGGTGTCATTCAGTAATACCAGTTTTTCCAACTTTTTACCAAGATTTACTGCCCGACAGAAGGAAACATCATATGCATTTTCTTGCACTGGATTCTCAGGAGATTGAGTAAAATACCATCCATTTCATACGTTTCCATACTCACCACAGTTGGTTTTTTCTACCACCGGGTATTTTCTGAAATGTTTCCCTAATGGAAACTAAGCAGTGGTCACTACACTTAGATTTGATTACCAGGAAGTCCAGTTACAGTGACAGTAGAGTATTACACTTCCCAAATGAATTCATCCTTGACTTCCAAATTCTAAATACAGTTCTCATCCACAAGGTGGCTACGGAAGCAACAAAATACAGCCTCAGACCAGCCCTGCCACTGAAAGGAGTTACATTCGTTTTTTGTTTTCCCATTCTCATTTATGGGCAATTAATTGACTGGGGGATGGGAGGAGGGAGATAATTAAGCATTGTGCTAACGAACAGATTGGTGTCTTAAGTGAGTGGAACGGAACCACATGGACAGCAACGCAGCACGCCTTGTCTGCTTCAGAAACCAAGTGACCTTGCATGACTTTGAAGGATTTCTGCCAATTTTTTAAACATAAAATACTGAAATAATGGTAAAGGAACCGGCCCTGAAAGACTAGCAATTGTGCAAATAGGGGGAGAGAGAGAGAGAGAGGGAGAGAGGGAGAGAGAGAGAGAGAGAGAGAGAGAGAGAGAGAGAGAGAGAGAGAGAGAGAGAATAAAAGCAGTCTTCAGCCATCACAAAATTCCAGATTGCCAGATTTCTTGATTGTGGCTTTTAATCAAAACACAGCCAGCTGCCTGTATTTAACACTAATCGTTAAGCTCTAAGTCTCAGCCAATCATCTCACTTCTGAGCTGGCAGGGTAACAACAACAACAAAAATATGAAACTCCCTAACCCAGTTTAGGGAGGAAGGGGGTAGGGGGGGAGGGGAGAAGAGGAAAAATAATGAATGCTAGGATTTGGTCAGCTTTCCTATGAAAAATGCATCTCTAGCGTTCTAAAGCAGAACATCCATGCCTGGAAACGGGCCTTGCGCCTTCAAGATGAACAGATAGTGTTTACAACCCTGCAATTCCCTGTTCTCCCTCCTTACCTCCCCCTCCATCGGAAAGCAAGGTTAGCACTTCAAAGAGGTGAGTATTTTGTTTGTGGTCAGCCAGCGGGGTGGCCCCTGAGGAATCTTCCTTAGTTGTCCTCTGCTTCCCTGTTGGCTAAGAACTCACTCTGTGCTCATAATTTCTCTGTCCTTGACCCTTTGGGTGGTTTGGAGGAAGAATTGCTCTCTCTCCTCCTAGATTACTAACAGCGCCAAATAGCCTCGTCCCCACTTTTCCTATCTGTCCTCAGGGGACCGATGCCTTAGCTGACTCTCTAGACCTGCAATGCAAAGAATGCTCCTTCTTTCAAGTGAATGAAGAATTCATGATAAACAGAAAGAATCCATCTCTCTCTGTCTCTCCTTCCATCTTTCTCTCATAAATCATAAATAACAGACAAGATGGAGATCTTTCTGACATTCTCTAAAACAAACAAACAAACAAACAAAACAGCTGGTTTTTAGAATCGCCTCAAGCACAGACCTGGGAGATAGGGTGTCTTCCTCCAGAGTCTGTGAACAACCTCCCACAACCAATTTGACTTTGAGCCTGACCTTGAGATCTGACACAAGGTTAGCCGGCAAGAATGGCATCAGGAATAGGTCACAGTGCACAGCAACAAGTTTCCTTCTCTCCAGTCATTTACATATAGTCGACAGCTAATATTCAAATTGGTGCACCCAAATCCACAGTTGATTAAATTAAATCTCTTCTCTAGCTTGATTTGCATAACTTGCAATAATCAGAATGGAGAGGAAATCATAACTGAAAGGAGAAAATATAACTGCAGCGACTTGGAATTAGGTATAGTTGAAGTAAGCTTGTAAATTCTGGTATTTCTAAATGCAGAACTGTCCTAGGCTAACTTTAGTTTTAAAATATTAAGACATTTGAGTAGAAGGACTAGAAAGTCAATACACAACTAAAGCCTTAATTTTTTTTTAAATATTTTATTGATTTTTTACAGAGAGGAAGGGAGAAGGATAGAGTTAGAAACATCGGTGAGAGAAACATCAATCAGCTGCCTCCTGCACACCCCGCACTGGAGATGTGCCTGCAACCAAGGTACATGCCCTTGACCGGAATCGAACCTGGGACCTTTCAGTCCACAGGCTGATGCTCTATCCACAGAACCAAACCAGTTAGGGCCACAACTAAAGTCTTAGAACACCTTTGGTTAACTACAACTTCAAAAAAAAAAAAAAAAAAAAAAAAAAAGTAAAAGAAAAAAATGTTGAGCAGTGATCTGAAAAGTTCTCTCACATTATCTTGGGCCCATCAGAGGCATCTATCTCTGCATTCCACTTTCTATTCTAGCCTTTGGCAGGGAAATAATTCAGCCAGTATTTTCTTTATTTTATTGCAAAAATGTACTCAATGATCCTCCCCATGGCTGCACCCAAATTCCAGTTCTCTTTTATTATAGCTCCTATATGGCACCCCCACTTCCGCCCTCTGCCCACATTATCTTTACGTAAGAACAAAGCCTGGAAGAAAACCCCCTCCGAGCTCTGCAAGGACCGGGAGGCCTGCTGTTAGGCAACGAACTTTACAGATCTGGTACACGCACACCTTAATTTTCTTAATTTCACCTTTCCTTGCTGTTCCCATCACCTGGGGTCTCAGAGGAGAAAAGGGAAAAGTGAACTGGCACAGCAGCAATGCCTGGCTCTAGAGAGGCCACCTCCCACGCCCTCAGTGACCTCCCATCTCTTTCTCAGTAGCAAAGGCAGCAGCAGGTGGAGGTCCTGCATCCCAAATTGAGCAGAAGCAGAGGACAATCTAAGGAACAGAGTCCCCTCACATGAGCACTTCAGGCCTTGGACAGTGTGTCACATTCTCCACCAACCATACAGGTCGCCTTCTTGTCTGCAGTAAACATGTTCCTTTGTCGTAGAATTTCCACAATAATGTGCAGACTATACTTGTTAGGATAAATGTCCTGTATTTGTTGTTGAAATTCACAACATATCGAAAATGTCAAAAATAAAAGTGAAGTTTAAGGGTAAACAAGGATATTATAACAGAATGCATGAGAGCTTCCTTTCACTGCCCACAATTAGCCAGTTACAGTAATCACTGCACTCAATAGCCATCACATTTAAGGAGATGAGTATGAAAATTATTATGTTCCCCTTTTTACAGGTAAGAATGCTGAGGCTTCCCTAACCGGTTTGGCTCAGTGGATAGAGCGTTGGCCTGCAGACTGAAGGGTCCCAGGTTCGATTCTGGTCAAGGACATATACCTTGGTCGCAGGTACATCCTCAGTAGGGGGTGTGCAGGAGGCAGCTGATTGATGTTTCTCTCTCATCGATGTTTCTAACTCTCTATCCCTCTCACTTCCTCTCTGTAAGAAAATCAATAAAATATGTTTGTTTTTTTAAAAAAAAAAAACAAACACAAAAACACTGAGGCTAAGCAAGGAAAAGTGACTAGCCACGACCCACCCCTACAAAGAAGCAGCCAGCAATTCAAACCCAGGCCATCTATTTATGGAAACCCCCACTCCTAGCCACCATGCCACACTGCCTCCTAAAGAGCAGGAATAATTTTTCCGGATACTTAGAGATTTTTTACTTTAACAGCCACGGTGGAGAACACAGTTCAGAAACAGTTGTTTATGCCTCAGCATCTGGTCCACATCCCTAAGATCCACTTGGTTTTGTCTCGATTTACCTTCCAACACTGAGGTTGGTGTAGAATGACCTTCCTTCAGGGAACTCCTAGAAAATTCTATTCTTTACTTAACTGCAAATCCCAGGGAACTTGGAATTTGGAAGAAATCCTGAATATTTAGTTAATAAGCAAGTACAGAGACCACTCTAAGTCAGCAAAACCAGGCCTGGGTACAACTCAGAGAGATTACTGAGTCTCCCTTTCAGCTGTAAGAACAGGAGCACATTAGAGTTGGTACAGGTGGTTGAGAGCATTGAAGGACACCTGTGTAAACAGGTTTGTTTCTGCCAACTGGGCTGACAGGGACTTGGGAATAACCTACTCCTGAAGAAGAAGAAATCCTTTCAAGCCCTGGAGACCAGCTATAGCCAAACCTCTTTCCTCCTCTTGGGAACTTTGCGGGCACTTCCCAGACTCCCTTGCAGCTTAGCACAGGACCACATAACTAGTAAGTTCTAGCCTGTTCCAAGCCTGTCACTTAGAAACATCCCTTCAGCTCTATCCTCTTGGGTCTTAACCTTTCAGGACCACATGTTACAGATGGCATACCTATAAAAAAGGAGAGGCTGCCTGCCCGTATTGGAATTTGTGTGAGAAACAAATACAGTACGTTAAGCCACTGGAGTTTCAGGGTTCATTTGTTATAAGAGCACAGCTTAATCTATCCTGACTACATGCTCATATTTCCTCTGCAACAGGGATTTTAGTCCTGACTTTGGTGCAAGGCAAACTAATTACTTGGAAAGTTATTGAAATAGAGATTCCTGGATTCACTCCTGAGATTCTGAGGAAATGGGGAGGGAGGCTGTGTTTGAGGCAGGCAACCTGGGCCCTGGTGTGTCTGGTACAAAAGGGAATGAAAATATATTCCAAAAACATCTCTAAAGAGGAAGCCACAGGATTTTTGTGACAGTTTGGATGAGGCATTGGTGGGAAAAAGTGACGTCCAAGGCTTCTAGCTTGAGAGGCTGGAGGGTGTGTGTGTGGGGGGAGGGGGGGGGGCGGGGGGGGGGGACGGGATAGTGAGAGTCTGAAGGTTCATTTTAAAGAGAAAGCTGAGTTTGATTTCTAGATGCTGGAGGTCTGAGCTGAAGTGTGTCTGTACAGTTAGAAGCACAGGCAGGCATGAGGGTGACAACAGGTACACAGGTCGGAGGCTGTGATGGGACGCCTCCAGGTGTTTCAGAGCCCCCCACAGAGCAAGTGCAAAGAAAAGGGCAGGTCAAGGCCTGGGCACATGGGGATGAGTCCCAGGCCTTGGGCCGCCTGCCTGCTCTTTCTCCTCTGCTGACCTCACCAGTGCCCTTCACCACTTGTTCCTCCTGCTCCCACGATGTAACAGCAGCCTTGCTTACTGGTGGCCAAGGCCAGCTCCTCTGACAAGACACTAAGTCCTCTTCTTTACTTGCCTGTTGTTTTCTGAACACTGGGCGAGCTCCGGGAGCAGGTGAAGCTTACAGTTTGAAAAGAACTCTGGATTCATGATTAGATCCTGGGCCTCAGCCTCAGCTTTCTCTGCCTTCCCACGACAGGAGATGAGACCTCTTTGTAAGGCACCAAGGACACCCTCAGACGTGTATACTTGGCCAATTCTTAGAGCTTCCAGAGGCCATCTTTTCCCAGTGGCCAGCAGGGTCTTCAGCCTCTCCTGGCTCATCTCAGTCTGAACTGAGTGGGGATAATGAAATTGCCCAAGGTTGTCAGCAATGAGTCCCAGACCAAAGGACTAGGGGCAGGTCAACCTGCTGGCTCGGCAGGGTTAATACATGAGGGAGAGGGAGGGAAGTTTCATTCTTCCGAATCCGAGCACTGGGGCTGAACTGAACCTGAATCGACAAGCACTCGGTCGTGTCCGAACTCGCACAGATGGAATTTTAAGTACATGAAACGCTGCAGCACTTGTGCCAAAGAGCCAGCTTTAGCAGCAGACTTCTGCTGGTCTCGTGAGGGCAACAGAAACGAATGAGCCGATGTCTCAGCAATGTGAATGTCTGTCTATTTTGAACCTAGAAAAACATGGCTCCTTAGCAGGCACCAATGGAAACTCCTTCGTGTAGAGGCAGATGCCTCGGGTCCTGGGAGTGAGGCTGATTGACCTCTGAACTTGGTTTCTCTGGGTCATCCAAATCCCAGAGAGAAGCTCTTCCCTCCTCCACCACAACCCTCTTGGGTTTCTAGGACCCACTCTCCACCTGGGGGAAATGAAAGAAGAGATTTCACATGTGTGTTAAATCTCATGTAGACTGAGAAAAGACTCAGGGCCCAAACACTCCTGTCGGACTGATGTCACAATGAGTGGGACTGCTGTCAAAAGGAAGCCAGTGGGAAGGGTGATCTCATTGTCCCACAACGCAGGCCCTGTCGGGTGCTTCTTAGTTCCCACTTGGGCTCTGGATGCTGGTAATTGATGGTGCCGGCTCCAGCGGAGGCTGGTGATCTTTGAGTGCTGATGACACCCTTCCACTTGGGGTCCGCTGGGGCCCTCTGCTTTCCTTTAGTACCTTACCAATCGCTCTCCCTTTACCTCTCCTCTCTGTCTTTCCCCACACAGTCTTGGTCCAGGAAGTATTTTCTAGTCGAAAGAAGGGGAGGAAAGCTTTGTTCTCATATTTTGTGCATTGTCACAAATCTATTTTATTGTCTAAGATGCAATAATTTAATATTTTTAAAAATATATATATTTTATTGATTTTTCACAGAGAGGAAGGTAGAGAGATAGAGAGCTAGAAACATCGATGAGAGAGAGTCATCGATCAGCTGCCTCTTGCACACCCCCTACCGGGGATATGCCCACAACCAAGGTACATGCCTTTGACCGGAATCGAACCTGGGACCTTTCAGTCCCCAAGCCGACGCTCTATCCACTGAGCCAAACCGGTTTGGTAATAATAATTCAATATTTCGTGTCACTCCGAGTCTACTCTTTTGAAACATGAAAGCCAAGGGGAAAGAATCTCCTCGTTTCCCTCCTGCTGCTGCCTCACCTTTTCCTTGTGGTGACTAGTGGAAGTGGCCCTGGCTGTTTTTCAACTTGGGCAGCAGTGGGGAAGGGGCCTATGGTAATGGGGACTCTCGGGGGCACACATCAGCTAATATTTTAAAAGAAGATCCCACCTTTTTGATAATGTCTCAGAAACAGTAATTTTTACACCCTGTCTGCATACTAGTAGTCTTCACATAATAGTCATTCTAGGCCCATTGAAAGTCTTTCCACATGGCCTTCTCTAAACAGCGCCTCTGACACCCTGAGGGTTGTCCAGCCTGGAGTCTTCTGCTCCAGGTGGTACATGGGAAAGGAGTGGCTCCAGGGGGCACTGGCCCAGGAGCACCTAAGCCCAGTCACAGGTGCCGCTGCCAGGAGGTCTCAGGTTCACTTTGTTCTCCCCTCAGATGGACAGCACTGAGTCTCTTCTCTTTAGCATTAAAATATACTACTAATAATAATAATTAATAAATTAATAAACTAGAAACCATTCTTTGGTGGAAGATGCACAGCCTAAGCTAATTTCAAATCTCAGCTTTACTGTTATGTTGTTCCAAACTCTCTAAATCTATGTCTTCTGCCAAATAGACTTACTAATATCTGCTACATGGAGTCAACTTACACAGTAAAATGCAGGGCTGGCTCCCTATCCCCACCACAAATGGGAGAGGAAATGCAAGTTGTTCCATCAGACCAGTGCTTCCCTCTTAAATTAACCACTCACCGAGTGCTGCCCCATTTCACTTCGAACAATACCATCCACCCACACCATCAGCCCTGTGAGGGCAAATTCAAAAGAGAGCAGAGCTCACAAACCAAGAAATAGCTCTTGATTCCTTTTTCCAACTTAAAAAAAAAAAAATTACAGGCTGCCTCCTGGCTCCTGCCTGTCCCCGGGGTGTTCTCCCGGCCCTGCCTCCTACTTCTCAGCACTCCCAGCGTGTCCTGCCTCTTCCTAGGCCTTTGTTTGAAATGGTTCCCATTTTCTCTAAATTGTAGCTTGCCTTGGGAACAAAGAATATGCTCTGCCTGCCATGCTAAGTGCCCAGAAAACTTCTTATATTACAAAACCCAGAACATCCTGGTTCAATGGGAAGATATATGCATTGATCTTTCTCCAGCCTCTTCTCTTATCCCGGTGTGTTTTCAGAAGGCAGATACCTTGGAGCTCCAGGGGCCACAGAGCCAAGTGTATACAGGTGTTGGCAGAGAAAGGCCTTCTCTCACTATCCATTACCAAGTGATTCTCCAAGTCTCCTGCTCAGTAATTCCAGGACCCCTGTTGTATCACTTCCCACTTACTGTCACCAGATTACCTCATGGTATTGAAGCAATTTACCTCCATGAGGGTGGATGCCATGTCCCATTCATCTTTGCATCCCTAGCCCTCTGTACAATGCCTGGCACACAAAACAGGATGGTTGGATTGGATGAACCATAATATTCCTTGCCACGGTGCACTGTGCTTAGACTGTTCACATATGGATCGAGAGAGGCTGAGCACACTTGGTAGGAATCCTGTGATTGCTCTCCAGCTGGAAGCAGTCTTAAGTGGCCCGACTTAAGAAGTGATTTTGTGCTCTGGCTTTCTAAAGGAGTGAGAGAGTCTCCAAGAAGAAAGGAAACCATGAAAAGGAAATAGCAGATGGTATTAAATACAGGAGAGCCACCTACTCACAGACAGGACATTGTCTGGGTAGTCTGAGGGTCAAATGGAATGTTCCTGCCTGACTTCTTTGGATGCTCAAAATGGTTCCGTCCCTGAAAGAATGGAGCCTGAACGTTTTATTTGTCCAAGTCATTGAATCAGACCTTCCGACTCCAAGGTTGAATAGCTTTGATTCCTTAGAATGAATTCCTAGTGTTGGTGAGTGTATTCATTTGCTGGAGCTGCCATGACAAAGTATCACAGACTGAATGGCTAAACAACAGAAATTTATTTTCTCACAGTCCTGGAGGCTGGAAGTCCAAGATTAAGATGTTGTCAAGGTTGGTTTCTTCTGAGTCCTCATTCCTTGGTTTGTAGTTGGCTGTCATCTAGTGTCTTCTCATGTTCCCTCTGTGTGTGTCTGTGTCCAAATTTCCAATTCTTATCAGGATGCCAGTGGTACTGATTAGAGCCCACCCTACTGAGATATAATATTTTATTGATTTTTACAGAGAGGAAGAGAGAGGGATAGAGAGTTAGAAACATCAACTGCCTCCTGCACACCTCCTACTGGGGATGTGCCCACAACCAAGGTACATGCCCTTGACCTGAATCGAACCTGGGAGCCTTGAATCCACAGGCCGATGTTCTATCCACTGAGACAAACTGGTTAGGGCCCTACTGAGATAATTTTACCTTAATTACCTTCTTAAAGGCCCCATCCCTAAATACAGAGCATCAACCCACAGAAGACTCCTCTTGAGACTTAAGACCTAATGGGATTTACCCTACTACATTTTGTGCTTGCTTGGATCCCTTCTCCCATTCCTTCTTTCCCATCTCTCCCTCTTGGGACAGGAATGTCTGTCTTATGACAGGTCCATCATTATATTTTAGAAGCACATAACTTGTCTGGTTTCATGGGTTCATAACAGGAGAGAAATTTTATCTCAATTGAATCCTACCTTGAGTCTCACCCATATCTCACTTAGATGATATTTAGGTGAGGCACTGGACTTTTAGACTTTAGAACTGCTAATAGGAGAGTTCAGACTTTTGAACTTGTGTTAGAATGAATGCATTTTGCATAGAACTCCAAAAACTTTGAAAGCATCAAAGCAAAAAAAATATTATAGACTGAATGTTTGTGTCCCTCTAAAAGTTATATGTTAAAGCCATAACCCCCACTGTGATGTTATTTGGAGGTGAGGTCTTTGGGAGATAATTAGGTTTAAATGAGGTCATGAAGGTAGGAATCTCATGGTAGGATTACTGTTCTTATCAGAAGAGAAAATGAGCCCTAACCGGTTTGGCTCAGTGGATAGAGTGTCGGCCTGTGGACTCAAGGGTCCCAGGTTCCATTCCGGTTAAGGGCATGGACCTTGGTTGCAGGTACATGCCAGTAGGGGGTGTGCAGGAGGCAGCTGATTGATGTTTCTCTCTCATTGATGTTTCTAATTCTTTATCCCTCTCCCACCCTCCCTTCCTATAAAAAATCAATAAGATATGTTAAAAAAAAAAAAAAGAAGAA
Source organism: Pipistrellus hanaki (assembly GCF_964339955.1). NCBI lineage: Eukaryota > Metazoa > Chordata > Mammalia > Chiroptera > Vespertilionidae > Pipistrellus > Pipistrellus hanaki. The sequence continues at coordinate 28,102,205 of NC_140513.1, read as the reverse complement.
GAAGAAGATAATTAGGCCAATCTCCTCTCCTCTCTCTCTCACTCTCACTCTCACTCTCTCTCTTTCTTTCTCTCTCTCTCTCTCTCTCTCTCTCTCTCTCTCTCTCTCTCTCTCACACACACACACACACACACACACACACGTGAGGACACAGTGATAAAGCAGCTGTCTGCAAGCCAGGAAGAGAGCTCTCGCTAAAGAATGCCATCAGCCAGCAGCTTGCTCTTGGACTTCCCAGGGTCCAGAACTATGAGAAATCAATTCCTATTGCTTAAGCCACCCAGTTTATGATACTTTGTAATGGCAGCTCCAGCTAACTAACACAGCATATAAGCAGAAAGACCAGGGAATCTTCACCAACAATCAGCATGTTCATAAACCATTTAAGCAACTTTCTTCCCATTTTATTGGTTTCTTTATTTAACCGCTGTTTGTGTTTCCTTGAGGGGCTATGAGAGAGCTGGCCTCAAGGCCAGCAGCACATTTCTGAATAGGCACTGGAGCTCCTGCAATGACTACGCAGTTCAAATGAGCTCAAGTTTAAGAGGTGAAGCCATTTAAATTCTCAGAATAGATCTTTTTTTTTTTTTTAATTTGGTTGAGCCTTAAGAGCACCTTTTATTTTGTGGAATTAAAAATCTGTCTGTATAAGAAAACCCAATACAATAGAAAGATTCATAGGGGGCTCCAGGGCATCTGTTACTGTTGAAAATCTATTTCAATAAATGTTCAGTATTGGCTTAATTAGTTGAATAACTAAGATGTGCTAAAAGGAAAGTCTGTTTAGGGTTATTTTTTAATATTGGAAATGAAATAAGTAAACATCTATCTTTGCTGAAATAGCCAAGCCTTCTGGGGAAGTACGTGCATGCTTTGCACCTTCTCCAGGCAATAATCACAGTGTGCCAATCAGATTGTGTTTCCGACTTTGTATTACAAAAAAAAAAAAGAAACAAAAACTCATTTCCCCCCAAGCAGTTTATGAAAAGAAAGTCCGACATAATTGTAGCAATGCGTGTCCTTTCTCCTGCTTGCAGCCCCGATGATGGTGCGTATTTTAATCATGTCCCAGTCTTCACAGGGAAGCCCACCAGTGTTAAGTAAGCGAGACATCTATCAAATTGTGTTTCAAGTTCCAAGATTTTTGTTTAACAATGCCCGAAGGCTGTCAGCTTCCCAGACAGGCACATCAAAATGACGAACAAGCCAGGCACGGCAGAAAAGCCTTCACAGAGGGAACTAGAGAAAACTGTGGAGGGAGAAGAGATGAAAGTGGTCTGTCTCTCAGAGTCAAGTTATCAACATGTAGGAGACCACGATAGAAGTGCCTAGGTCTGTTTTACAATCCCTAAAATCTTTTCATTCACCTACACCAGTGGTCGGCAAACTGCGGCTCGTGAGCCGTGGTTTGCCGCTCTGTTGATTAATGAGTTTGCTGACCACTGGGATTGGGGCTTAATCACAAGGAACAACGACAGCTTGTAATTATTGGAATCCAGAGTCTAGGTCAGTGGTCGGCAAACTCATTAGTCAGCAGAGCGGCAAACCGTGGCTCATGAGCTGCATGCGGCTCTCGAGCCACAGTTTGCCGATCACCAATCTACACTAATAAAAGAGTAAGATGCAAATTGACCATACATTCCCAACATGGTGACAATGCAGGCATTCCACACCATCCCAGCCGTTCTGGGCCTCTGGGCTGTGTGGGAAGGCAGAAAGGCAGAAGGGCGGCTAGGGCTGTAGCGAAAGGAGGCTCTGGCCAGAGCGAAGGCAGTGCCAGCAGCCAGGGGAAGAAGGCTCGTTCTTGCACGAATCGTCCTGCATCAGGCCTCTAGTTTAAAAATGATAATCGAGATCTCTCAAGTAGCAGGCATTGTTATGAGCTCTGGAAATCTCAGTGTATGATAGGAGAAATATCTGGCAAATGCGGTAGTAATTTTTATTCACATGAACTCATTTATCTTTTCATTTCTAGGATAACTGCAAAATTTAAGAACAAGATCCAGACCCAAAGTTAAATCTGCAATGATTATATTTATATTCACTCATTCAAAGAATATTTTTAGTTTTGGACTTTGGAGTGTTTTTTAAATAGAAAACGCACTGCTTGAAATTCAGATGCTTCCTAAATAGTTTTTGAAACCTACTATGACCTTTTGATGTATTTAATTAAGGAAATAACATTTTTTTTTACCATTGTTTCTATTAGCGATCACATTACCATGACTGCTTGGTCAACGGCACTTCAAATTTTTGGTTCCTTGATAATTTTCAAAAGATTTAGCTAATTTTTATGACATTTGTTGCACTTCTAAATCATGTCAAGACTCATATTATAATTTCTTCCTATTAAAACAAATTATTATTCAGCAGATGGCCCCAAACTTGCACACAGACAGTACCTTCTCTCATATGTTTTAAAGTGTATTTATTTTCTGTCAACTACTTTTCAGATTCTAATATTTGGTTGTTTTTATTACTCAGAATGCCTATAAAATATTTTCATATTTATAGTTTCACTGATTAAAGTCTCTAGTTCATAAAAACACCATTTCCTTCCTTAAACCTAAAATGAGTGCCTATATCAATCTTTTGTTTCAAGGAGTTAATCTATTCTATATAGTAAAGATGGAATATGCAAATTATTACGCCGTGAAGTGTAATAACTAATCATGTAACAACCAGATCATGGATCAGCAGGAGGATGGGGCAGCAAGCTACAAGTGAGCAGCAGAGAGCTACAGGAGGGGGCAGGGCAGCAAGCTATGTGTGAGGAGGTGGGGAGGGGAGAAGGCAGGGGATGGGGAGAGCTACAGGAGGGCAGGGTATCAGGCAGAGAGCTACTGGAGGGTGGCAGTGAGCTACTGGCAAGCTACTGGCACATGGATTCATGCACAGAGCTACTAGTATATATATAAAAGGCTAATATACAAAGTGTTCCCTTGGGAATTTGACCAGGAGGCCAGGAGTTCAATCAATCACTATGACTTGTGCTGACCACAAGGGGGCAGTGCGGAATGAAGAGAGGCCCCAGCTGGCAGCCGGCAGCCAGGGAAGGTAGGTCCCAACCGGCAGCCAGAAGACCCAATAGGCCCAGATCGCTGGCCAGGCAGAGGGATCCTAACCAAACACAAATGTCATGCACTGGACCTCTAGTTGATTTATAATTGTCATATTAGACTGCACATGGCATATGTATATATCTGTGAAACCATTACCACACCAAAATCATGAGCATATTTATCAAAAAGTTTCCTTCTGTCTTTTTCTAACTCATCCTTCCCACCACTCTCCAAACTTTCCCTCTCCCCTCCCCTCTTTCCAAGGATCTGCACTCTGTACTATGGGTTAAATTAAGTCTAAAATGTTATGTGAATTAAATCATACAATCTTGTACTCAATTTCTTATGCAACATAATGATCTTAAGGTTCATCCATATTGTTGTGTCTTTCAACAGCTTATCCTTTTTACTAGTATTGCATGGATGCACCAAAGTTTATTTATCCACTCACCTGTTGATGGCTATTTCGGTAGTTTCCAGTTTGGGGCTATTACAAAGAAAGCTACCAGAAATATTTGTGCACAGGTGTTTGCATGAACATATAATTTTCTTTATCTTGCATAAGTTCCTAAAAGTTCAATGACTGGATCTATGAGATGTGTATGTTTAACACTTGAAGAAACTGTCAAACTGTTTTTCCAAAAACAGTTTTGCATACCTATCAAAAGTGTTTGAGAATTCCAGTTGTTTCACACCCTCACCAGCATTTAGTTTATAAAATTTAAACCATTTTCATAGGCACCTGTGCTGTCTCATTGTGTGAACTTTCATTTCTCTAATGACTAATGATGGGGAGCAGCATTTCAGATGCTGCCATCCTTATACCTTCTTTGTTGAAGTGCTTGTTCAAATCTTTTGGCCACTTTTTTCATTGAGTTTTTGTTTCCTTCATCCTGAGTTCTCTCTATACCCCTCTCTGCTTGCTGGGGCTCTGCATTGTGAATTCTAGCAGCCCCGGCTTGCAGTTTTGTTTTTCTCAGCTCAAAGCAGCACTAGATTCTGCCGAGTTCCCACTCCCTGTGATACAGACCAGGAACTTAGCAGAGGGCTTCTTTCATTTGTTTCAGGTCATTGTCTTTCATTACTAACTAGAGGCCTGATGCACGAAAAGTCATGCACTGAAGGGGGGTCCCTTAGCAGAGCCTGCCCCCTCTCACAGTCTGGGAGCCCTCAGGGGATGTCCTACTGATGGCTGCAGTCTGGCCACCTTCTGTGGGAGGCGACCGGGCTGATCAGGGGAAGGTGCCATACCCATCACCCTGCTGCTGCTGCCACTGCTGGCTGCCGGCTCTCCTCAGCCCTCCTCGGCCCTGGCAGCCACTGTGGCTTTTGTCTGGAAGGATGTCCGGTCTATCTGGTCGAATTAGCATATTACCCTTTTATTAGATGCTCTCTTAGCTCCTCATGTTGACTGCCTCCCCCCCTCCCCCCCCTTTTTTTTTTTTATACTTTTGTCTGACTTTTTGGTTATTTCAGGCTGGGGGATAAATCCAGTCCCTGTTACTCCATTTTGACCAGAAACAAATGTCTATTAACCTTCTGTTTCATCTTTTCTAGAACACAGAGCCTCAGCGGTCATTTTTAAAATTCCAGATGAATATAATATACGATCAACAACTGAAAAAATGTAAGATACATGAGCACACTTTCTGAATCCATAAATATGCTTTTTAAAGATATTTTTCCTTTAGTCTTACCAAGTATTTGCTTCCAGTTTTGCTTTCCAGTAATGTTTTGTTCATTGTGACAGCTTGATTACTTTTTTCATGAAGAAGTAAACTATGTCAGACTAAAACAGCGTGGGGGGTTTATTTTCACCTTTTCTTGTTGTTAAGAAATGCAATGATCAAAAAATTAAATTTGACACAAAGAAAGTAGTAGCAAAACGTTAGAAATACTTTTAATGCTCTCTTGTCTTGTTGTTTAAAAGTTTGTGAGTTTAATGATATTGAGAAAAAAATGCCTCTCACTATTTCAGGAACAAGGAAGGAGACAGCTTAAAGGGAGGATTGGAAATTTGATCTTTATCTTTGGATTTGCAGCTTTTAGGAATGACACCCTACCTATCCCTGGCTGTTTCACCACTCTTATCCCACACAAGTAATACTGGCGGTCTCCTAACCCTGACTCAAAACAAGCTTCCTTTTCAGTTGCTCACCTACATCTAAGCAAATCCATAAGAATGAAATTGGAGCAAGCTTATGATCTTAATCAGTGCTGCCTAAAGCTTTAATGTCAGGGCATCAGGCTTGGAGTGAAAGATGAAATTCACCCAGGACCTCCCATCAATTTACTTATCTTTTAAAGGCACTTATCTTTTAATGACCAGGAGAATGCAGCCTTGGCTATAGTTTGGGTTTGTTTTGCTTTTGTTAGTTTATTTTGGGTTAAAAGGTATTAGCTTAAAACAACAACAAGGACATTCCTGAAGAGGGAAAGAATCGATGAACAGGCAACTCACAGCTAAGGGAGAGAAAGACCGGTGGATGGATGAAGAGCTGTCTTCCACACACGTCTCTGTCATGGCAGGGGCAGGACAAGAATAGATCCCGAGTTGGCAAATGTGTCAGACACTCAGTGCTTAACCCTCACCTTGGACCAGGCTCCATATAGACAGATGAAGGAGGAGGTGGCGTTCACCTCGGCCCAGGTCGCAGCACAGGTTACTGGCCTTGGGTGATCCATTGGCAAGCTGGGGGGATGAGACAGTCTCAGGAGCTGAGTCAGGAACGGGGCTAGGCTGCTGGAAGAGTCACATACGGAGGGAAAGGCTCTGGTCCTCTGGGTCATCCATTTTACCAACAATTGCTGAGCCCCTCCCCTGCCTCTGGGTCAGGCGCTGTGCTCTTTATAGAAATACTGATACTGATACACCAGAGCCAGTCCCTGGCGTGGGCTGTGACGGTGCATCTTACCGGGATACACACACACACACACACACATACACACACACATACACACACACATGCAAAAATGAGCCACACACACACACACACACACACACACACACACACACACACGGGCAAAAATGAGCCATAAACAAGTAACTCTAATACAATAGCAGGTCTCTAAAAGTGACACCAGGAAAGTTTGTGGGAAACAGATCAGGGAGGAATCGATTCTTGAGAAAAGAGGAGTCAAAAGTTTCTAGAAAAGGGACATGTGAGCTACACTTTTTAAAAGAAGGAAACTAAATTGTTGGGAGCGGGAGAGTTGGCAGGAGAGCACTGCAGGGAGCGAAAGCCACGTGGTGGATGGCCCGGTGTGGGAGGCCTGGAGCGGGTCTGTAGGACTGATGCCTGGGGCTGAGGAGGCTGGAAGGCAGAATCCGCCTCCTGCCACACAGGCTCCCTGGTGTGGGGGCCTTCCCCTCACTGATGCTGAAGTGCCCTCAGGAGCAGTTCTGTGCTTTAGAAAGTGAGTGTGGGCAGTTATATGGAGAACGAAGAGTCACCTAGGGAATGACAGAAAGTAAGGAAATGGATGAGAAAGTTACGGTAATAGGCCAGGCAAAGGATCTTGACAGCTTTTCACGTGGTGGAATCTTCCTAGAGCAAGAGTTGTATGAGCAAATTAAATTACAGTTAACATATTTATGTTCAGAAACTAACAGAATTGGGAGATGGGGACACATAGATTTCCTTCCTGCCTCACCTCTCTCAGCCCCAATTCCTGCAAAAGAAATAAAAATTAAAATAAGAGTTTTCCTCATTATAGCTTTAAATTTTTCAGAGTGTTTACATCTCTACGTTTCACAACACCTAGCAGGGATGCGGGCAAAGAGAAGGTGGTTAATAGATAACGTTGCCCTTAGAGAAAAGTAACACGGGATAAAATATAACTCTGGGTGACCTGCTGTTGCCCCATATACGTGCAAACACGGCACTCCACTCAAGTGCCGTAAATGAAACCAGGGAAAGTGGACAAGGGCCGTTACCACAACACACCAGCATGCCCACTGCATTCCTCAGAGGCAGATCCTCCCCCCTCCACCACCCATAACTGGGAAAAACAGAGATAAAACCAAATATGCATACAGTGCCTGCCCTTTAATTATCAATCCCTATTTCAAAATGCTCTGAAACTATCACACACACACACACACACACACACACGAAAAAAAAAAAATCAAAAAACTCTAAAATGGATGTTAGAAGCCTTCATATGAGCCACTGCTCTGCCATCATGGACCAACTGGGCATCAAGCAAGTTTCTCCTTCTGTTCAAGGATATATAACTCCCATACCTATGTTTCCTAGAGTGTTTTCATAAGGTAATAGCTGAAAAATATAATCTGTGAGATGACATATACCTGTAAAATATGAACAAATAAATATATAACATGGTATTTGACTTTAAAAATTTGAAAGGGCTTCCCTTAATCAATAACCAGCACCTATATATTGATCCTAATACGTGTTAAGATAAATAAGACATCTTATTGTTTTCCCTTTCTCTCTTCCTGCCCTGTATTTTTCTCTGTGTATTGTTTCTTCTTTAAAAATCAATCCAAGGCACTGAATGATCTGAGAATGCCTGCTACTATTTTTGAAAGCCATCTGCCATCTTTGCTAGATCTTCACTTTTCCCTCTAGGCTTTGACCCTGTTGCAGAACTAGTCTGAGCCTCAAGATCCATTTGAGATGGAAAGATGGTGTCATAGGACAAGATCTACCCAATGAAGGAATTTAGGCCACAGGAGCCTCTGGGGGTCTCTCACATTTGCTCATTGGCTGAGCGAGCACAGCTCTGGCTGCATTCAAAGCTCTCCTAAAAGCTTCTCTAGTTAGTATAGTCTTTCCTAGTATAGTCTAGCAAGTAGGCTAATTAGTCTGCACATCTACTTCAGCGGCTGATAAAAATCACAGAGTTTAACCCCTTTATGCTTTGTCCACAGAGACACCCAGATGGTCACACTGCTCCTGCCGACCACCAGGCTGACTACACCAGTTACGTGGAGAATGAAGCGTCACATAGGGAGTGACAGAAAGTAAGGAAATCGATGAGATTACAAATATAATTATTATTCAAGTTATTTGCTTTCCTGGGAAACCAGAGCACAGTTGAGGAGGGCAAATGTTTACAAAGTTCATAAAGGAAAAGAGTTCAAGCTGAGGCTGAAGCAGGACTTCAAAGCCTGAAAGCCAGACGTTGATCTATAGCACAGTTTGCTCACATGGCAACCTCAAGTTTAAAATCAACAGTTGGTAATGCTTCGTGAGCACCCAGCTTTGTAGTGGTCTGCAGTTAAGCATCACTCTTGTCAAGGAGCCTTAAAAACATACCCTAGACAAACATGGAGATCTATGGGCAGATATGCAGAGTGTTTGGAGATACAGATAGCAACAAGGTTTAAAATATAACTAGGGTCCCAAACTCAAATGTCTTCAGAGCCTCTCAAGTAATATAAACGTGAAAATGGGAGCAAAGGAGAGTGGTGGGGCCTGCAGCAGCATGGAGACCACATGCTTTGCTGAAAGTCTTTAAATTCCAATTATTTTCACACATGGTCTGAGACATGTCAGTGGACTGCAGTGGCTTGAGACTCTCTGATTCTGAATTGCTGCCAGAACATTAATTTCCTTATTGCTGTTGCTAACACTTAAACGTCATTGCCGTGAGTGCCATCTAATTAGTAATTGGATTCATCAACACTTGTTGACCTCAGTGGTTTGGGGCAGAAAAGAGAGAGGGGCTGTGTAATGATGCCATTCGTTCATGCCCACCATCATAGGAGATGCAAATCCCCTGCCTCCACAAGCTAAGGAGCAAAGAGAGGGAAACTGGGTTTGTAAATGAAGGCCCAAATTACAAAGCAGTACCAACAGGATGATCCATATCACAGCTTGGCCGAGTAGGAGAGGGTCTTTCTAGGTGCAATCCACTGGAAAGGCATTATGAAAATACTTGGGATTTTCACTACACTTGAATAATAGGGTTTTTGAGATAGTAAGATGGAGAAGAATAAGGGCAGTCTTTTCCATTAGTGTGAAAATGTTTAATTTCAAAAAATTAAAATTACAAATGGATATTCATGCCGCCTCCACAAACCAACTCAGTCCATCTGTGAAGCTTGATGGAGATAACTAAGAAATACTTTGGAAAGGGGCCCCAAAGTCTAGAATGGAACCTAGAGATGGGTTCTAGGCGCACAAATGACCCAGACCAGAAGAAAAACAACTAAGGGCTGGGTGGCCTGCTCCTCCCCTTCACTGTGAAATCTGCCGGAATCTGGACACCACTCTCCACACTGAGCCATAGTGACGGTACCAACAGCTTGGATAAGTCATCCCAAGAGTATAAACTAATCTAGAAAAAATAGACCTGTCAAAATATTTGCGTAAGCCCAGCAACTTTAAACTGCTTATTAATATGTTTTTTCCCAATTCCATTTGTTGTGCAAGATCCCATAATTAACCTTTCAACAATGATTCATTTTGGTTGGATTTTAAAATTTTTTAAGAAGAAATAGAGTTCTTGGAATGGCTACCATGTGAGGACATCTGAATTATTCACAAACATATCCTGTCTTCATTATTGTATCTGTTAAATTTCTAGGGTCACAAGCAAATAAAACCAGATCAAGTTAATTTAAGAAAAAAATGGAGAGTATTGAATAGCTGACAGAATGGGAAAGAAGGCTGAAGAAACAGATCTCATAAGAGAGTAGAAACTAAATGTTAGTCTCTCTAGGGCAATATCCATGAATGAATGAAGAATGAATGAATGAATGAATGAATGAATACTACTTATTTTTTGTTTCTGCCTAATATTCACACTCCATGGGGAGAGTGTGATTGAATTTGGGATTACACACTTGCCTACCCCATGACAAGTAAATGGAAGACACCTTGGACACCAATGCCATCAGCATTATATCTGATAACAGTATTGCTTTCCAAAGGAAAATTGAGATGTGATTTCAGGAGAGTGTCAATGGATCCTTGGCACTCAAAAACAATGGTACACCTTGTATAAATGTAGCATCATTATAATTGTTATGCCCATGTTATTCAAGGGAAAAGGTACAATTTTTGAGTGTTGAGTCAGTTTTAGCAATCTCATGTTCTCAAATGCCATCTGAAAAATACCTAGCTCGTAAAGATTAGCTCTGTTCTAACTAAAGCTATGTAAGATAAAAGGACAGTAACAGAAAGTGGAGTCATGATTTTCAGGATAAGACAATGGTAATGAATCTCCCTAACATCCAGAGGATCATTTGGGTGAATTTCAGAGTTGGCAAGAAAAAAAAAAAAATAACAACATGCTTTTTCTGATACTTCTGATTCTGGATTTGAGGAAAATCAGCATCTTTTGAAAATTTCTCTTCAGGCCTTTTCAGATTTCTTTTGATTTTAGATTCATGTCATTTATTATTGGTTTTTAGCTTAACCCCTCTGTCACAGAAGAACTAGTGGGATATGCTGTTCTTTTGATTTAAGAAATGATAATTAATTTAAGCATAAAAATTAGAACAGTCTTTTCAAAAGGAAGGAAAGAAGGAAGGAAGGAAGGAAGGAAGGAATCTTCCTAGAAAGATGGTGATTTCCTTCTCCCAAGAAGTTGTCAAGCAAAGGGGAGAGGAGTCCTTCGTGTGTCCTAACGGCCAAATCTTATGACCTTCATGTCTATTTCAATGATAAGAATCTGGAATGCTAAATCTATGTAACACCAATATGGCATCTCAAAACACAACCAGCAGTTGTAGAAAAGGAAGATATCATTTCAGAAGATATCATTTTCACCCAGAAATTATTCAAATCTTAACACCTAAAAAGGCCAATAAATTGAAATTTATTTATGAAAAATTATAAATAATGGAAAGTATGATGTGCTGCTCCAGTAAGACTGGCTATTGCTTTTAGCCTGGCTTTTAGAACAGTGGAAACAAGTAATTCTAGCCAAAGCAAAGATTTGTAAATGGAAAATGACTTCATTGTTAATGATATTTTTAAGTGCTATACTCTAGTGTAGTAGAAGAGTGTGATAGCATATCAAAGCAGAGTATCAATTGCACTAAAAAAAAAAAAAAAAAAAAGCAGAAGCCAAAACAGCAAAAATTGGGAACAGAAAAACGTTATGAGGTTATCAACGAAAAGAAAAAAGGCTCATAGAACTTCATAAGAGCCTAAATGTAATTGTTAGAATAACATATCTTTTAATGAGTAAAACTCAAATGCTTTCTAAATGCCCCTGATATAATAGCCATTGAAATTCATATGTACATGTGATTATCAAGCTGGTAAGTCTAGAGAAAAAAGAGATGAAGCTATTCAATGGATTCTATATCTTCAATTATTTTTTAAATTGCTTAATGAATGGGAACAATCTCAAACTTCCCATCAAGAAAGCCTGGTTAAATCAATCCTGATGTATGCATTTAATGATAATCCATGTAACCGTAAAAAAAGGAGGAAAAAAAAAAAGAATGAAAAGACCCCATCATCTCCTAATACAGAAATCAAAGTCTAGATCAATTTATATTAGCTACTATCTGAGGACAAAGAGAAATATAACAAGAGAATGCTTACGCATGCGCTTCTATGTGCATTGAATAGCTCTGAAGGTCACATCAGAAACTGATAACACTGGTTGCTTCTGAAGCAAGCTGGGTAGCTGGGGCAGGCAGGTCTAAATAGAGATTTTTTTACTACAGGTCCTTTTTTTTTTTCTCTTGGATTAAAATAATGGGAATATGTTAGTTAATCAATACATAAATTAAATTAAAAATCTTCACTTTCTCAATTCATTAAATTGTTTCTAATAATGGATGAGACGATGGGATGGATATTAAATCAAGAACCTCCTGGTAGCGCTACCTAAAGCAATTTGGACAGTTTGCTGGAGGACATTCACATTACAGTGGTGATTAGTATCAACCTTCAGCAACACCCTATTGCAGTTTCCTTTGGCCTCCATTAAGAACACAAAACACTCAATTACCAGGTGGCAAGAGGCAAGTCCATTGGTATTGAGCAGAATCAACAGGACCAACAGGGGGGAGTCTTCCTCCCAATTCTTCCTGTCAAAAGACAGACTCAAATACAGTGCGTACCAATGTCAAACATTTTTTTAAATTTTATTTTCTATAATTCAACTAAAACTGTCCTGAGGCCCACTCCTCCAAATCCCATATTCTCCCTTCTTTCCCAAGAATGGTCCCTAAGGTCTCGGAAGCCTTCATTGCGCCAAAGCACTGGGGTGAGAGGAGGAAGTGCATCTGACTTCCTATGTATGTCTATGAAGACATTTGTTAAGATTTCATTGCCTCTACTTTGTCCCCCATCGCAATTTATCCCTCATGTCTACGAGCGTCTCCAACACCCCCAAATAATTAGCCTCATCATCTTCCCCCTGGTTCACCCTTTCATCATCCTTGCAGCCTAAAGAATCTTTTCCTTTGCCTTTGCTTCCTTGTAGCTCAGGCTGTTTTCTGTTAATTTTTTGTCTGTCTTGTGTCCTTTCCATTGCCCTGCTAGTCTGCTCAAACTCACACAGCATTTTCCAAATATCTTTCTTTTTTCTCTTTAAATGTTTAGCTCTTGCATGAGAATTTCAGTCATTCCAGTGATCCTCAAATGTGACTGCACGTTAGAAACCTCTAGAGAGCTTTGCAAAAATACCCATGGTCTGAGCCAGGGTTCATGCCCTCCAGAGGTAAAGCCCACACAGGGTTAATTTGTAAGAGCCCAGGTGACTCTAGGGGGAGGTCCGTTTTTCAGCACTGAAAGAAGTGGAAGTTCAAAGGAAATACTGGGAAAAGGAAACTTTGCTTAATGAATATTTCATGATATTACACAATCATATAAGAACGCCAGAAGATAGAAAAGTCCTTGAGAATGACTTTGGCTGAGAGTGTGAACAGAAAAAATGAAAAGAAAACTGTGAAAACATGACCTCCCACAGGCATCTAGTGGCTTTTCTCTTTTGTGTGGCTCAGGATATTCAGAATACTGACCCCGTACCGGCCGTGTATTTGGAAAATCCTGTTTTCCAACTTACATATTTCGGTTATCTTACTTTTTTTTCTGAAGTCTAGCAGCCAGCTAGGACCAAACTAGCTTGGATTCTCATGGAAAGGAGAGGGCTTTGATTTGACTGTGACCCTCTCAGGTATCTGAGCTCAAATTACAGTGACCTCTGAACAACAGTGAGGTTAGGGATGCCAACCCCCCCACACACACACACCCTTCTCCTCCCCTTCCCCCTTCCCTCCTCCACCCCTCCTGCCCCCACGCAATCAAAAATCCGTGTATAACTTTTGACTCTACAGCAGGCCCATTGCATTTGCAGATTCAACCAACCTCAGATGACAAACAGTATTTTCAATCCCCAGTTGGGAATCCAAAGGTGGAAATCCAAAAATACTGATTTTGATCCTCAGTTGGTTGAATCCATGTATGCAAAACCCATAGATACAAAGTGCCAACTCTGTTTATTGAAAAAAACCTGTGTATTAGTGGACGCAGGCAAGAGAGTAAACCATGTTGTTCCAGGGTCACTGTAAATCCTGAGATGCTAAGAAGAAAAGGGCACTGATTCACAGTCCTAAGAGCTTCAGGGTGGTGCACTGTGACCCCTTATGCCAAGTTCTAAGAAACAAGGGTTCTGTCCCACATGCAAAGGACTACCCCGGCTTCCTTCTCTGGCGCCTCCCCTGGCTGCTGACTGAGACTCTCAGGAGGTCGTTGGGAAAGGCCAGGGCATCGGCCTGCGGGTGTGGGCTTCAAGCACACAGCATTCCTGCTCAGATGAGTAGGTCCAGCTGAGAGTTTATTACTTGAGTAGTAAAATCTCATGATTAGAAGGCATACCAGTGCTCGCTTAGAAGCAGAAATATACAAAGTGTGGGCTCTGGAGCTGGGTCCAAATCCTGGCTCCCCATCATGTGTTAGCTGTGTGAGCTTGAGCAAGTCACTGGACCTCTCTGTGCCTCCTTTGGCACATCTGTCAAACAAGGACAATAACAGAACCTTCTTAGTAGGGTTTTTAGAAAGAATTTAATGTGAAAAAATTGATAGAAACCTTCATAGGGTACCTCACCCAGAAAGCCCTCAGGAAACACCAGTTAACACAATTTTTTTACTTAGTTACATGGATGAATCCCTTCTATGACATTTCTAAAGAAATGGTGCAGATCACTTTGAAACATGTTAAGTGACCAGACAGAAGTATGATACCAAGAGAGTGAAAAAGAGGAAGAAGGCACAAAGTAATATTTTTTAAGAGTTGGCATTTTGATCAATCATTCTGAGCGACCTTCCTTCATCGAAGTATTGGACAGCCCCCCGCCTGCTCTCTGGGCACATGAGGTGAGATCACCGTGTAGAAATGAGTCTATATCAGGACAGGGGCTGTGTTTTCTTCATCTTAATGTCTAGTATGTGCTCAATAAACAGACTTTTAACTGAGCTAATCACCATGTCTTCCCCTTGCAGTGGTATAGCACTTCTCTAGACTTGGGGAGAATAAAGAATGACTAAGGAAAGCAGACACGAAATATTGTCCCTCCTTTCTTAATACTGACAAGAGCCGCCAACCAGCACATGTCAAAGATATGCCTTGTCCATCTCCAGGGAGAGTATCAGTTAGGCAGACCCCTCCTGTTCCTACTGTCTTCCTGGCCCCCTTTCTGAGTTTTCCAGAATTTTTATCAGGGGCTGCAGCCCTGCTGGTAATGGCATGTCTCCCCCTCCCGCTTCTCTGTTTTTCTAGAGGACTTCACTAATTCTCAATTCTTCCTCTCATTCTCAAGACTCTAAGGAAACCATAAAAGTTCTTTCTTCCAAAGGAGGGGCAGACACCTCCGTGAGGTAGTGCTAGGAGTTCCGTACCAGATGCAAAATAGCTATGACTTCCATGTAATTACAAATTTAATGATACGTAAAATTTACCCTTTAAAGTGAGAAAAGTGGTTTTGAAAGTCTCTGAATCATATTCACAGGGTAAAATATGTATTATGTAAAAAGGAATGAGGTGACAACAGGTACCATGGGAGTCGGCAATTGTTATTGTACTCCCTCCTACGCGATGTTTCACTTCTCATCTCGCCCTTGCAATGGAGAGCTTCCCTCTCCCTAACACAAACCTCCCTCCGAAGCCTGGTGTTTGCACACTGCCGAGTGGTACCCCGCAGCTTGACCCTGGAGAGAAACTGCACCTGAAGCAGGTGAATCATAATTAGCTGAAGAAAGAAAACAAATGCCCACCTACGCGTTAACTGATGTCTCACCCATTGCCTGAGAACCACTTTGTGAGAGAGAGCTTGGAGAGATTCTGAAGGGACATCTTCTCTTCATGGCCTGGCCACGCTGGTGATTGCTAATGGATTCTGCGACCTTAGACACTCACCTTCTGCACTGCTGCCCATGTTTTATCACCGAGACGCTTTCTTACAGAAATAGGAAAAATAAAGGAGAAAGAAAAAAATATTAAGATGAAATTCATATGAGGCCCTTGGTAACTTTTAAATCTGCCATGGGTTAGTGTTTCCTTATTGCTATGTACTAAAGCAGCCCAAACTTAGAAGCAGAAAACAGCAACAATTTTTATTAGAAAGTGGAGGGGGATAAGGAGAGGGGGAAATCTCTCTTATCTCCATAGATTGTGTGGGTTTAGCTAGGTGTTCTCACTCAGGGTCTCTCAAGAGGTTGTTGTTGAATCTGTACTGGGCCTGGGTCTTCAGGAAGCTTCCTTACTCACAGGCCTGACAGGTGCTGCTGGTGTTGGCTGGCAGTTCAGCTGAGACTGCTAACCAGACCCCCTACACATGGTTCACCATCATTGCCTGGGCTTCCTCCAAGCAGGGTAGCTGGGTTCCAAGAGCAAGTATCCCAGGAGGAAAATCAGTGCTGGAAGCTAAGGGAAGGAAGGCCTCTAGTTAATTATAAAAGCTATATCCCTGAGCTTTCCTTGTGCATATAGCTCCCTCAGGAAGCCTGAAAGGAGACGTGGCTGGTGCTCTGTGGGGATATGCGTGTTCCTGAGTCCCTCGTCAAATAGCATTAAGTTTATATCCTATGAGCACTCCCAACAGGGGAAGGACTCAAGCATTGGCGTTCCCTGAAAAAAAATGACTGTGCCCAAAAATCTAAGTGGAAGCCACCCACATGCACCATTTAGAGAGAACCGGGATATCTAAATCTGTTCACTGCACAAGCATAGGTCAATGAGAACACCTTCAAGGGCGGTTGCACCTTTCACATTTCAGTGACGCTGTCAACATTTATTCATTCAACACATATCTGTTGGGTATCTCCTGTGCTCAGGCACTGCTCCGGATGCTGGGATATAGAGGTAAACAAACCAAGCTCACATTCTAGAGGAGGGAGACAAACAAGGTACCTGTGAGTGGCTGATAACTACTGTGGAGAAAAATAAAACAGGGAAGAGGCAGGCCTGGGGAATAGGGATTAAGCATATAGGATGGCCAGAGAGGCCTCTGATAAGGTGCCATTTGAGCCAAGGCCTGCGGGAAGGATAAGGATGAGTCCCGCAGATGTGCAGGCAGGGGTGTAAGCAGGCTTGGCAGACTCCTCTGTCAACCCCCACCCTAAGCTTCAAGACAATGAAGAATTCCAGCTCACTCCATACCCAAACAAAGTCTCCTGCAAGAGCCCAGTTCATTCTCCCAGTAACTAATTGCAGAGTTTATTCGCTCAAGTTAAAAATTTCACCTGAACCTGTTAAGGCAGCGCATGGACTCACTATTCGATGTGGAGAGAAAAATGGAAAAATGAAGAACAAAGAGGAGGTAGAAGTGGTGGAGGAGAAAGAAAAAAATATATATAATTCATATAGTAATTAAAGCAGTCACATATTTGATTCCTAAGGCAAGAAATTTTGCCTAAGTCTCAATAATTTTATCTCTACAAAAATGTATTTGATTAAACAGTGATTGCCCAGTTTTAAAGAGTTCAATATTTCTGTAAATTATAATGAAAAGTAAGTATTTTCTTTATAAGCTCTTTAAAAAAAAAATCCACAATTAAAAAAAACTCTCCCTTTTTATCTATTTAATACATGTATTTATATATGTCATGTGTTCTTATAGCTTAAAGTTATTTTATTTCAAATATGTCAAATACATTTATTTCTTTGGCACATTTCTAACCTCCAAAACCCTTTTTATTGTATCTGGCAGATTTCTTTCAAAAGGCCATCAAGAGTTGTTTGAAATGTACAAAGTAATGAGAAGTTAAATGACTTATACAAAAGGCTACTGGCCCTTTAAATATGCTTAATCCCATCCTTAACAGCAGCTGTCATTACAGGAAGCAGGGGTTCTGGGTTTCCACAAAGCAGTGGATAAAGAGGTGCTGATTGAGAGGCCTATTTACCCCCTCCCTGACTCAATCACACCGAAAAGAAGTGGTTACACCGGGTTTTCAGACTCAGCTATGATTTGGCTGAGGAATCCGTCACTAAGGGACTTTACCTTAAAATTCTTACATAAAATAATTCTAAAATTACATTCAAAGAACGATTGCTTGTGATTTTGTTTTTGCTATCAACACAAAAGATTTGCATCTAGAATATGATAGTCTGAATACTTTGTACACAAAGAAACAAAAAGCATTGATAAAGTCCTTTCAAAACATAACTGGCAACACCAAATTATACTTAATTACCAGAGGAAGTGATCTGTATGCCAAAAACAAATATCTAAATTATTTCTAATGTGAGAATTTACAGCAGCCTAGAATGTGGCCACTAAAAATAAATAGCACAATCAATGGTGCTGAAGTTCCCAGTCAAAAATGGAGAAGTGACTTTTCTTCTTAAAACAAACCAAACATGAAAGAAAAAAAATGTATTTAATGCATCTTTAATGAAACTAGAAGAATGTCATCGTTTTTTTAAACATATTAAAGGAAGAAGGACTATCAAACGCAGAAAAAAATGAATTAGTCAAGGCAAGGGCCATGTGATGGGGATTGCTAGGTGCTCACAGAACTCATTTCCTATTCTTGCTTAGCACACAGCCAGACTACATTTCCCAGCCTCCCTTGCAGTTAGTTTTGGCATGCTGCTAAGTTTTGACTCAGAAAGCGAGAGAGAGGGAATGTGTTACTTCTGGATGAAACGTTTAAAAAAAGAGTGTGCCTCCATCATTTGTCCCCACAGCCAGTATGCATATGTTAAGAAACCAAGGGGAAGGGTTCAAAATGGCCACTTTCAATTTTAAACCACATTATTTGATGAGGGAAGTTCATATTCCCACCCAAATCTTGGGATCAAAGAGTTTGGTAGTCCAATGCTCAAAGGAGAAATTCTAGCAGGGAAAATAGTTTGATTTTGTTCTGTTATGTTAGAAGCTATGACTATTCTACGACCAGTTTGGACTCTTCATACAACTGCCCTCACAAGCAGAGAAGAGGGTCTCTACTGACAAGGTGACAGGTGGACACTGGGTGCTGGGACAATAGATGTAAGGAGCTCCAGGTCTGGAATCCAAGAGGCTGACTGCAGTGCCTCTGGACATTTCTTGGCCCAACGCTTCTGGTCAATGTAATAAAAAGAAAAGAGTCAAGGTGTTAGATTCCACAGAACTGAAAATTTCAGTAAGGTACCAGGAAAAGGGCTCAATGCAGCTGAGATGTTGCTAGAAAATATGAAAACATCCCTAACAGATTTGGCTCAGTGGATAGAGTGTTGGTCTTCAGACTGGAGAGTCCCAGGTTCGATTCCTGTGAAGGGCATGTACCTTGGTTGCGGGCACATCCCCAGTTGGGGTGTGCAGAAAGTGGATGATTGATGTTTCTCTCATCAATGTTTCTGATTCTCTATCCCTCTCCCTTCTTTTCTATAAAAAAAAAAAAAAAAAAAAAAAATCAATAAAATGTATATTAAAAAAAGAAAATATGAAAACATGGAATGGGCGTATTCACTTTGCTATGCTTTGTTGCCTTCTGAATTTGCAAAATGCATAATAATCATTAACTACTAATATGCAAGCTGAGGTTTTCTAAAAATCTTAAGAGAATGTGGTAAAGAGGGTTTTTAATAAAGTCTAATCCTTCCAGCCAAGACCTGGCAACAGAGTGGCCATGGTCTTAGCTGAGGGCAACAGAGCTGAGGCCTGAACCTTTCCCACAGATTGTATTTCCTCAGGCTTCTCAACTTAAAAAAAAAAAAAAAACAGAACACAGGCATTCACTAGTTCTCTTTTTTACATCCTGAAAAGCACCAAAAAGACTGCAAAAGAAGTAAGCAGCACTTTGTTGACTTTATATGTAACACCAACCATTTTGAAATAAACAACCACAGGAATTTCTTCATGAGAAGACATAATGCATAGTAGTCAGTGAAGCTCTCAAAACCAACTATATTATACTAGAGGTCCCGTGCACGAATTCGTGCACCAGTGGGGTCCCTCAGCCTGGCCTGCAGGATCAGCCAAAACCGGCTCTCCACCATCTCCCAAGGGGTCCCAGATTGCAAGAGGGTGTAGTCCAGGCCAAGGGACCCCGCCAGTGCACTATCAGAGCCAGGGAGGAATGCTAGAGGTTGGCCAGCTGGGAAGGGACCATGAGAGGGCTCCAGGGCATGTCCTGTCCATCTTGCTCAGTCCCCATCAACCAGACCCAGCAGCAAGCTAATCTATCGGTCAGAGCGTCTGCCTCCTGGTGTTCAGTGCACGTCATAGCGAGTGGTTGAGCAGCCTTAGCATATCATTAGCATACTACACTTTGATTGGTTAAAGTACAGATGACTGGACTATCAGACACTTAGCCTATTAGGCTTTTATTATACTAAAGGCCCGGTGCACAAAATTCAGCCCAGACTGCACCCTCTCCCTCAAGGGATGTCCGACTGCCCTCTCACAATCCAGGACTGCTGGCTCCCAACTGCTGGCCTACCTGCCTGCCTGATTGCTCCTAACCGCTTCTGCCTACCAGCCTGATCACCCCCTAACCACTCCCCTGCCAGCCTAATAGATGCCTAACTGCCCTCCCCTGAAGGCCTGGTTCCCCCCACCCCCAACTGCCCTTCCTTGCAGGCCTGTTTCCCGCAACTGACCTCCCTTGCAGGCCTGGGTCCCTCCCAACTGCCCTCCCTTGCAGGCCCAGTCACCCCCAACTTCCTTCTTCTGCTGGCCATCTTTTGGCAGCCATTTTGTGTCCACATGGGGGCAGCCATCTTTGACCACATGGAGGCAGCCATCTTGTGTGTTGGAGTGATGGTCAATTTTCATATTACTCTTTAATTAGATAGGATAGGATTACTCTTATAAGTTAAAAGAAAAGAGATAAAAAAAAAAAACCCGAAAACAAAAAACAAACTATTTCAAACAATAAGACGCTCTGGATACATTGGAAAGATAACTCATTATTCTATATTGAATGATGAAGACTACAGGAGGGTGGGAGGGTGGGAAAAGGGGCAGATAAAAAGACTATTTTCCTAAAGTTCCATCCAGTGATCTGATTGTTTCCTGGGTCATAAAGCAAACCTGCCTTAAAAGAATGAATTTACTTCCAGTGGTGCCCTTTGGAAGATACTTGTATGACTTTACTTTTCTTCTATGCCTATTGAGGAAACTCAAGATTGGGTCTTCCCATATTTCCCATGAGGCAGCCATAAGAGCATTCAGGCACACAATATTTTTCTCAAAAAAACAGAAAACAAAAAACAAAAAACAAAAACCCACAACTGTCAGGACCAAAAGATAGCTAGAATTTTCTCCAAGTTCCTTTTATCGCTGGAAGTACAATTTTTTAGTTTGATTTCTCCCATTGTGAGGACTTTCCATGCCAAATTAATTAATTGTAGATTTATGTGTCCCCATTTCCCTTCCACTCAAAATAAAATGAATCCCTATCACATTAGAACTTCATGCATCTGTTTCCCCATGAAAAAATAGTCATGCTCATTTATTTAACCTCCAAAGTAAGATACCGTTTTATTTTTTGAAGCATATTAGAATCATGATTAAACTAGCAATCAAAATAAATATTCAATGAAGCATATAACTTTAAAATTGCTTCATACCATCTTCATGTTGAACTCTAAATACTTGCTGTCAACTAAAGATGAAGAATTCATCAGCACTGTATTGTGCTTTATAGAACATTGACATGTTTCATTGTTCTCTTTGCCCAGTCTTAACATGTTCCAACTCATTTTACAGGATGAAACCATCGAAAAGCCACAACTCTGATCTCAACACGTCCCTTTTTAACCCATCACTGGTTCCCACTGTCCTTTGAGTGACACACGAATTTCCCAACATGGCTCCCAAGTTCCCAAATTATCTGGCCTCCTGTTTTCCTCTCCAGTTATAACAGCTCACCTTTAACCTTCATATTCTGTGTTCCTGCCCAGCTAAGTCTTCTTAAAAATGCAGCACTACTTCCTGCCTATGATCTTCACATATGCTTTTCTACTGTAGAAACTTAGTGCTCACCATGCATCCGTGTCTTCCTATTTTCCAGACCCTATGTATGTAGGAGGGTCACGTGTTGCTTTTTGCCAATGATGTGTGAGCAAAAGTGAGCATCATCTCCAGTCCAAGGACTGAAGAACAGGTATGAGATTTCCATTCTCTAAGTCACTGCCTCTCCCATCTGTGCACGTGGAAGTGAAGGACTGCAGGGTTCCAAGATGGAAGCAGCCAGGGTCCCAAAGTCACTGCTTGGAAGAAAGTCATGCTGAAAAACTGCCTCATCCACCTTGAACTTGATATGAATAAAAAGTAACCCTTTTTTATGTTACGTCTCTGAGATTTAGGGGTTTCCTACTGCAGCAGCAAGCATTGATTAACTTGCTTATCACCAGCCTGTAAAATGTTCTCCCTGTTTTTTCACCTTCACCTCTACCATCTATTCCTCTCTAAATTTCCATGTAAAGCTCTCTTCTTCTAGGATTCCTATCCTTTCACATCAGGTCTTGCATTTCTTCAATGAATTCATTCATCATATTTCATCATAATGACTTTATTAAAGTTCTTTATTCTCAAATGGACAGTAAGATCCAAAAGGTCCGGGACTTAGACAACATTAATCCCCACTGTGTCCCCAGTGCTGACATGCTGTGTCTCATAGAACAGATGCTTAACCACTAGTGGAGAGCGAATGAGTGAACAGAGCCTTGGTTTTCAGTAAGCGTAAAAGTCAACATGATTTTGTTCATTGAGGCAATAAATGTTCACTGATCATCTAAGAGACTAAATATACAAATGGCCAGTTGCCAAACAATATATAAAAATAAAACTCTCATCTACAATCTGCAGTAACCAGTCTAGGACACCCATCCATTATCGACAGTAAGCGGCCCAAGAAACCAGCCAGTCTAGCAATCTGTAAGTCAGCCGAGTAGGAAGCTAGACCGTTATCTCTGGCAACCAAGCCAAGAAGCCCAACAATGACCTCTGTAGCGATCAGCCCCAAAGGTCCAGGACTTAATTAATAACCGACAGCTTCTCTTTGTCAAGACTTCTAACTTATGACCAACCAGAGAAAGCCAAATGTAGCCAGGCTAACTCCTCGTTAGCCTGTCTACAGCTTCCCTGTGCAAACAATCTCCAACCAGAGCAGCCCTGAAGGGCTGGGAAAGGCAATCTTCTGACCCCCATTGAGCCGCATCATAAGAATGGGGTCTTTGGGCTGAAACACTTTCTTTCCAAGACATAGCATGAGTCCTCATAGCCTCGAGGCTTATCTACTTGTGTGGGAATATCTTGCCCTATTTCAAATTTAATGAAAGCTCCTTTGTGTGTGCTTAAAGCATGTGCATCATATAACACCCAGCAAACCCTACTGTTAAACTGGTCCTCCTCTGTGAAGGGACAGGGTCCTTCCAGTGCCGTGTGAGAGAGGTACACACAAGCAAATTGCCCTGTGTTGGCCACAGGGAAAGACCCGTTGGTCATGGGGAACCAATACCCACTATGGTTCCTGATCTGTCTCTTCTCTGTGTGAGGAAAGCGTTGTTCCATCCCATTCCTGACTGTGTTGTTTTCTTTGATGATTGGTACTGAGGTGCAATGGGTAGACGCACTTAGAATCCTCCCCTGGCCTGGTAGGTACCCTTTGCCCTTGGGATCTGTAACCAGTGCTTGGTGCTCTGCCCGACATGAAGCCTTCTGTTTCTAAAGTTTCCCCACTTCTCTGCCCGCCTTTCGGTCTCTGCCAAGATGCAAGTGATGGTGGCTGACTCCCTCACAACAGCACACTCTGAATAAAGAAGGAGAGCAAGGGCAAATCAACCTCCAGTGGCTCATGTGGAACGTGGACACCAGCGCCAGCCTCCTCTGAGAAGTGGTTAGAAATGCAAATTCTCAGGCCTCGACCAACTGAGTCAGAAACTCTGGGTGCGGGCCCCCAATCTGTTAAAACAAGGTCTCCAGGCGCTGCTGATGCTGAAGTTTGAGAACCACCACAATGTGATCCGATTTGAAGTACCTCGTGTCCCAACGGCATCTGCCCTCTGGGGCCTATTCCATACGTGGCACCAGAAGGGTCCTTCCCTGTGAGAAGGTCCTACCAATCTGTCATTCCCCCAGTCACTGCTGCCAAGCGCCAGACAAGCCCCATCTGAACATCAGGGACAGCACATGCCTTTCTCCGGGAGGCATGCCTTTTGCATAACACAGCAATCCCCTTTGCATACTCGGCAAGCATCTCCTTTCCTCCTCTTTCTGTGCCACCTGGCATTGTGGTCTGTTAGGAGACAAACACACCGGGTTTGGCTGCGCCCTGTTACTAACTGTTCTTAGGAACCAGCCAAATTATTCTTATGACACGGCTTCCTTCCTACTGAAGGTTGCTTTATATTTTTAGAAATTTCTGCGTGTTGGTCTAACATGAGGAAATGGATGTCCTCTAAGCCGAAATCTTGTTTTTGTAAAAGCCAGCAGAATCTGAGTACAGATTCAGAATAGCGGTTTCCAATATTGATGGGCTTCTCTCCATCAATTGTTTTACAAATGCCTGGGAGCACGGGAGACTAAGAAAGTGAAGCTTTAAACTTCTGAGTTGAAACCTCCTGATTCAGAAGCCTTACAAAGCAAGCTTTTCCTTTTTATTTTTTCAGGAGGATCACAGCGCTTTCAAACAGTTGGAGCCGGGAACAGGTGTAGGTGTGGAAGCCTCTGAAGATTTTTTTTTTTCAAAAGGATACAAAATCGGGCATAATGAGAGGGAAGTCAGAAATCACAACAAAATACCAATTTGGGGACACTGACAAATATCACAAGCATCATAAAACCCAGGGGAAAACAAAATAAAAGATGAGATTAATACAAATTAGAGTCCTGGCATCTCAATAACACCTTCCTTCCCACATTGTTGGCTGCATTCTCTTTGATCACCTCTTCACATGGCGAAGAGGTTGTAACATCCCACACAAGATCAAAGACCTTTATTCTAGCATGAGCAAATGGTTTTATTGATAGTTTAGAAAACCCTCTTAGCATCACAATCGTTACTGATACTGCTTGGGAAGCTTTCTATCAACTTTCCTTCACATTTGAGCTTTAAAAATCGGAAAAGTTTTGCACAGACTGGCTTCAGGCTCTGAACACTTGAGATTGTACCCTTTCGATTGCATCTGTCCAGCCTCACATATATTTAGGGTGTGAGGGTCCCTGGGTCATTCCAGGAGAGAACCAGAGCTCGCCATTCCTCCATGAAGGCAACCAGCAATACCTGCACAACCTACACAGACATGAGTGCCAACCAAATAAGTCTATTCCACCGAATCCAAGTTAGATGTGTCCCCAGCTCAGGTTTCCCTTAGACCAGTGGTCGGCAAACCACGGCTCACGAGCCACATGCGATTCTTTGGCCCCTTGAGTGTGGCTCTTTCACAAAATACCATGTGCGGACATTCATGTACAGTGCGATTGAAACTTCGTGGCCCATGCACAGAGGTCAGTTTTCGGCCTGGGCGAGTCTATTTTTAAAAAGTGGTTCTAACGCCGTGCCACACTCAAGGGGCCAAAGAGCTGCATGTGGCTCGCGAGCTGTGGTTTTCCTACTGCCTTAAGAGTAATGTGGTTGCACATTTGCATGCTGTACCACATGTGTCAAACACAAGGCCCGCGGGCCAAATCCAGCTAGCCAGGCCTTGCAATGTGGCCCGCACCGCGCTGTCATCACTGCACTCCGCTGTCAGTTTATGACATTGTCAGTTTATGACTGTTCAGTAAACCATTCGGCCCGCGATTTAGGCTGGATTTTAGATTTTGGCCCCTTCTCTGATTGAGTTCGACACCCCTACAAGGAACCCTTTCACTAAAAGCTGTTTTGTATAAATGCTGGTGGCTGGGGGCTTAGGAGAGAAGCACAGAGCCCCTTGAAACATGCCCACAGTGTTACTAGATGGTTGATTCCTTGTGCCAACTCCACCTGTATGAAGGGAGATGGTCTGAGGAGAAGTCTGAGTTGAGAGAGGCTAAACTACCTGACAGTCGTCCATTTCACAATACACGGTCTGCGAACACATTGCCAAGGGCCCTGAAGCTAAGCTTCCTCAGGAAATCCACCTGCCGTCCAGCCTAAGGAGCTGCGTCTGAGTCCTGATGAGCCCTGGCAGGTGCAGGTGAACTCTGGGCCTTTCGTTGGCAACCGAGGGAAAGGGGCGAGTGGAAGGAGGTGATGTAGAGAAGGTGATAAGAAACCATGGGCGGCCTGAGGCTAGTGTGTGACCCGGGAAAAGGACACTGGAGAACGCGGGCATTTTTAAAGAGGCAACTGGGCTCCCCTGTTCTGGAGCGGGACTGCAGCACAGCGCGCACGCATCTGCCAAGCCAATTTGTCATAAATGATTAACTCCTGGGAGAACAAATCCGTTGACCTCTCCAGCTGAACAAACACAGAGCTGCAGCAACTGAACGAGCCAGAGGCAGTGCTTCAGCAGCACTGAACACGTCTTCATGGAAGACCTGCCGCTTTATGCCAGGAGAGCCTGAGGGGACACTCAGGTAATGGCAGCTCTTTGGCTAAAGGATACTCAGGGCTGCAGTCGGGGAAAGATGCAGTGAATGGCTTTGATCTCAGAGGCCGATGGTGCTGCAGCTTTGAAAACATGGACCTGTGAGTTCTTCAAAGGAGAGTTTGATTCATGGGAAGATTCTAATTTGGGAGATGTCAACCAAGAACCTGAATGAAGGTAGCAAAATGGCACAAGGAACCAACGTCCAGTAACAAACACCATGTGCTTCTCTCCTAAGCGCCCGGCCACCAGCATTTATACAAAACAGCTTTTAGCGAAAGGGTTCCTTGGGATATGGCATGCAAATGTGCAACCGCATCGCTTCCAAGTTCCCCTGTTCCGTGCAGCTTTCTTTTTTTTCTTTTTTAATATATATTTTATTGATTTTTTGCAGATAGGAAGTGAGAGGGATAGGGAGTTAGAAACATCGATCAGCTGCTTCCTGCACACTCCTTACCAGGGATGTGCCCGCAACCAATGCACATGCCCTTGACCGGAATCTATCCACTGAGCAAACCAGTTTCGGCTGTTCCGTGAAGCTTTCAATGACAAGTATGTTCTTAAATAAGGACGAAGCGCCCCTGCCCCCAGGGAATTCTTGTTTCATTCAGATAACACTTTGCAAGGACTTTCACAAATAAAATGCAAATGAGAATAGAGAAAATGAAATAGAAACAAAGATCAGAATTCCGTTTCACTAACTCCTTAAGAATCACCATTTCCCAAAGAAAATTAAAGAAATGCTAATTCACTAAAATTGAACTTGGAGTCCCCACTTGGTGGTGGTGGTGGGTGATAGGGGTTTGTGTGTGTGTGGGGGGGGGGGGGGGGGGTGAGTGTGGGTGTTGATGGTTTTGGTTGGTTTTTTTTTTGCCATGACCTTGCTAAACTAAAATTAATGATCTGGTCAGCCCAGAGAACACGTCTTAAAGGGCATTTACTTCTATAAAATGAAAGGTCAAAATTCTGTTTTGAAGCCTGTACCTGATCCAGGGTTATTTTAAAAACCATGTTCTCCCTTTATAGGCTCTGGAAGCCAGAACCCACTGAACATGCTTCAACAACCTGGATGGATTGTCGATATATTTGTACATGGCAATTCCTGTAATACATTTTTTAATTATCTCAACTTTATTTTATTTTACACTTTATTTTAGTTATTATCTTATTTTATCTTATATCCATACAATACGCACAGTCACCTATGGTTTCAACTTACATTTAAAAAGTTGAAAAGATAGAAATAATATATGAATAATCATTTAAAACAAAATGCATTCAAGTTTACAGCACCTATATTTTTATACCCTTTATATGCAATGCATGCTTGGCCCTGGCTGGGTAGCTCATGGGTTAGAGCATTGTCTCAGATCCTCCAATGTTGAGGTTTTGATCTCCAGTCAGGGCACATACAAGTATCAAACAATGAACATATAAATAAGTGTAACAACAAATTGATGTTTCTCTCTCTAAATTTAATCAATAAATAAACATTTATATGCAGTGCATTCTTTAAAAAATACATTTTTTAATTTTAAAAAAAAGTGTGCTCATCACAAACCACTACTTGGAGGAAAAAAAAAAAAAACTCAGAAGAAAAAAGGAAACCATTGAAATATCTAATGTCTAGATACACTCATGCTAACCCATGGGCCCATCTTCTTCCAGTATTTTTGCTTTTTATATTTTTATGTGTATGTGACCTTATGTGGAGTATTCAAGATTTTGTATGCTGATTTTTAGTCTTTTTCTAATTATAAAAATATAGAAGGTCCTCAGGTTACTTCGGAGATCCTTTCCTACTGTCCAGCAGAACGCAATTTCGCCGTAAGTTGGAACCCACCTACATACGCACTTACGTCATTCACACGGAGCACACACACAGCAGTAATGAAATGAAACAGTAAGGAGGTGGGGCATATCTAGGGAGGGGTTTGGGATGGGAATGGGGGAATAAGGACAATTATGTGAGACCATAATCAATTAAAAAAAATTTTTTTAATAATAAAAAAATAAATAAAAGAAATAAAAAACGAAATGAAACAGTAAGAAAATTTTAAAAGAATGATAACAATTTCTGACCTTTACTTGTGGTAAATAAATTAAAAAAAACATAAAGCACATATGTACGTACATCGAAATGACAGAACTTTTATTTTTTTATAAATAAATGGGAGATGGCAACATAACCACGAAACAACACATGTCGAGCCTGACATAACCTGAGGACTGTCTGTACCTGCTTATTGTAGATCATCTGAGTAATATAAACAATTATACACCTAAAATGCTACCACCCAGAGAAAAGTTTTTAAATACAATGGTATAATTCTTTACATTGTTTTTTTTTTAACTTTAACAAGTAAATACGCTTATATTTTTATTTAAAGTGTTTTTTTAAAGTTTGTTAATATAAACAGTAAAACATGAAATGGCCCCTTTACACTCCCCATCAATTTCTGCCATTCCCACCCCCACTTTGGGCATGTATATTAGTCCTCTTTTTTTATTATAGAGGCTGGGTGCACAGAAATCATGCACTCGAGGTGGGGGGGGGGGGCAGTCCCTTAGACTGGCCTGCACCCTCTCACAGTCCGGGAGCCCTCAGGGGATATTCGACTGAGGGCTTAGGCCCACTCGGCCTGCTCAGGAGCAGGCCTAAGCCATCAGTCAGACATCCTTAGTGCTGCTGCTGCAGAGGCAGGAGAGGCTCCTGCCACCGCTGCTGCACTCACCAGCCATGAGCCTGGCTTCTGGTTGAGCGGCACTCCCCATGTGGATCAATTGCCCCGCTACCAGACAACGTTTATTAGCATGCCTATGGCCAAGAATCATGCTCATTGCTATTAGGTATCTACAATTTATGAAACTGTAAAGTAGCTAAAACAATAAAACTATACAGATAATTTAGAAAAGGATGCTATATAAGACATCTGATCACCTGTTTTGCTCATTTTAAAGGCATTCAAGATTTTTCTGATTTGCTTACCTTAAAAGCTTCAGTTCCAGCTTTACTTTATAAACTGTAGGGTCCCCTTACCATGTCTGGTAGTTTGTGACTACCTGGGATTTCCAAATGAGATATATTCTGGGCTCCTGACAGGCCAGATATCATGGGCCTTCTGTTGTATCCAGCTCCCATGGATACCAGCTATTGAGCTGCCTGGAACTTTCCCTCAGATCAGATTTGTACTGGATGAGTCTCTCTTCTTCTGCCTTTTAACCATACACAAAAGTCACTGGGTATCTAGGGGTCCTTCAGATATCAAGAAATAGGACCTGAATCATTATTTGCAATGGCTGAATATGGACCACTCTTTTTTTTTTTTTTTTTCCTTCCAATTCATCTTACAAATATGTTGTATTCCCCTTCTAGAGCATAAGGAATGGCTGTAGACTTTTTAAATCTCTCCAACTGAAATAATTCCAGCACGAAGCAACTCTCACAATCTCTTCTTTGCTGCACATGAATTCAATCTAAATTCATGAACCTACAAGCACTGCTCCGATCTCTTAACATAAGTGGGATGTGAATTGTGATATGCGACTCTTGACTTTTTAGAGTCACTTTTAAAGTGATTGCTCTTTTGAGAAATAATAATTTAAACTTTAAAGGGTTATATTAATTCTGAACCTCACCAAAGTCCTATGAGGTCAGTATCATTTTCCTACTACATAGATGAAGAAACTAAGGCTCAGAGAGATTTAGAGACTTGCTCAAAACCCCACAACAATTAGGTAACCACTCAGAGGTTCAAGCAAAGTCATTGTGACTCCGCGTACTAATTGCCCCCCATCGCCTGTCCTGCCCTTTATATTCCAGGTATTTGCCCCATTATTCTGCAAACATTCACTCAGGGCCTACCATGTGCAAAGCATTGGGTGGGCATCACTGTTTATCTGGTCATCCAAGATAGAAAGTTTCATATTAGCCTCACCCCACCGTTGGCTCCACCATGTACATCTGGTTGAATTCTCAGTTCTAGAAATGTTATCTTGATGTATTTCTCCACTTTATTCCTTTGTCTCTATACCCCGCACTATTGGCGTATTCATCTCTTTTCTGGGACAACACAATGTTGTATTCTGGCCACCCCAATCCTCATGTCTTCCCACCGCTTTTTCCTATCCATGTACCCTCCTTATTATCAGTGACGAAAACTGCTAATCTGCATGTCCCTCCCTTACATGACAAACCTCAAAGGCTCCCTTTTACAGTAAGATAGTGTGCAAATTCCTTACTTATCCTGGCTTAAAGACTTAAAGTATATCAGCTCACCTCTCTGGCCTCTATTCCTCCTGGCTGTGGGTGAGCCTATGATCTGGCCACAGCATATTACTATCTTATCACTCTCCTGCCTCTGTGCCTTTCCTCATGCTGTTCTTTTGAGTTGCAAAGCCCCTTCCTGATTCCAGGTCAGATCTTTCCTCTTCTCTGACGCATTCACTGATACCAGCACCACCACCATTCCCAGTCCACCAGGGAAAATAATTCTCTCAATCACACTGCACATTCCTCTATAATAGCGTCTCTCTCTCTCTCTCTCTCTCTCTCTCTCTCTCTCTCTCTCTCTCTCTCTCTCTCTGTCTCTCTCTCTCAATCTCGTCCCCTCTCTTTTGTATCCCTGGCTAAGCTGCAGTCCCCTCATGGGTGAGGACCCTTCCATGCATCTTAGAATTCACAGCATACAGCACAGAGCCTACCATGAGGCACTCAACAAATGTGCTGTTGAAATCTAAATTAATAAGGAACAGATGCTGAACTCCAGGATCCCACTCTGGGGCTCTTTTGACCATATCTTGGAAATTTAGAGACAAAAATAATAAAATCAAACAAGCAGAAAAAGGAGAAAGTACATTCCAAAAGCTAGCTTTGCTGGAAAGCTGTATACCCCTCCAGGTCTCCCTACACCATGGCGGGTAAGAAACAAATTGCCACCCTGGGAACCGGTGGTGCGCTGGAGCCTGTGCTCTTCCCAGTGGCACATTCGGTGATTCCATTGGGGCACCTTGAAATCAGAATCTGCGAGTATTTATACCTTGGAAACTGGCAAATGGTGTGAATAAGGTTTGGAGGGAGGTGGGTTTCATGTTGTTGTTCCTCGTTTTAATTTTACAATTCAGTGTAGTTCAGTGTATTCACTCTATCATCAATATCAAATTTTAGAATATTTTCACCATCCCCATAAAGAAACCCATACCCATCAGCAATCATTCCCCTGCCCCCAGGCTCTGTCAATACTTCTAGTTTTTTGAGAGTGTTGTTAAACATTTACAACTCTCCACTGCTGGAACCCATCTGTTTCCATCATAACAGTTACTTTTCTCCTCTTCACTTAACTCCTTGATTCTTCAAGTACCTTGAGGCCTCCCAAACCCCGGGGCTTCCATCACAAAGATTTATATATCTTTAAAAAGAAGTTATTGTAGCTCTTGCTTAATTCAATTTATCCATCACAGGATGAGATGAAAAATAGTCATGCATAGAAAGGAGATCAGGAACTAATAAATCTTTTAAAAGGCTAGATCACTTTCTGGCGGATTCGTACGTGGGATTTACTTTTGCCTGAGACAATAGGCTCTTGTCTATTTTTAGATTAGATAATGCATTTCCTAGGACCCACAGGAGGCCTGGGCTTCTCTTATTACTGAGCACACATGCAGAGACCAGAGATTTTGTGAAAGGGGAAAAAAAAAGAAAGAAAAAAACAGGGTGAAAGGATTGGTGCTTTACTCTTTTGATCACTAATGCAACTCCGTCAGGAAAAATGAAATAACTGCCCAAGAATTTCCTCAAAGAAGTTCACCACAAATGCACAAAAACACACATGTATCAGAAGATGTACACACACACACACACACACACACACACACACGTGAGTGCACTTGCGCTATGAGATCACTGGTTAATGTCCTAATGACCCCTTAATCCCAGAACAGTGTCCTCACATGTAGGCCCCAATACACCAGATGCATATTACTCATCTAATTAATGCCTGCTGAATGAACTTGTTTCTAAATCTTTTCTATTAGCAAGCAGGGAATGCTGGGCTGTCCTCTAAGCCTTGAGTGTAAAGTGTGCTCCATGGACCAGCAACGTCCACATTATCTGGGAGCTTGTTAGAAATGCAGGGCCTCAGCCCCCACCCAGACTTACTAAATTTGATTTGTATTGTATTGACATCTCTGGTTGGTCCGTGTGCACATTAATGTTTGAGAAGGACTGGACTGAAACCAATGGAGGACCCTTAATCAGTGTCTGCTCTCAGCTCACTTTCTTGAGTTTGTGTGGAGGGAATTTTTGTTGAAACTTGGAATTCATCCAGATGATCCCCAGTCAGATCTTAAATGTCTTGGGAATTCTCATCCCATCGCTGTCTCTCGTTTGGGAGCTAGAACAAGAGGCTAATTCTCTCCATAGATTGGAACCCTCCTGGCTCCAGATGGGCCAATACACATCTCCACAGATCAGGGAGAGTTTTACTTAAAATAACATTTTTCTGTTATAAAAGAACATACTATGCTCATTACAGAAAATCTAGAAAAGTATGAAAAAGAAAATTCAAATCATCTGACTTACCATTGAGTGTTAATCACTTAATATTTTGGCACTTTCTCTTTCTTTCTTTCTTTCTTTCTTTTTTTCTTTTTTTTTTTTTTTTTTGTACATGTGGGTGTTACATGCCCCCCCCCCTTTTTTTTATGGAATTCTTTATTTTACACAATTGGGAATAAAACATAGATAGAGTATATTCTGGTTGTTTCCTCTTCGCGCCTACCCCCATATCATGATTATTCTCATGCCCTTGAAAATTCTTCAAGAATATGATCTTAGTGATATTACATTCTTGTGTGACTAAACCATATTTTATTGACAGATTCTCATATTCTATAATACTTTTAGATTTTTTAAGCCCTCATAGTTGACAAGGTGATTAAAATCTTTATTATAACTCTTTTTCTGACTTTCTGAGTATTTCTTCTTTATAGATTTTCAGAGGTACACTTGCTGTCTCAAATGGTGTTAGCTTTACAGATTATTGATACATAATGTGGAACTTTCTTCTGTATCTTAATGTGAGAGTCCTCCCAAGACCCAGAAGTCAAGTCACACCCTCCCCAAGCTTTTCAACTCCCCAGCCTCTTGGATTACAATTACCGTTGCATGTTTTAACTTGTATTTCTTTAATAATCGCCACGTGTTTCTCTGTGAATAACCTGTACTTCTTGCTTTATTGATGGGGTGTTACTACCATCAGAAATGCTAATATATTCAGATAATTATTTCTTTATTTATCTTATCATTTATCTTCCCAAATGGCATTTAATTGTTTTTAAAGTCATGTAAATGTTTTTCATTTTAAATTGAATATAGTAAAAATTAGGAATCTTTTTTCGAGTGATTCCTTCCATTATGCTTGTACTTAGAAAAATTCTCCCCACTGACAGAGGGCATAATTAAATCTACATAGTTTTCCAGAACTAAGTGAAAAAGCAGGACTGGTAGCAACTATCCTCACCTTATTCCTGATCAAGCGAGATTGTTGGCTTTTACCTGGATCCCTTGCTGAATAACTCATTCCTTTACATTTTTTGTAATGTTTCCTTAATCATTTTATTTGCTCCTAAAACATACTCAGTAGTCTGTTTCACAGCTGCCCTATTTTGCTGGTTTGTCCATTTTTGCTCTGGTATGTCATAGCCTTAAAACACCTGGCCAACTCCATTTTTACAAACAAGGTGTCTTTTTATTACTTTACTTTCTAACTCTGGCCCCTTATAAAATAAATCAAATCTCTAACCCAAAAACTGATATGTAGGTTCACATTTTTAGAAAAACAAAACAAAACACCACCAGTCATCTTTTGTTGTCTTAATGTAGAGCACCAAATATGAATAGAGGTAACTCCTCAAGATGCCCTGATAGCTTTGCTTTTCCAAGCTTTTTAGTGTAAAGTCTGAAGTTTCCTTATATTTTGTATTGCAAAATGATGCTCAGTCTCTGTTTTTTAACATATCTGGCAGTATGGGGATATTAAAAAGCTCATTTAAAACAGCTAGGAAAATATCTGTTTATTTTTGTGGCTATATTTAGGGTTAAGATCAAGTGTCCTATATTTTCTTGAAGAAACTTTTTCTTTCACTTTTGGTTCATCTCACATCAACTCATTTTTTAAATTTCTCACAGCTATTGTTCTTAAGTAACTGACTCAAGGGGTGTTGAGAGTGATGAAGAATTTGCCCTCTGGTGTCCATCAGGACTGGTTTGCCTGTTCATTTCCCTAACTCCCATTAGCTTTCGCTGTATCATCTATAAAATTGAGAAAGTAAGGGCTCCTGATCGTTGAGTTGGTAGGATAGTTAATGAGGTTAGTCATGGAGGGAGCTAGCACAATGCTTGGCTTAAATGTAAATTTAAAAAATAATCCAGCAGAGGGAAAGGCCCCACAGTCTTTGCGGATGAGCTTGCTGGGCTGCTATTTTGCTGAGAAGAGAAAATTCTCAGTAGACCCCCTCTTTAATGCTCATCCTTGAGCCTGACAATCTTATTCCTCCTTCTTCTCAAGAAAAATAGGTCCTCTTCCCTTGACCAGCATCTTAGTGTGGGCTCCCCAGAAATAAACCCAGAGACAAGACTTCATTTCTGAGCAATTTATTAAGCAGTCAGATTAGATAGCAGGAAAACAAAAGCACTCGAGAAGCTTAATAAGGTTACTGAGTGGCATTCAATGTGTAATTGAGATTTGTGGTCACGAAGCAAAGCAAGAACCAGTCAACACAGCGTTATTTTCCAGCAATAATTAGCTGCTCGATTTGAAGTGCGAAGGAGGTGGAGAATCGGTTTAATTAAGATTTTCAGGCTTGCTAGAGAAGTAAACCATTGGGAAGAGAGCCTGGGAACTTTATGGCATGTGCAAAGGGGGCTGTGGTAATGAACCATGAGCTCAAAATGAGAATATGATAAAGTGCCTGAAAATGTGATAGGACCAAAGGATTAGCGTCCTTGTTGAGGCTGGAGAATTGTTGGAGTGGAGGTTCTAGACTCTAGAGAAAGGGAGGTAGAGGACAGGAGGTCATGGTCACATAATGAGGTACTGAAGGTGATTTTCAGGGACCATGCATCTAGGGATAATGAAAAGTTCATGTTGTAGCCTTGCTAGTCAGTAGGTTAGGTGGGATAAAAGAAAATAATGGACGTGATGGGGTAGAGAAACTGAGACTCTGAAGTGCAAGGTGGATCATCCCTGTGAGTGTGGAAATCTCCAAAAACAGAATGGAAAGGCAAGTTTTCGGTGAGTGAACCATTAAATGTCCTAGGGATCTGGAGGGCACTTAATCCTCTCAATGGTTTTACGTGGTATGACATTTTTATCCCCATTTCACAGAAAAAGGAACCTTGAATAATAACCTAACAGCACTCAGAGAGTAAGTAAGTGGTTGAGCTGGAATTTGAAAATAAGTCTTTCTGGCTCCAAAGTTTATTATAGTCTTTCTGTGCCAGGGTGTTCCTTCCATTTTTCACTGGTGAGACTAAGCAGAAGAGAATTAAGACATGATCCATGGCATTCTCGGGCAATGAATTCTAAGCCCAGCAAAGAAAATAAAAGGCTGTACTCAGATGCCTTAGGAAAATAAATTAGGCTCTAGGAACACTTAATCTCATTCATCATAACAGTATTAATTTCTAGACACTACAATCCCAGTTAGAAACGTGAT
Organism: Pipistrellus hanaki; assembly: GCF_964339955.1. Taxonomy (NCBI): domain Eukaryota; kingdom Metazoa; phylum Chordata; class Mammalia; order Chiroptera; family Vespertilionidae; genus Pipistrellus; species Pipistrellus hanaki. The sequence goes on along the minus strand of NC_140513.1, from coordinate 28,066,488 downwards.
TTAACTGTTCGGAAGAATTAGCAGGGTTCTGAAAATAAAGGTACATCATTGAGCCATAGACTCTTGGAACTGGAAGGTACCTTAGAAAGTATTTTTCACCATAGCTAGTTTGGCTCAGTGGATAGAGCGTCGGCCTGCAGACTGAAGGGTCCCAGGTTTGATTCCGGCCAAGGGCACATGCCGGGGCTGCGGGCACATCCCCAGTAGGAGGCGTGCAGGAGGCAGCTGATCAATGATTCTCATCATTGATGTTTCTATCTCTCTTTCCCTCTTCCTTCCTCTCTGAAATCAATAAAGAAATATTTTTTTAAGTATTTTTCTCCAACTCGTTTTCTGCTTAGAAAACTAGCATCTAAAAGAGCTAAGTGCTTTTGCCTAATATCACAAAGCTAAGAGGTAGCATCACAATTCCCTACATCATACAGACTATGGCTTTTTCCTCCCACCCCAGGAATACTCTGACTCAAAATCTTTGAGACTGTATCTCTTTTCTCAGATTGAAGTTACCCACAAGCTAAATTCATTTTGCTTGGAGGTCTTCTCTGCAGTGCCTTTGGCGTCGCCATTCACGTGGGCCTTTTGGCTTGACTTTGCTGTTGCTGGCCTTCTCACGGATCCAGGAACAGCCTCCTTCATTGAAACCATGACTGTAACATGCTCTGACCTTGTGGGCAAATCTGGCCAGAGGCAAGAGCCACTTCCTGATGGGTCCTTTCTCGTGCAGGACTGCTCTCTTGAGAAACGGGAAATGCAAGTACCTGTTGCCAAGAAAAAAAAGTACAAATCATTGAGCACAAACACGTGACACAATAGAGGACCAACCACTCACCAGTTGAAATTTGGAAAGCTGAAAATACACTGAACTACCCTGGCTTCTTAGTGATGATGTCAGATTCAGCAAAGTGTTTCTCTGTACCTTCCAGTCTTATGATTCCCCTGTGCTGGGAGAAAGGAATGGGGTGGGTTGGCTTAGAGGCTCCACTATCAGCCTATGCTGTGGGGTTATTATTCTTTTTCTCTGTTTTGAAGAAGACTATCGTGTTCAAGCACACATCCAAATCAAACCCTCATTTCTTCAGGTGGTTCATTGAATCAAAATAAGAGTTGCTTCTAATTATCAGCTGTCTCCGGATTGCAGGGTTATCTGTATTCATCCATGACTAGTAAATTCATAATTTATGAGCCCTACACAGCCACTTGCCTTAATAGCCTTCATCTTAGAAAGCTGATGTCTTGGAGCCAAAGGATGCTTAACACAATGTTTATTAATGTTTGATATGCCTTGATTGACTTCCTGAAGTAAGTGCTTGCGGAAAAGAGAGTAGTTCCTAATTCATCTCTCTTTCTCTTCTCAACTATGGTTAAACATCAATGCTTTTTTTAATCATTATTAACCTCTCACCGTGTGCTATTGTTGTGAATGATCGCCAGTGATCACATCAGGTGGGAGGATGGGACAGAATCTCTTCCATTTCTGAAATCTGATCGCCCCCACAGTTGAAGACAGGCATCTGCTCCAACCGGTTTGACAAATGGGAAACTCAGGTTGAGAAGTCGCCCAGGGATGACCTAGTGAGTAGGCTACAGACTGAGCTCCTCATTTTGTAATCTATTGCTTGCTGCCTACAGCAATGACCCTCCTCCCCTCGCAGATGTGCAAGGATAGAGAAGGAAATTCATCTACTGATCTGTATTAGAGCCTGGTCCTCCCAACCCCCCAGCTTGCTACCCTATGGATATATAAGACAGAAGCAGAATGTTTTCCTCCACCCTCAACCTCACCCCCACAAGTCAGGTGCTTTAATAAAATCTACAAAATGTGGTCAGCTTATTATTTTCAGATTCATCAATGATATTACATGAGTAGTTGGTCTTTTTTTTTTTTTCTGAGTAGTATTATCTTTGGATATACCACTATTAGTTTATCCACTTCTTTGCTTATTAGACATGTATTTGCAGTTGTATTTCTCTTATCTTTTCTCAATAACGTAGAGTGCACTGTCTGAGTCATGGTGTAGGTTAATATTTAAGTTTTGGAAAGTAAAAAATGGTGATCTAAACTGATGGTACTTTTTGCACTCTTACCAGCAGTGTATGAGGGTTCCATTACTCGCACATTGTAGCAAATTCCCCATGAATTGGTTTTAAATTTTAGTTCTTTTAATACATTTGTCGTGTTATATCTCTGTTGTTTTAGTTGCATTTCCCTGAGGATTCATGATGAACATTTTTGCAGATGTGTATCTACTACTGAGAAATTATTACTAAAAGGTGTGCTAAAAAAAAAAAAAAAAATGTGATCAGCATCTCAGAAGAAAGGTGTTGCCTGGAAGCAGAGACCTTTAAAGAAAGGTCAAATAGGATTTCCTAAAGATTTTTCAGGATATTTGCACCCAAGTTTCTTTCCTTTTTTTTTTTCTTCTTTTTTTTAAATATATTTTATTGATATTTTACAGAGAGGAAGAGAGAGGGATAGAGAGTTAGAAACATTGATGAGAGAGAATCATCGATCAGCTGCCTCTTGCACACCCCCTACTGGGGATGTGCCTGCAACCAAGGCACATGCCCTTGACCGGAATTGAACCTGGGACCTTTCAGTCTGCAGGTTGACGCTCTATCCACTGAGCCAAACTGGTTTCGGCTGCACCCAAGTTTCTTGATGATTTACCTAAACATAATACTGAGAATTTACCACCTGCATTATTAGAGTCTTTCAATACCCAGACTCCACAGATATATACTGTATACTGAGTAGCTCAGTTCCCCTTGCCTCAGCTGGCAGGCCTGCCCATCACCGCTGGTAGCAAGAGTGGCTGCTCGTTTGGTCATGACGGCATTATGGCGTGATGGCCACAGGCCTTTTATATAAGAGATTAATTATGGGCATCATTGATTTGGTGCATTGTTTCACCAAGTATGGTATAGTACTTGTTCAGATACCACAGCTGGTATGCAAAGTGATCTTAGGTCCTATCAGATGAATATTTGTTATTCTAAAGGTTATGTCTTTGCTTAAATGAGTACTTGAAAACATAATCAGCTCACCAACTTAATGCTTTAATGACTATGGTTGCTTGGGATGAAGCCAAGTTTTAAAAACGATTTAAATAAAGTCAATTAAAATACTTAAGTAAATAACAGTACAGTACAGTACTCAACTATGGCTGAAATTTTGCCAGTAGTAATTCTGTGCTTAGTACATTTTACACCTTGCTGTGGTTTCTTCTCCATCCTTTGTTTCATGTTCATGTTGATTATATCTGTGAGTTAGCGAAACCGAACCTGCTTGGGTTTCATTTTGTTTTCTGAACACTTTATTTGAACTAAATTCTCTTGGGATTTGGATTTTGCAAGATTATTGGAAGATGTCTGAAATTCTCCTGCTTTAATTAGTAGCTTCAGAACTTTTTCAGGATGCAATGTGAGCTGGTTATGTGCATCTCTTCCCAACTCTGCTTTCCAGAGCAGCATGTTGGTAGCTTGAAATTGCCCATGGTGACTGTATTTACACCATGGGTATTGGCAAAGGCTATAACTTAGAGTTTGATTTTTTTTTCTGGAAAACCAGTTGTTAAATATTTACCAAAATAAAACTGTATTCAACCCCATTTCTAAAGTTTACAACCAATCACTGTATCTCTGCACAATCAGAAACATCTACCTAAAATACGTGCAAATATGACAGCAGCAGAGTGAAGTATGGAAGGGGAGATAGTATTTGTTGTTCATAATTTTTATCTTTATCTTCTTCCTCTTCTAAAGAATACCCTTCAGCATTTCATATAATACTGGTTTGGTGGTGATGAACTCTTTTAGCTTTTTCTTATCTTTGAAGCTCTTTATTGGCCCTGAATGATAGCTTTGCTGGGTAGAGTAATCTTGGTTGTAGGTTCTTGCTATTCATCACTTTGAATATTTCTTGCCACTCCCTTCTGACCTGCATAGTTTCTGTTGAGAAATCAGCTGACAGTCATATGGGTACTCCCTTGTAGGTAACTAGCTGTTTTTCTCTTGCTGCTTTTTAGATTCTCTCTGTCTTTTGCCCTTGGCATTTTAATTATAATGTGTCTTGGTGTGGTCCTCTTTGGATTCCTCTTGTTTGGGGTTCTCTGTGCTTCCTGGACTTGTAAGTAAATGATCACTTTTTATCAGCTATTATTCTTGTTGCTCCCCAAACTCTCCATTATTGTTTCCTCTTAAGAGCAACAGATTCCTTTTGTCTGCAATATACATAGACTACCTTATGAAAACAAACAAATTAATGACACCACAGAAGAGGGAACTCCAAGAAAAATATAAATTAAGTTCTTTGGAGAAGAATTTATTTTTCAAACCTTGACATAATCCTCCACAAAGTATAGTTGTTTCAGAGGAACATTTGAAGGGAGAGAGAGGTATATATGGAATTAAAAGAACTGCTTTAACAAGAATTTAGGTTCCACTTAAAAACTCTACTGGTAATAGCATGTTCTGCAGATATGCTATTGGGTAAAGAAGCACCACTGTTCCTAGGCAACAGACCAGAGCAACAGAGGTGAACCAGCAAACAACTTAAGCTCAAGGACTGTGCAGTCCATTTCCCATTTTGCTTCTATGACCTTGAGCAAGTCACCTGCTCCATGCACCTTTTGCTCCTTTTGTTCTGTTAAATGGGGATAACAAATTCAGCCTTGTATTGAAAAAGCAATTTCTCAAAGCAACCTGCCAGTAAAATGCATAATTAAAATGTATAATAGAATGTTATTTATCCATTAACATAATTGCCTATTCATTAATATACATGTGTGGTCTTGGCTTTCATGCATTATAATTATTAAGAATTCTTCAATCAGAGACTGGGCCAGACTTGTGTTCTATATTAAGATTGAAAAATATGTTAACCTCAAGGGAGTCCAGGTCTTAGAGCTATAATTTATACAAGGACACAAATACCTTTGATATAATTGTTCCACTGCCCATAGTAGTTTCTAGCTAAATTAGCTCTAATTGAGAAAGATCTTGAAAGCTATTTAGCATCTCGGTATGGAGGATGACCCAAGATGCCCTAAGTTTTATGTATCATTCCTGTATAACTAATTATTATCATCATCCTCATTTATCAACCGCAAGAGAATGAAGACCCAAATAATTACTTAATAGAGTAGTTGAGCGTCAGTAAACATTGGGAGGCCCTTCCATTTTCCTCAAGTTATTATTTAGTTCAGCAGAGAACATGAAGTTCAACCTCACAGTACATCTGCTTTCATTCTGATGGAGAGCAAAGAAAAATAATTCAGCCAAAATTAGAGAGAAGACCTGCAGGCTTCTTGCCCTTTTCTTCTGAGGAATAGCTGATTATAAAGCCTGCAGAGAATCTGACCTGGTATTTCTATATTTTAGAAATTGGAGAGAAGAGAGACCCTGAAAATGGCCCACAAAAAATTTATTACTAAAGATTCATGACTAGTTTATCTATTTCCCTCAGTCATGGTAGTAACCCAGAATTTCCCTCCCATGTTTGTACTTGCTTAGATTCTTCCTTTTCAAAGACATAAGTAATACTTATGAGCACCTTTGGAAAGACTCTGTCAGAATCTCACCTCAAAGAAGACTGAGTGGGATCACCTTCCAATCACAATTGAGCCAGTGTGCCAGAATTTCCTCAGTTCTTACATTGTTTTTGTTTTACTTTTCTTTAAAAAAAAAAAAATGTTTTATTAATTTTTTACAGAGAGAAAGGGAGAGGGGTAGAGAGCTAGAAACATTGATGAGAGAGAAACATTGATCAGCTGCCTCCTGCACACTCCCCACTGGGAAATGCCCATATCCAAGGTACATGCCCTTGACCAGAATTGTACCTGGGTCCCTTGATTTCGCAGGCTGACACTCTATCCACTGAGCCAAACCCGTTAGGGCTGTTTTACTTTTATTAAGATTTTTTTTTTTTTTTTTTTTTTTTACAAAATGAAGCCACTCTGGTTTGGAAAGTATCCAATAAACGGTACTTTATTTGGAGATTTCCCTTTCTCACTTTAAAGATATCTCTGGTGAGCAGAAGCCTGTTTAAATCAACCAAGCAGGGAGGGAATTGTTAACTGTTTTTAACAGAGCTCTCCCTTCAGTTCCCCAAGTATAATTCCTAAAGAGCCACTTGAAGCTGATGTTCTCCTGCTAAGAGGTTAGTAGTAATATAAATGTGAGAGGCATCAAGTTAAACAGCCAGGTCAGTATTGTCTCCGTTTACACATCAAGCTGGAAAATCAAACAAACAACTCATACTGTAACCAATGAATTGGGGATGGCGATTTTGTTATGCTATTTTGATAACAAGGCTGGCAGGACCCCAGAAGCTATCTACCAAGGAAGTCATACGCAGACAGGGGTAACACTGTCATAAGACCACAGCAGTTATGAATGTGTGAAACATACCCGTCTGCCATCCAAACATCCCATTCTTTAGGTGTTGACAGAAAAAGGTAGCCACGGTGTATCCAAGGCCTCAGGTCACTGCCCCAGTTTACCTCATTCCCTGCACACAAGTGGAAGCAGGTATTTCTTGGTGATGGCATCTGTCTGTGAGGGGGAGCTGAGCTACCTCGCCAGAAGCATCCGCCTCCCTTTCACGATTCCAGGTACAGACCCCGCTCCCAAGGTTATCAACTGTTCAGTTAACGTCTTTTCATAGTAAAGGCTCTTGAAAAGGTTCACTTTTCAAACGACCAACTTTATTCTCCCTTATAGTTAATGCATCATGTACCAACTATATTTATTAAACTTCAAATTATTTTTTAGAACTTATGTAAAAGTATCATTGTTCAATTTTCTATCTGTAAACATTGTTTGAGCATGTCGGTGCTAGTCTGGAACACATTCTAATGTTTTGTATTAAAGATAATGGAGCCAAGCCAGTGTGGTTCAATGGTTGAGCATCAACCTATGAACCAGGAGTTTATGGTTCAATTTCCATTCAGGGCACATGCCAACTCCATCTCCAGTAGGAGGTGTATAGAGGCAGCTGATCAATTATTCTTTCTCGTCATTGATGTTTCTCTCTCTCCCTCTCTCTTCCTCTCTGAAATCAATAAAAAATAGAAATGATAATGGAAATTTTTCTTCACTTAATTGTTTTTCAATGAACAACAGGCTTTGCAGGAATGAGTGATACTTGCTAAGGGAGAAATACGTAGGTGTACTCTTTCGAATCTGATCCACAAGTGCATTCTTGCATCTTCTCAGTGGAATCTGTTCTCTCTAATCTCTAATTTGGTGCTATCACTGGTCCTTAAAAGTGGTTCTTTTCCTAGCTTCCTCTTTTTTGGCAGGTTATTTCTGTTCCCTGAAATTTTTTCTCCATGCAAATCACTCAAATCAAAGCATGCGCTTGCTTTTACAATATCTTTAAGTGTCTCTGATGTATAGCTGCTTTCTCGGGCATCCAGATTGTCTTCTTGGCTGCACCATTCATTTTTTCATGTAAGCACATCTTACTTGAACATTACCATAAAACCCATGCACCAGGCCAAGTCCTGTCCCTGGTTAGACTGCAAATCCTATTGTTCCCTCTCTCCCTACCACCACCAAGCCACCTTCAGAGCACCGAGCAGGGAGCTGGACAAAGGTGTGTATACTCAATAAAATTATTTTCAATAGAATTATTTTCTAGTTCAGCATACAACAGAATCCAAATCCATGCACATCCAAATCATTTTAACGACGTGTTCTGTTGCATTTCTCAATTTCTTCCAATGCCTGAAACAGGCATAGACATCTTGCCCTAAAGACACTGATGAGGAATAATACTAATACAGTGCTGGCTTTGGAGACAGCTCTGCGTGTGAAACCTGGCTCTCCTACTTACTGGCTGTAAGACATTGAGCTAGTTTCTTAATCTGCCTGAGCCTTAGATCCTTAATTAGCAAAAGAACAAAATGACACCTCCTTTCATGTTGTTGTAAGGCTTAAATGAATGTTTTTTCTTCCTCTGTCTCTTTTAACTTTAGGCATACTTATTTTACAGTCATTTTCAGATTGCTGCATTATTTTCATTTTCTTGTGAGTAAACTCATCACTCAACTGCTGGGCTTATTCCTAGTCTTTGTTAGCATCAGCTTTCTTCGTGTGTTTTGACCTTAGAGTCTGTGAGCATCTCATGAGTAGGAGTTGGGTTGTACTTGTGTTCCCTTCCCTCCAGTTTGGCCTCCCTTTCCAGCAGCTTTGCTGTTTCCTCTGCATGCTACCTCTGTGTGTCCAGAGAGAGCCAGATCTTACATGACAATCTCAGGACTCCTACCTTAGGGCAAGATTGCTGATGTAGAGGCATCGACTGACCCACCCACAATGGTTGGACTCCTTCTTAGACTGAGGCTGACTCTGCTTCCTCCTGACACCAAGGTACATAACTTTATAAAACACCACCCTCCAGAAAGTATTGGCACGTCTGTCAGCCTCTGTTTGGAGGCCAGCGATTTGATGGGATTCCCTACTGTTAGGCAGAGTGCCTGATTCACCTTTCATGGGGTATTTTGGTCGCAATTACCCCATAGAAGTTGAATTCTTTTCCCAGACCCGGAGACCAACTGGCCTGTGATTTTAGCCTGCTCACTGCTTTGTGTTTCTGTCCTATGTTCAGGTTTAGAAAGGTCTTTGTCTTGTTTGAGGGGAAAGGCATGTCTTTATGACTTATTTATGTTTTTAATATTTTCATATATATTTTAAAAAATATATTTTATTGATTTTTTTTTTACAGAGAAGAAGGGAGAGGGATAGAGAGTTAGAAACATAAATGAGAGAATCATTGATCAGCTGCCTCTTGCACACCCCCTACTGGGGATGTGCCCGCAACCAAGGTACATGCCCTTGACAGGAATTGAACCCGGGACCCTTCAGACCACAGGCTGACACTCTATTCACTGAGCCAAACCGGTTTTGGCTATTTTCATATATTTTTAATATATGTCTGGAGCTATAAATCAAAAGAATAGGGTGCTGGAGGGGTCTTGCGGGTGTTTGACATCACAGTGCCATCTTAACCTGCAAGGAGCACCAAGGAAAGCTTACTGAAGGAGGCTCATTGGAAGTGGGCCGGGGGCCTTGGATTGCAAAAGATGGAGGCCAACCCTGTGAAGGGGCATGAGCTCCCCTTTGGAGGAAGAAACTGTAGCAATATGTCAGGTAGGACAAAGGGACCGGTTTCAGTAGGTACATCAAAGCTGCTGGCCTCTGAAACTGTTCTCCTGCAGAAGCAAATTAACTTCAAAACTGAATCATGTTTTTTCTCTCAAACATAAACTTAATGCATAGATATGACTTTTTTTTCTCTTTCTAATCAAAAGCTGACCTTCTCTACAAAGCCCCTAGTATTAAATTTTGACATTTTATTAAACTTTGGTTTGGTTTCTAAAGCAAAATTGAACCTTAGGAGACACTAATAAAATAAAGGAATTTATTACCCTATCCTATCATGGTGTATTTCTAGAGATAGTGTATGATCTTTTCACTAGAAAGACTATGGTTTTTATCATTATTAAAGTTCTTATTGTTTTACAAAAGAAAAAAGTTTAGATATTTTAAGCTAGTAATTCCCTTTCTAGGAAGCAATCTAAGGAAACAATCAGAAAGTCAGATTAATATATATAGATATGCTCATCACTTAATCACCTATCATCATAAAAATAACCATCAGTCCAAAAGTCAACAATACTTGAAACCTGTATAATCTTATTACATAATATCACCCCAATAAATTCAATTTATAAAAAAGAAGAAAATTCAAACAATAGTAGAATAATTAAATTATCATGTATAGATACACTAGAATATTACATACTATTGAACTATTACATACTATTCAAAATATTAGATACTATTGAGTTCATATTCCCCTACAGAATGTAAGTTCCATGAGAAAAGAGACCAGATCTGAGTTTTCTCTACACTGTTTTCTCCATTTCTAGCACAATGGCTCAATAAATATTTGTTGGATGAATGAATGGGTGAATAAAAATATTAAGTTAAAACAAGAAAGAAGAATTTAAAGCTATGTATATATTGCAAATTACACTACTTCTTCTCAAGTAGAAGACTCCAAGGAGATACTATCACTATTATTACACACAAAAACAATATCACCAAAAACATTTCTTTCTTGTGGCTTTATATCATGTAAACATCATTAAAACTGTGTTTGCTTTTGAAAGTAAAAATTTGTTTCTTGGGTGCTCCTGTAGAGTTTTGGTGCATATAATAATTTGAGAGTAAAACAAAAGATAAACAGTTTCTATTCTAATCAATTTTTTCTCCCCTAATTCTATTATATTGAACGCTATTTTTCAAAACGTGTTCTCTGTTGCCATAGTGATCGGCTCCCAATGTGAAATTATATCACACTGGCTTTCTTTCAAGTTTCAATAATGTACCGTCACCACCCACTTCTCTTTCAAAATGTTCAAGTCCTCTAATCACTCAGTACCTTAATAGCCTCACTTTCGGGGAACTGAAGTAGGAGCTGGAGGGTGAGGAAAGTGATATAGGCAGAGTAGGAGTGAAAAAAACAACACAAACATTTGAAAATAAATTAATTTATAATATAAAATGAAGTTTTGCCGCCATATAGCAATCTACTCTTCCCAACATACCTTAAATTTTCATTTTATAAATGATATGCTAATGAGTGAATGGAGCCTTTACTGAAAATTTGAGAATAAAGGTGTATGATCAGTATTAGAACTTACAGGTTATTCTTAATAAAGAAAGGGTCTTTGCAAAGCAATAAGAAAAATTTTCCCAATAGAAGAATGGGGGAAAGTTATAGACAGGCACGTTACAAAAGAAAATGATAAAATGGTCAATAAACACATGAAAGATGCTCAACTTTGCTAGTACTTAAAGAAATAATAAAAAGTAAAGGTGCCATCTTTTGTCCAATGAGTGGTAAAAATTTTTAAAGATAATAATGCCAATATAAGTAGAGTTTAGAGAAATAGACATTCTTATACACTGTGGTAAGAATGTAAATTGACAGAACCTTCCTGAATATCTTTTGAATTCAAATTTCTTCTTCTAGGAATTTATCCAAAGAGGGGGGAAATGGAGAAATGGGAATATGTATTTATAGAAATGAAATATATTAAGATATTCTTCTTAGCTTTGATTTCATACAATAAATATGGAATCAAGCTCAATGTCAGTCAATGGAGAATAGTTATGTAAATTATGACAATTGTAAATGAAGAGTTTTAAAGCCATTGAAAATGATGCTACCAATCTATATTTCTTCATGTAAAAAATATTCATATTGATATAGAAAGATGTTCACATAATAACATGTGGTGGTTGGAGGTTGGGGGGAGGAGAGGACACATAGGAATTTGTAAGTCTTCTGAAAATTCCCTAGGAAGACATAAATAGATGAGATAAGACATAAACGTATGAGTCTTCACAGAAACAGGTCTAGATCCTGCTATACCAAAATATGAACTGTGATTATTACTGAGAGATATGCTTTCAAGTGATTTTTAGTTCATAATGTCTATATTATATGAATATTTATAATTGGCAAGGGGGTAAAAAAGGAAAAACAAGAGAGATGGTTTCATTTTCGTTACACACTAAGTTCCTTACAGAATTTGAAACATAACTTTCCAGACACATAAAGTGATTAGAACTGAAGTGGAACTTGGAAGTCAGATAGCCCTGAAAGGGAGCGGAGATTCCCGGCACGTATCTGCTGGTCAGCAAGTAGCTATTGAATAAGAATCTGGCTTTAGCCTCCTCACTGAAGAGACAGGAAGCCCAGGCTCAGAAGGGTAAAGATGCTTGCTCAAGTTCACATGTGAAGGGGGGAGGAACTCAGGTTTCCTGACTCTGGGTGTCTTGGTTTTCCCACCTCAACGTGCCACCGCCGTTGTGCAAACCAACTGCAGCCTCCAGCACTTTCAGGTGGCTGGCTGCCCATTTTGTACAGCCAAACATGCCATTGCTGTTGTTTTTAATGGGTGACAAATCTTCAGCAGAGAAAGAAACAGAGCAGGGCCCAGTGAGCTGAGCTTACATAGAAATTATAGGCTGTGCTGCTGTTTGGTGAGCATTTGGAACTAATTACAAGGCAGTCCCCAAACAACACCTCTTTGGGCATCACGTGCGTTTCTGATGATTTCCTGCAGATCGCTGTTGGCCAAGGGCATTTCCTCTGTGAAAATCCAAACATTGCTTGCATATTCTTACGTTCCAGTGTAAGATTTCTAGAAATCTTTTTAGGAACCAAACTCAACTGGATGTGTTTCCTCTCGCCATTGACCTGCCTGCTTGGTGACCTATCATGCTAAGGAAGCATTTTTGTTGCTGGTGTAAGTCATTATTCCCAAATCAAAGCGATCCCAACCTTCCTAGCAGTCAAAGGTCTGCTCGCTGATAGCAGGGACTGAGTCCTACTAATGAGAAAAGCATGTATTTCTCTGAGTCTTGTCCTGATCTGTTCTAGATCACTGAAAAGTATTGCAAGTGATATCTGGGTGTCCCTGGCTGGGGTCTCATCTGGGCTCCCACACCTGATCCTCAGCTCCATCCCTCAAGGAGGGTTGGGTAGGCATCCTCTCATTCTTCCCCTCTGCTTGGTCTCTTCATTGATACTCTCTGCCCTATGAGACCCTCACCCTGCGGCCAGCACCCACCAGAGGAAGATCTAAGTATATCCTCTGGCTCTCCCTGGGGGCTCCCAAGTGTATCAAGCTTTAACGACAGTCCGGGGACATCTCCTCGGATTGGGAAGAAAGCATCAGTGCGTCCGGGACCGGTTTGGCTCAGTGGATAGAGCGTCAGCTTGGGGACTGAAAGGTCCCGGGTTCGATTCTGGTCAAGGGCATGTACCTTGGTTGCGGGCATATCCCCAGTAGGGGGTGTGCAAGAGGCAGCTGATCGATGACTCTCTCTCATTGATGTTTCTAGCTCTCTCTCTCCCTTCCTCTCTGTACAAAAATCAATAAAATATATTTAAAAAAAAAAAAAAAAGAAAAGAAAGAAAGAAAGCATCAGTGGCAGCTGGAAGCCATATTTTGTCACCAGCTGTTGAATGAAACTGAGTCTCTTACTAATGACTCCACAAGAGCCAGAAAGCAGGGGATTGGGCAGACATCAGAACACCCTCCCCAGACACCTATCTCTCCCTAGGAATCCTCCTCATTTCTCCCGCAACAAAAAAAACAGACTAGATGAAAATCACTTCTTAACAACCCACCCCCAGCTCTTGATCCAGGTCTGAATCTTGAAATGGGCTCAAATAAGGATCTTGATTATACCAATTTCCCTTGCCATTTTATAGTCCAAAGCAAAAGCCTGTTTTGAAAGAATAAAACCAGTTTGAACGTGATCAAAGAAATTTAGCATCTGGCATCCCTAAATAATGGTCTATCAACTCATGTCAAATTCACTGGGAAAGAAATGGCAAAGCAAAACACCTAAACATGGACATGAAATCCAAGGGAGACGGAAAAAAACAAACAATGAAAATGTTGCCTTTCCTTTATGGCTTAAATTTGTCATTTCTGTCAGCGCAGATAAAATCACTGTTTAGACAGCTTTATAAAAGTTAGCAGCAGTTCAAGCTTAGTTTTATTTCACTTTCCAAAGTCAACTTTAAAAAAATGCCTTACGTGACTTCCACGAATGGACTGCAATGCTGAACACATTACGCAGTGGCTGAAAGAGATCAGACTCCATTTCGGTAATATATGCCTGTGTCTGCGGGGACGCACTCAGATCAATCTCAAACGTCAGGGATTACCTACACAAACTCGCAAACACTTGGCACCGCTGAATTTGACCACTCAGACGTAAATGCAACTGTTCTCAGAAAAGATCGATGTTTATAGCCTTAAATTCATTCAATATTTGATTTCAATGCAAACTGGTTTATGCTTCAAGCCAAGGCCTGGCATTTCAGGATTTACTTTTTTTTTTAATTGTTGACAGATCAGCCCAGCAATAAACATCAAACACATTCTCAGGTGCCAGGGAGGTTTCAGGGCTGCACCCACAAGGACCACCCGGCCAGGGGTCCAGGATAAAGGTAGGAAGGCAGGCTCGCTCACCTGACCTAGTCCTGGGAAGCCTGCTTGCCGGCTGCACCGCCTCCTGGCTGGATTCTCTGCCTCTCCTTAAGCCTCTCTAGCGGGTCTCTATGGGGCTGCAGGGCTATCCTTTCAGGGGGCAAAGCTGAGGAAACATTCAACTCCCCATCCCATTCGAGGCCAAAATAAACACATAGGAAAACATTGCCGTAAAGCAGACCAGCCATAATGGGTTGGAAATGAGAAGCAGCGCCCAAACAAAAGCTCCAAATAACTCTAGATCCAACTCCACATTGCTTCTTTAATTGGATTTTGTTTTATTATATTGCATTTCAAGTGCCATGCACACAGAAAATAGAAATAAGCAAAAAGAACATCTTTATATTTATTTAGACTGTATCTCCTGGAATGGAATATGTGTACCTGTCCTTCCAGGTTCTTTTTCCTGGTGGGCACATATATATACAGATAATATTTTTATGAAACTGGATACCTGAAGTTTTGTTACCCACCATGGCTTGGGTCAGTGGTTCTCAAACTTGGCTATATAGTATAATCCCCTGGGGAGGTTTTTAATACCTTGGTAGACAGGCCTCACTCCTTAGGACTAAATTAGAATGTCTGGAATGAGAACCAGACATCAGTATTTTGTAAAACTTCCTAATGCATCTAAGGTAAAAACCAATTTGAGGACAATAGTCTTATGAACCCACCACTCCAAACTATACATGTGCATTTTTGACATTAGGGTTATTTTGGGAAACTGCGGACGTAGGAGGAACTCTGAAAAACAGAGTAGAAGTTGCCCTTAGCTAAGGGACATTTGCATTGATAAGGGAAGATTACAGTATGTAGAAGATTTTGAACTGTCAACAATAAAAATAAAAATAAGAAAATCCTTCTACATATCTGAAAGAGTAGGATGACTCTACCAATAAAAAATCTCCAAATACTCTTATCAATGGAGAAGGTACCACTTTACCCGGATTGCTGTGCTTTTCCTGGTAACCACCCATAATTGGCCTCCCCACCCCAACATTGTTCTTGTCTTTAGCTGAAGATCGTATGTTAGGTGATGCTGGAGCCATTTCAAGGAGAGTTTCTCAGTTTCCCGGGGTATCTCCCAAGTCTCCAGGAGGTACACACCACTAAACTTCTATTTGTTTTTCTCTCGTTAATCTCTTGTCTTACAGTGTGACTCAGCCAAGAACCTAGAAGGGTGGAGGGAAGATTATTTTCCCTCCCCTACACTTGCCTAAAGAACTGGGAGGGAGAAGGTTAGGTTTGGGATGGGGAAGAGCAGTGGTTGCCAAACTTTGCTGTGTGTCAGGGTCACCTGGGGAACTTGGTGGAGATGCACAGTCCAAGGTTCTCCTATTTCCATGAGCCTTGGGTTCTGTGCTCTCTAGGCAATTCCAATACCTACCAAGTTGGAAAGCCACCAGTGTAGGTGAGCAGCCTCCTACTGCGTTATCGCCTCTTGGGTGGCCTGTTCCTTTCTCATGCCCACAGGACTGTGCTTCAGGAGCGGGGCTGTTCTCCAGGCACATGAGGCTATTGAGCACTTGTGATGTGGTTAAGTCCAAATTCAGAGGTGCTGCAAATATAAAACAAACTCTGGGTTTTAAAGACCTGGTGCATATTGAGATGATAGTATTTTTGGCTATGTTGGGTTCCTTTCTTTCTTCCCTTTCCCCCAATGAAATTACATATATAACTCACTTTATACTACTCTGGGACAGACTGCTCTAGGGAACAGAATCTATTTCTATTCACTACTGTCTTTCCAGCATCTAGCTCAGCAATTTGGCATCAAATAGGCACTCCATCAAAATTTTTTTTTTAAATGAGTCAATTCCACAGACAAAGGAGAAGTTTCTGGAAATTAGATGCTATCCTGGTTAGAATTCCCCTGAAGGAGTCCCTGAGACAAGGATTCAAGTGCAAGCAATCTATTAGGGAGGGGGTCCCAAAACCCCCAATCAGAGAATGGAAAAATAAAGCTGGGCAGGGAAGGAGGCCGATAAAGCATGTTTTCTTGAGCCAGTTACTGCTGTAGGCACCTGGAGCTTGATCCTGCTGGGGACCTGCAGGGGACAGGACAGACTTTGTGCCTCAGTTACCTTCTTCCACCAGGATGAGGGAGCCAGGTGCTTACACACCATTTTCCATGAAGGCTTCTGGGAGGGCCTCATGCGTTACTCCCAGGGTCTTCTGTCCTGCGGTGTAGCGTACACAGAGAGAGCCTGCAGGCAGAGACACTATGCTTAGAGATAGCATGTGTTAAAATGGTATGGCTGAAGGGGCAGGGGTAGAACCAGTGATAAACTAAGTACAGTTTCTTTCTAAACAAGCCTATTAACTCCATCATTTAAGAATTAAAATGGTTGCCACCATCATACAGCTCCCTAAATGATCAATAAAGCCCCGTTGTGGTCCTTTGCAGCTCCTTCCATGTGGAACCCACTTCTTCCTCTGCCATCCTATCCTAGAGGCGCCAAAGAGATGTGGGGAAGAGGCCCCCAGTAACGAGCCCAGTGTGGTTTGATTACGAGTTGACAAGAGTTGAGGCATTTGATGAGCTCTGGTGGGCCTAGGCCTCTTCCCAGGCCAGCGCTCATCAAGGAGAAGGCTCCGTTCAGTTAAAGGACCAAGATCAAGAAGCCCAGCAGTGAGTAGTAGGAGGAGTTCAAGTCCAGCATCTCCCGGCCTCTGCTGGAGCTGGAGATGAGCTCAGACCTGAAGGCCCAGCAAGGGGAGCTGAATATCAGAATGATCAAGGACATTGAAGTTGGTGGCAGAAGCAACATTGGTATAATCTTTGTTCCTGTTCCTCAGGAATTGAAGTCTTTCCAGAAAATCGAAGTCCAGCTGGTACAAGAGTTGGAGAACACATTCCGTGGGAAGCAAGCTATCTCGGTCACTCAAAGGAGAATTCTGTCTAAACCAACTGGAAAAGGCCATACAAAGAAGAAGCAGCTGAAACTGGTTTGGCTCAGGGGATAGATCATCAGCCTGAAGACTGAAAGGTCTTAGGTTTGATCTGGTCAAGGGCATGTACATTGGTTGCGGGCACATCCCTGGTAGGGGGTGTGCAAGAGGCAGCTGGTCAAACATCTCTCATCCATGTTTCTAGCTCTCTATCCCTCTCCCTTCCTCTCTGTAAAAATCAATAAAATTTAATTTAAAAGGAGGAGGAGGAGGAGGAGGAGGAGGAGGAGGAGGAGGAGGAAGAAGAAGAAGAAGAAGAAGAAGAAGAAGAAGAAGAAGAAGAAGAAGAAGAAGAAGAAGAAGAGGAGGAGGAGGAAGAGGAGGAGGAGGAGGAGGAGGAGGAGGAGGAGGAGGAGGAGGAGGAGGAGGAGGAGGAGGAAGAGGAGGAAGAGGAGGAAGAGGAAGAGGAAGAAGAAGAAGCAAAAGCACCCCAGGAGCCCCACTCTAGAAGAAGCTCGTGGGCAAGGATGTTAATTTTTAATTCCTGGAGTTTCCGTAATAAACAAAAATGACTAAATAAAACATCACTTTCAAAAAAAGAAAAAGAACTGCTGAATTGATTAAAGATAGTCCCGCTCCACTGTCCCTGAGTCCACAGCTCCACCCTCCGTCTCCAGTTAGTTCACCCTCCGCAGCTGTTGGCAGGCAGTTTTCTTTCTTTCTTCTTCTTCTTTTATTTTATTTTATTTTATTTTATTTTATTTTATTATTATGCCAGCTCATTGTTGTTTTTGAATTGCCCACAATGCATGCCTGAAATGGCAGCAGCTGAGTGTTTTAATAAAGCGTCTCAAATTCCTAGCTTCAGAAAATATAACTTCATTCGATATTAAATCATTCCACAGAATCCAAAGCATAGTGCTTCTGTGTATGGAGGTTAATTCAGTCTAGTTCTAATTTGAAACGAATCAGGAGACGCTTCAGAATCATTTCCTAAGCACAGGGGAGCAAGGCAAATAAGACAGAAGTTGAAAACAAACTGAAACTGGGAAATGGCTGTTCTAAAGAGAATTGAACTCTAAGGACTTCCTAGTTTTTTTCAGTAATTTTAAATCTACTTGATGCCATAAAAATGTATCTGTGTTTTCCATGAATAGTTCATTTCAGTCAAGCCCTTGGTTTCACTCAGAAAACATGGGCCAAACCACTGTCACAACCTGTCATTCCCGGAAGTTTACATTCAAGGTCTTGTCCCCAGTCTAACACTCTAGTATTTATTTCCTCCCTCTGGAATTCAGGTAGTATAAACATTTAGGTTACTTAATTAAAATGGTGTTATGAATAATTAGGTTATTTAATTTAAATAGATGATAGCTATCTAAAAAGATCATAGATGGTAATCTTATGAATCCTGCAAATAATTGAGCTAGGAGAACTTTCAAATAAAACGAGAAATTCCAATAAAAATCACACAAATTTAAAGGAATCTCCAATTCTCTCTCTCCTTTTCTACATAACGAACACCTATGAAACACCAAGGGTTGGCGAACACTGAGGTCTATAGTCAGGTACACTGGATAACAGCCCAATTTAGGCAAACAGCCCTCAAGGAACTCTATCCAATTGTTGTGATAAAAGCATATGAGCTTTGTGTTTTCAAAGGGCTGAGCAGGGGACCCGGAAGGTTGTGACTTGGATCTGCCAGATACAATCCTAGGCACGAAGGGGGTTGTTCCAAAGATCCATATGCTCTGCCCTCCAGCAGCTTCCAGTGGAGCTCAATGATGCAGACAACTGGAATGCCATACAAAGGAAATAAGATGGGCGTAGGGTGGGATGTGTGAGTCAAGGTTCTCCAGAGAAATGAAACCAGTAGATTCTCCTCTTAGGGGTTCTGTGTATATATATATGAGAAAGAGACTTAGAGATTTATGAGGTGGCATGGGGGCTGGCAAGTCTGTAAGTAGGGCAGGCTGGCAGGTTGGGAACTCAGGCAGGAGTTGGTGCTGCAGTCTGGAGAAACCTCGTTGTTTTCCTCTCTGGGCCTCAATGACTGAGGAGGTCCACCCACACAATCCAGGGCAGTATCCGGGACCTGAAGCCAGATGAGTACAGATGTTATCCACATCCTCAAATGCCTTCAGACACACGTAGATCTGTGTTTGGCTGATTAACTATATCCAGCCACATTGACACATAAAAGGAACTATCCCATGAGACAGTGCTTTAAGAGAGGTACGAGAAATTACTACAGGAGTTCAGAATGAGGAAAAATTAAGGCGCTTTCAGAGGTTAAAAAATAATCCTTATGATAAAAAAAAACAAACACACACACACAAAGAAATATGGAAGTCTCAATAGAGAAGATCAAAAAGAAATACTACTAGCACACGTTAGTTGTTATCATGTAATATTTCATTTAATCATCGCAACTCACCCTGATGGGGGGTATCAACTATCATTATCTCTGTACAAAAAATATATATATTAAAAGGAGCCAGTTTAAAATTTGGAGTTGGAGCTGCCATTTCAGAGGAACTGCCTTGTATGTCTAATGCCTCAAATCTTTGGAATGTTAAAAGAGGGCAAAATAACCTTTGGACTGGGCCTAAAGCAACATTATGTCCCAAAGAACTGTTTGCAAAGATAACAAGGAAACAGATATCGCAACTATCATATTGAAAATTAAAGACATCCTTTAGAATGAATGTCACTGTGTTAGCTCTGCACCAATAGAAATGCCTTTCTTCTAGTGATGTAATTGTTCCTCTTCCCTTTCTCATAAATCCCCTTGCTTTTGCCTCCCAATTGGAATACCATTTGGGCTTCTGCCCAAATCAGTACTTCCCAAATAGCTATTCTTTTTTTAAAATCTCACATAAATGCCTACTGCCTAACCTTAGTCTTTTCTTTTTAGGTTAACATCCCCATTTTATTGATGAAGCCCCCAACCCCAGTGTCTTTAATACCATACAACCATGAAGTGATGGAGATGGGACTCAGGTTCTGGCAACTGAAATCTTCAGAGCCTTAACCACTACTTACGCAACCTCTCAAATGAACCTCCCTCATTCTCACAAGAGTCCCATGAGATAGGTATTATTATTATTACTCATATTGGAAGGAGGAAACTGAGTCCTGGAGTATAAGGTGGCAGCACAATTAGATCCTGGTGTATGTGATCCTGAACATGTGTTCTCTGATCACCCCATTGCACAGACCCACCTCAGCTCTAGTTATACAAGGAAGAATGAGTCAAGTGGTCTGGTTTGTATTCATATGTGACTTACGAGAAGAGTGGGGCTTAAAGTGGAAAAAGGTGTTGGTAGAACATTGAACGTAACTTCATGATTATCCATCAGTGAAATATATACCTCAACTGGAGAAAAAAAATCATTTCGCCTCAGGGATCCTGCTACTTTCAACATTCATCTCCCTGAAGATCAGAGATAAGGTTATATTCGTTGAATGGGAATATGTATTGAGACGCTAGATTTTGGTTATTGGTTGGCAAGAATAAAAAACATAGCATTGCCACTCTCACACAACAACAGCAAAGTTGGCTTCTATTCCATGAAAATATTTCCTTGGCTTTTTCTTAGCTACATATTTTTAGCAAAAATTTAACATACACTGCAAACCATGCCTTCGTGTCTTGGGTAGGAAACAGACTCATTTCGATCGAACTTCAAAGGAGCAACCAGGAAACTTTTCTTTCCTAGCCCACTTTGAAACACTCCTACACTATTTTGTCCTTTTTCCTCTCCAGAGTTATTTTTTCCCTCCTCGGAACGTAGAGTATGTGAGAAATCTGTACTATTCTATTTTTGCTGAGGACTGAATTTTGAACTCAGAAATTGTTATCTATTCAATTGTTATCCTTTTTGTTCCAGACCATTATATTAGAGTCAATGCCAGGTCATATTGCTAACATGAGATACAGGGTACTGATTTAGGTATTGTCTAAGACTAAATGATGCCCTTAATTGTAAGTACTATTTTCATTGTAATTATATCACTATCATAGTAATCAGCCAGCTTCTCATAATTTTATGTGATGGCTATGATATCACAGATCAAATAATAAAAATAAAATCTATATTCATTGAGCCCTACTATGTGACAGGCACCAAGCTATACACACATTTAAAACTCATATCAATCCTATGAGGTAGGATTATTGTTTTCATTTTTTAAGTCTTTTAAAAAATATTTATTTTTCAATTACAGTGGACATTCAATGTATGCCCATGTTTTCCTCAAGAGAAAACTGAGATATATCTGACATAAGTAACTGGCCTGTATTTATTTAGGGATGGATTTAAGATGCAGCATCTCACTGCAGAAGCCATCTGTATTTATAACAGGAACAACTCCCACTAAAAAATAATGAGATTTTATTTTCTTGTTTTACTTTTCCTTCTTGGGAGTTCAAAACAACATTCTACGGCAGAACAAATAAACATGAACACTCCAAGGGGAAACACTGTAAATAAGTAGGTGGTTTTATCCATCATCCTAGGGAGATGCCAGCAAAGAGGTGAGCCATGACTCTACTCCTGAGAATAACATGGAAGGTGAAGACTGTGGGAGACCCTTCACCCAAACCACCGGACCTTAAGGACCCTAATGGGATTTTTCTGGTGCAGCAAACTTCGTGAGAAATGGTAGACATGGAGCCTGACAACTGTTTCAGTCTGTTCAGGCTGCTGTAACAAAATACCGTAGACTGGATGGCTCATAGACAACAGACATGTATTGTTCACAGTTCCGGGGGCTGGGAGCCCAAGATCAGGGTGCCAGTAGGGTGGGGTTCTGGTGAAAGCCATTTTGTGGGTTACAGAATGCCAACTTTTATATATATATATTATTGATTTTTTTTTTTTTTTTTACAAAGAGGAAGAGAGAGGGATAGAGAGCTAGAAACATCGATAAGAGAGAAACATCATCAGCCGCCTCCTGCATACCCCCCACTGTGGACGTACCCGCAACCAAGGCACATGCCCTTGACGGGAATTGAACATGGGACCCTTCAGTCCACAGGCTGGCACTCTATCCACTGAGCCAAACCAGCTGGGGCCAGAATGCCAACTTTTTACTGTGTCCTCCTCACACAGTGGAAGGAGAGGAAGTTCTCCCAGATCTCTTTTATCTGGACATGAATCCTATTTGTGAGGGTTCCACCCAATAACCTAATCATCTCCCAAAGGCCCCCCACCTCCTAATACTGGGCACTAGAATCCAACCTACATTTGGGGAGGAGGACAAATATTCCATAGCAACCCTCAACCTCATTCCCTGTCTTTACCAAAGTGACAACACAGGTCTAAAGTGGGCAAGTGGTACACGCAGATCCACAAAACTTTTGGGTAAAACTAGAACCGTTCATCCAGCTGCACTTCATGCCCACGTTAAACAGAGACAAGACCACCACGGCGGCAGGCATTCACTTTCTACGTGGCATTGCAGCAGGTTTTAGTGATCTCTCGGCCCCTCTAAATCCTTGCTAACGGGACTTCTGTAGAAGATGCTCATAATTCTTCAAGATTTCATGGCACCTTCTGGATCATTTTGGAAAAGATAAAATTGTGGTCAGTGCAGTTTTGCTGTTATGCAATCTATTCTACTCCACCTCTTCATATGGCATGTTACCTCAGATCTCCTGAACTTGAGAATGCTTGTTAACCAAAGCAGCGAGGCTGAGCAGGAGCAGCTAAAATTCAATGGAGCTGGATCATCTTGTCCCTCCAGCAAAGGCAGTGGGTTCTCAGTATAACTGGAAGGAAACCGGGACAAAAATAACCACGGAGAGCTGTGATACTGCATCAAGGTCTCTCAGGCATAGAAATATAATTTCTGCTTTCATGCAAAAGGGGAAAGCTTCCTTAAGCTTATAATATGAAACCTCAATAAACGTACCTCTTCCACGTATTTAAAGCTGTAGAACTCAGTCTCATTTCAAGAAATACTCAGAGCCCAGCCGGCATGGACCAGGAGGTCATGGCTCAATTCCTGGTCGGGGCACATGCCCATGTTGCAGGCTCAATCCCCAGCAGGGGGCGTGCAGGAGGCAGTCAGCCAGTGATTTTTCTCATCGTTGATGTTTCCATTTTTCTCTCCTTCTCCCTCCCTATCTAAAAATCAATAGGAAAGCATTTTTTTTTTTTAAAGGAATACTTGGAAAGAGGGTGGCAGAGCCCTGCAAGTGGATCTAGGTGGCTCTGAACACGTTCAACCAGATGAGCAGAGGTTGCCATCTCAGAAGTCCTGGAGGCCCAGGTACGGAGGTGTGGGCAGGCTGGATTCCCGGGACTCTGAGCTGAGGAGATAAGCCCGCAGGGGTGCAGTCGCTTTGGGGATCAACACCTAAAGAAAGAAAGGGCAGGACCTAAAACTGGGCCAAGGGCGAAGTGGAGCAGCCAGAGGCCATATAAATTCCCCAGGAGGTCTGAGACTGGGATAACCATTCCGACTGGTCCCAAGCTCCTACAAAGGATGAATGGGTCTTTGTGCCCCATCTCCAGCACTCACTGGGTGCTGTTCACCCCAGCGAGGACCAGGGGTCCCCCAGGGGGCTGATAGTTAAGGGCTTTCTGACTGGAACACTCCCAGCAGCTGGAATCATTAGTCCTTCATTCCTAAAAGGGAGCCTGGGAGGCACAGCCCAGCACCATCCCAGGACCATGAACATGCTCCTCTCCTGGGAGCGGGGCCTTGCCATCCCAAGTTCAAGCTCAGGGCCCGACTCCCATCTGAAAAGCAAAGGGAGGGAGGTATCTGGGGCCTGGACAATGAATCTGTGCTTCCCAAAGGAACACCAACGAGATTCAAGGCCAATCCTTTGACAAGGTCAACTCCGACAAAAAGAGTGACAACATGCAGCTATGTAAGGACTTGGTATAATCTGAGGCCATGCCCTGTTGCCCTCTCTCTCTCTCTCTTCCTCTCCCCCACCCCCATTCCACCCCCGAGCCTCCTCTCTAGCCTCTTGAGTTATCAGCTACCTCTGCACTGAGGTGGCTGAGCCACTGCCGATTTCCTGGGCCCAATCACCATTCTTGCCCAGGAAGAATCCTCCTTTCATCTTTTCACCCTCCCCTTCCTCATTCACAGTGTTAAATGACATCACCACTTCTTGGGAGACTCACCCAAACTGTGCAGATGGTGAGGTCACGTCATGACTTCAACGTTTAATCAAACCAGCCTCAGCACTGTCAGCAGCAACCTCAGCCCCGAGGAAGCCGCTCCTCGTGTCTGGTCTGTGGGACTGAAATACGGCTTTTGTGCAAGAAAACATAAAACAGCGAAAGATAAGCTCTCAGCCACCATAACTGCCAATCAAACATGGCTCTGAAAGAGGGGACACTGGGAACGAACTGGGTGTCTACCCCCCTAACCACAGCACTCTCCCTGTGGGACCAAGTCATAAACCAAAAGAAAAGGTAATTTCACAGGCTTGCCTGCTAATAGGAAGGGTTGACCGCATCCCATGGCTGTAGACTGGATGGAGTGCCTCACAGAGAACGCGGGATGATGGGAAATCATATACACACAACCAGGAGAGGCTGATTGAAATTGCCAATGCCAGCTGCTCACAAGTGGCTCTTTGAGGTCACATCCTTATTATCTAAACAGGCGAAGCATAGCCCTTCAATGCCAATTAGCAAATGCTTTATTCCGTTATTTGCATGCCTATCACTGTTGGGGGATGTCCTTGCACAGGGCAGCGTCTTGCTGTCTATTTTCAGGTGCAGCACCTCATTAATGGCCTTGCTCCAGGACAAACACCATGCTTTCAGTAATGTGATGAAAGCTTTGGGGGGCTGGGAGGGAGTATCTGGCGCCTCCTTTTACACTTGAAATTGTCCTTCAACACAAAATTGTGAACAATTATTTTATATTTAATTCTCACCTGAGAATATGTTTTTATTGAATTTTTAGAGAGAGGGAGAAGGAAACATCGATCAGCTGCCATCCCTCTCCCTTCTCCACCCTCCACCCCTTACCTTCATACATGCCCCTACTGGGGATCAAACCCACAATCCAAGAATGTGCCCTGACCTGAAATTACACAGCAACCTTTTGGTGCACAGGAAGACACTCAACCAACTGAGTCAACTCCGGCCAGGCGTGAACAATTATTTTATTTTTAACATTTTTTATTGATTTTTTTTTTTACAGAGAAGAAGGGAGAGGAATAGAGAGTCAGAAACATCGATGAGAGAGAAACATCAATCAGCTGCCTCCTGCACACCCCCACTGGAGATGTGCCCGCAACCAAGGTACGTGCCCTTGACCGGAATTGAACCTGGGACCCTTCAAGTCTGCAGGCCGATGGCTCTATCCACTGAGCCAAACTGGTTTCAGCATGAACAATTATTTTAAAGAAAGCTATGGTAGCAGCAACTAAAGAGGGTGTTAATTCTTTGGTTTCTCTGACAGCTAATTCAGCTATACTGCAGAGATTTTAAGAAGATGCTTCTACTATAATTAAATGTAATATGTGGTTTGTTCAATGGCATCACAGTAGTACTCACCTTCAAGAATTTCGAAAAGCACTCTCGATTCCACTCTGGATAAAATTCTGCAATCCGTTTGTTTTAAAACCATCTTTGTGAAACTCGCTTGTTTTAAATGCCCAGCTGAATTGATGTTTAGTACATTTTGCAATTCCTTTTGAAAGTGATTATTCCTAGTAAAAGCATGTATTGGGTTTTTCCCAATCAGGTGAATCATTTTCAATTCAGGTGTTTTTGGTTGCTCCCGTTTCTAGGTTATTCATTTATGCAGAACTTCCAGATCTTGCTAGTTAGAAGATTGAAAACCCTGGGTTTCCCTCATGACAGATTTTAACAAATATTTGGTGGCCTCTGCATTGTAATCAAAGTACTGAGAAATCAGCCTGACTAATCCTGTTTAACACCACAGATCCTTCCAAGGCAGGCCATGATACGTTAAATATTTGCAATGCTGCTTATACGCCTGTCCTGTTGCAATCATATTTTAAAATGGTTTATTCCACTGTCAAAATACAATGCACTTAGTCATCATTATTTAATGATGCTATACATTTTGCTTTGCTTTTTGGCCAATGTACAAGCGATGGGTGTTTGGAAAGGTTGCCACAAAGCATAATTTAAAGGTACTGTAAAGTGTGCACTTATAACACCTGTGCATTCATGTGCTTAAACAGCTCACAGTACATATTAGAAGAAGCCAGCAGATGTAATTTAGCAGCATTGTGATCCATTTTGAAAACAGAACTGTTATGCTTTCAATGAATATATACTTAATCAAAATGAAAGAAGGAAAAGTGAGAGGGAGGGAGGGAAAAGGAGGGAAGAGGGAAAGAAGGGAGGGAGGGAAAAAAAAACGAGGAAGGGAGGAAGAACGGGAGGGAGGAAGGAAGGAAGCAGGAAGAAGGGCATGAGGGATAAAAGAAGGCAGGCAAACCTAGAAAAGAAACAACTACCTGACAATTTTAATTAAAAGCCATATGTAGGACACTCACATACAAGAAACAAGCTCTGTATTGAGAGATGAGATCATGGAATATAGAATAACAAAGGCTATGCAAGGGAACGCACTTAAGGGGGTAAATTGCATAGAAGGAGCGAAAGGTCAAAGTAGTTTAGAGAAGAAAGACCGATGCAGACCATACATATTAGGGACATTTTTATGGAGGAAACAGGACATCAGGAATGGCTAATACTTGTAACAGTACATTTCCAAATTTGGGACTACTCTGGTACATACAGGCATAATTTTGAGAGAGTGGCATAACCTATATTTATATCCACCTAAATTCACTTAGAAATAGCACATAAATAGAAACTTATCCATATGGTTTTATGCAGAACAATGGAGCTGAAAGACACGAAAAGTAGTTTGCCAGCACTTCGTGTTCCCAGCTGTTCTCGTGGTTCTGGCGAAATGGGGTCCAGTAATCTGGCTCACCAAATCCCGGACTTGGAACACCACCCACACATTAGGATATTAAAGGTCTGAGGAATTGTACAGGCCGCCTCCTGTACGTCCCCTACCAGGGACAAGCCCGCAACCAAGCTCGTGCCCTTGACCTGAATCAAACTCGGGACCCTTCAGTCCACAGGCTGTCTCTCTATCCACTGAGCCAAACCGGCTAGGGCAGCTCTGCTTATTTTTAAATTCCCCAAGGTCACCTGACTATAGACCACTCTTTCCCACAGAAATACACATGTCAAGGAACGAAATTTCATGGAACACAGACAGGGAAATAGTAATCCACAAAACAAACCAACAAAAGCCAACAGGCAACCAGATTTTTAGAAATGGGCAACAGACCTTAACAGACGCTTCGCCAGAGAAGATACGTAGATGGCAAACAAGCATCTAAAAAGATGTCCACATCACATGTCACCCAGGAAATGCAAATTAAAACAACAACGAGGTTCCACTACGCACCTATTTGGATGGCCAGCACAGTGACAATAGCAGAGGCTGGTGAGGTATGCAGAAGAGGTGAGCAACAAGTTTTCATTTATTAGACCTTTTTCAGTAATCTTGGTCAGGAGGTACTTTTGTTGATTGTGGTTGCAGAGCTCCATTTGGAGAATTTCTTCTGGCAAACTTAAACAAGACATTTCAGGGGGGAGTGGGGGGAAACACACACACAAGTAGATCTTTTATTTAAGAAGAACCTAAAGCAATAAAAAATGTGCCTACCCTGTTTCCCCGAAAATAAGACAGTGTTTTATATTAATTTTTTCTCCCAAAGTTGCGCTAGGTCTTATTTTCAGGGGATGTCTTATTTTCAGGGAAACACGGTACTTCTAAATCATAAACTCCTTGGATCTGTCTTATTCACTATTGTCCTTATCACTCAATAAATAATCAAGTGAACGAGGAACATTAACCTATCAGATGTAAGTCTGGATTTCTAGAGTGGTATAAGCCCACTATAGTGTTCTTTTTTCTTTTAATACATTTTTATTTATTTCAGAGATGAAGGAGAGGAGAGGAGAGAGAGAGAGAGAGAGAGAGAGAGAGAGAGAGAGAGAGAGAGAGAGAGAGAGAGAGAGAGAGAGAGAGAGAGAGAAGAGAGAGAGAGAGAGAGAGAGAGAGAGAGAGAGAGAGAGAGAGAAGATGAGAGAGAGAGAGAAGATGAGAGAGAATCATTAATTGGCTGCCTTCTGCAGGCCCCACACTGGGGATTAAGCCTGCAACTTGGGCATGTGCTCTGATGGGATCGAACCATGACCTTCTGGTTCATAGGTCAACACTCAACCACTGGACCATGGCAGTTGGGCTAAGGTATTCTTTTTAAGTTAAATTTATTGGGGTAGCATTGGTTAATAATGGTATATACTCTTTATGTGTACATTTTAATTTGACATCTGTGTGCTCTATTGCCTGTTCCCTGCTCAAAGTTAGTTTCCTTCCATTATAATACACTAGTGACCCAGTGCACAGACTCTGGTCACCAGTATATTATAATTTCCTTTCCACTGAAGGGAAATTAATTAGAAGGTGACTGATGGGGTGGGACTGGGAGAGATGGGCCAGACACTCCCTGGTGCCAATCTCCTGGGGTCCTTCCCTTGCGTCGGCAGAGTGAGGGGAATCCCTCCAGCAGGTGGGGTCCCTCAGCCTGGCCTCCGGGGATGGGGCCGAAACCAGCTCTCTGATATCCCCTGAGGGGTCCCGGAGTGAAAGAGGGCACTCTGCAAAGATGCTGTCATACAGGGTGTGAAACGCAAGCACAAGTGTGCAGTAAACCAGATTCAGGGCCGATAGAGCCCCAGCAACAACATAACCCACAGCCAAAGGTGAAATCACATGGCTCTGCGAGGAATTGGGCTCCCTCTTCTTTAGTTTTGGGGTGCCTCACCTGAGAATCACCACTGCCAAGTCATTGCAGCTCGGCCTCTCCTGCATTGAGGGTCAGTGCACGTCATAGCAACTGGTTAGATGGTCGGACACTTAGCATATTAGCGATATATACTAAAGGCCTGGTGCACAGATTCATGCATGGGTGGGGTCCCTCTGGGTGGTCTGCATGGACTGGCTAAAACCGATAGTCCAATGCTGCCTGCAGTTCCTACCTGCCACTCCCACTCATCCCCACCCCACTGTGCCTGCCACGATCTTGCGCCCAATCAGTCCTAATTGGAAGAGGCTCAAGCTGCCACAGCAGCACTCACCAGCCATGAGCCCTGCATATAATGGGATTGGGATGAAACCAGCTCTCTGACATCCCCGGAGGGATCCAGATTGCAAGAGGGTTCAGGCCAAGCTGAGGGACCACACCTATGCACAATCGGGCTGCGGAGGGACCATGGAAGGACTCCAGGGAGTCTCTGGCCCATCTCGCTCAGTCCTAATTAGCCAGACCCCAGCATCAAGCTAACCTACTGGTCAGAGAATCTGCCCCCTGGTGGTCAGTGTATGTTATAGCAACTGGTCAACCAGTTGACTGCCCCATAGTGCTCAGTGCATGTCATAGTGAGTGATTGAGCAGTTGTAGCATATCATTAGCATATTACACTTTGATTGTTCAGTTCTGCTGTTTGGTCTATTTGCATACTACCTTTTTATTATATAGGATTAGAGCCCTCTACCCACTGCACCCTCTCCACAACCTCTTTCTTCTCTTGTAACCACCATTCTGTTGTTAAATATCATTTATTTTTCAATTTTAATTGCCTTTCAATGTTATTTTGTATTAGTTTTAAGTATATAGCATAGTAATTAGACAACCATATATTTTATAACTCAGTATAGTGTTCTTGAGAGGTATTTCCTCAGAAATTTTTTTATCAACTCAGAATCTCTTAAAATTAAGAGAAAACTTCCAGAAAATGTTTAAGCAAAAAGTAGAATGGCCAATTATTCTCATATAATTTTTAAAGAGTATATTGAGTCTAGAAAAGCAAAAATATTGTACTTGTTGAGTCTAGATAAGCAAAATTCACCAATTTTGTAGGTGTATAAATTTATGAGACTAGAGCATTGAAAGGGTCAAAGATTCTCGCTCTATATGCAAATCTTCAAACTGACAAAAACCTCCTGGAAGAATTTATGGCAAGTTTATCTTTTTTAAATAGCAATATTTCTATAAATCCTACCAAACTGCTATGAATAAAGCTGTAAATCACTTCACTGGCTTGAGTAATGGGACTTTGCAGTTCATGCAACCATGCCAAGGCACCTACCTAAAGGCTTTCACTGATACTGAATTTTCTGTAAAATTTAATCCCTACCTGCCCCTAAAAGATGAATTTAGATACCAACTGAAAATATTTTTACCATGATTTTTGCTGAAAGAAAGATGAATAGAAATCACTGGTATTACTTCTGGGTGGTTCTAAAGAGGTTCATTAGTCACCACAGAGGGCGAAAAGTTGGAAGCCACGGGAAATAACTTCATCCCTCAATCAGCGTGGCTGCAGTTCAGATGTTATCTGTAATTGTGATTTGTGCATCCAGTTCTAACGGATGAATAATGTCGAGTGCTTCTTTCTGGGTGACTTTTTTTTCTGTCTTGCTTTAAGTTTGACAAAACAGAGACTCTTTTGAATGTTTCACTCTTCTCCTTCCCCATCCTAGCTATGTATGATATCTCAAAGAGAAACAGAGTCTGGTAGCTAAGGGCTCTTAACATCCAACAGCGAAAAGCCCTATGGGGAGGAAGGGTACAGGTTACAGGAGTGCTAATCGGCATCACCAGCAAAATGAGTGATGTCTACACTGCCTAGCGGCAGCTCTGTGTACCTTTCGTTAGGAACCCAGCTGATGTTCTGGGCCATGAGTTTTATAAGTGCTGTTCAGTGCTACCAATCCTTCACTTCAGGCAGTGTCAGAATCTAAAAGAAATTGGGCCAGACATTAAAAGAAATCAGACTGAAGGTAAAAGTAAACCTGTAGGCTGAGTTACTTACAATCTCCTCTGGCCTTTCAAATACTGGTCAGTGACTTGTATGTCTTTATTTACTCCCTGCTTGTTTTTACGAAGGACTTAATGAGGGCTAGAGATACATTCAATACCACGAGGCCCGATACATGAAAACTGGAAAGAAATTGAGTAGGAGGGAAAGAAAGTTAGGCAAGGTCCATGCCATGGGGGTCTTAGACCTGGCGCCACAATCTCCTAGTTCAGAGAGCCAGGCAGGTCATGTGAAGCCCCAATCTGTACACCCATGTGCTACAGAAAGGCTGTGTGTTTGAAGCAATGGTGGTTAAAGGGGTCCGAGGAGTGCTTTAAATAGCTCACCGCTCAGAAGAAGGTGTGCAACATGCATTTGCTATTGTGTTTGTGGGTATTAAATTTTGCTGTAGAAAACAAGAAAGTAAAAGGGATAGATGAAACCCACAAGATGTATTAAGCATAGATAAGGAAGTTAATCACCTACTAAGCTGAGAAGACAACAAATATTTGTGATGTAATATATATATATACACAGGAAGTATATGAGGCACTCGATATCCATAACGTTTTCATTCATCACACATTAGTGGTTCCCATTCTAGCCCCAAGAAATATAAGCAAACCATAACTGCTCACACCGCTAATTGGCAATCTATAGCCATTGCCCAGGCATACTTTCCTCCATATTTGTCTAGGTTAATATGCTTTTGTTCCCAAGAGTTCTGCCCTTAATTCTCCTCTTTTTGATCTTGTATCCTGTTCCTAGGTGACCTCACCTACCTCATGCTTAAGGGTACTCTGGTGTACACCACAATCACCCCTGTCTATCCCATAGGTACCCATCTACACTTTGACATCATCTAGATGCCCATGGGCACCTCAAATTTCAGATCTCCGAGACATTTGGTCTCCCCCAAACAGCTTGCACACCCGTATTTCAGTCTACATGGCAGCAATATCTACCTCATCACTCAACTAAAACTTTGGATAGTGCCTTGCCTCTGTCCTTTTTCTTAAGTACCAAGTCCTATTATTTTTACTTCCTTAAAGTTTTTCTCCACCCACCATCTCTGAGGATGTGCCAACTTCATCAACCCTGAATATCAAAGAGTCTTCAGAGTGAAGACCCAAGTGTTGAGCATAATGGACAAGACTATAAGATCTAGCTTGGTTTACCTTTCCACTCTTATCCAAGGCCTGAGTATGGTGCAAAAGACCCAGCCCCTCTCTATTCTTACTTCTTGCCATTTCATTGTGTGACCTATTACTACTTATCGATGCCTGAACGAGCCATTATCTTCCTCGCGTCTGTGATTTCTATCTCATTCTTTTCCTCTGTCTAGATGCTCTCCGGATCTCCCAACCTTACCATCCCATCATCCACCATTTTTTTTCTGTTCTTACTCTTCTTTCATGTTTTTTACTAGGATGTCAGCTCCTCTAGGAAACTTTTTTGAAACCCTATGCTTACCCCTATCATTACCCCCCCCCCATCCCTAGCCTTTATCTGAATTAAGTGCTATGACCTTTGAGTTCCCACAGCAGTCTGAGATTCTGCTCTCTTACTCTATCAAGCAGGGTCCCAGAGGAAAGAGAAGACATATTCAAATGAGGATGATTCAAGGAGGTGCAGGGGAACCATAAGAGATGGGGTAGGAATACAGGTTAGTAACAGTGGAGCTGGCACCAACTCTAGGTCCAAAGAGACAAGGAGAGAGAGAGTGGTTAGCAAAGCCTGGACAGAGAAAATCACATGAAAAAAGTTTATCTGATGAGGCATGGTGCTTTTTGCCTGGTAGTAATTGAGGCAACCTTACAGAGAGAAAAGCAAGAGAATAACTATCCTGGGCTCATTCTCCTCCCTTCTACTGGACCTCATGCCAAAATTCCTCACTGGCCAAATGGACCAGAAGCCAGAGGACAAGAAGTTTAAAAAATCTTATAGCTCAGCTTGCTGATTGTCGGGGTGGAGAAGGGTAGATAGTAATCTAGAGAAGCAAATGGATTGTATCTGGCTCAATCACACTTTAATGGAATTGTCTCTTTGTTCGTTGGTCTTTTTCACTAGACTGAGTTACTTGAGGACAGAGAATGTTCCTTTTATCCCTGCATCCTTAGCGTCTAATATATACTAGATAATAAATGCTTATTGATTGATTCGGAGGACACGGTAAATGGACTTCACTTGGAGGACGGTACTTTCTGAGCTTGGCATGTGCTTTCTGCATTATCTTGTTTTGTGCATTATCTCTTTAGATTCTTCTAACAACTCTGAGGAATATCCAGGCAGAAATAGAGAGCAGAGTAAGCTCTATAATTTTCATTGTCTGGGGGCGGGGGGGGGGGGGGGGGGGGGGCGGGGAGAGAAAAAGAAAGAAACATTTGGTTAAAAGAGGCAAGTTCTCTTAGCACTCAACACTGAGAGGAACTGGAGTCAGTTATGAGACTGCTTATACAAGAAGCACTCAGTTGCATAATGGGCGTTATCTCCAACAGCAAAACCCTGGGTGCCGAAGCTTTCTCGTGGACCATTTGAAAGTATTAACCCTTACTGAAAGCCAAAGGCCTGCTATTAAAAAGTAGCCCAGAGGTTAATTGAGTTAGTATAATTCACTTCGGTTGATCTTAAAAACTCCCCACCCCAGCCCCGCTCCCCCCAAATGATTAAGCCTTAAACTTCTAGCCTGGCCAGTATGACCTGGATTCTCTCTTCTCTTATCAGCCAATAGATGAAAAGGACCAACTGAGAAACTCAGATGCACCGAGAGACCATGGACCCATGGGAGGGCAAAACCTGGGTCCCTGAATGCTATGTGAAGTTGAGCCCACTCCCCACCCTCTCTAAACATCTGTGCTGAGAGCAAGAAATAAACCTTTAATGGGTCAAGCCTCCGATATCTGTTGGGTTTCACAGCAGTAGGTTTCTTACCCTGACTAATAGATATAAAACAAAATTCTAAATTTTATAGTTGAGACTGTTTTCAAAGCTATCAGCATGATGATCATAATCTGTTGTCTATAGCATCAGTTATTTTCATGAAAGTCCTTTCCAGCTTGAATCTCATAGCTTCAGGGCTACTGTGTTGTCATGTGCCACGTGAGAGCCCTTCTTGCTTGGAACATGATGAAAAATATAACACTGACATTCTATGCATTTTTATAATGTACAGAGTCTTGTTTCCTGCATTATCTCTTTGGATTCTCCCAACAACTCTGAAGAAAAGGCAAGGGCCTATTATTGCCCCCATTTTGCAGGTGATGAAACTGATACTAAGAAGGTTAAGTATAAAGTGTGTGTGTGTGTGTGTGTGTGTGTGTGTGTGTGTGTGTAGAACCTAATTTACAGAGTTATTTGAGGAATAAGTGAGAAAATAATTATTACAAGTCAAGTTTTCTTATTTTCTTTGTAATTTCCTTATCACTTATCCATTGGTGTATAACAAACCTCCCCAAAATAAGGACTTAAAACAGTAACAACCATTTATTCTGCTTACAAAACTTGGGCTGTAAAGACACAAATAGCTGGGGTGAGGGGCAGGGCTGGAACAGCTGGCTTCCTTCTCTCTGTCTGTGATCTCTCCACATGGCAGCCCCCGGGTAACCATGGCAGCTGACGACTTCCAGAGTGAGTGGAGAGAGCCAGAAAAGTGCAGGTTCGAGAGAGAAAAAGAGGCAGACACAGAGGCAGACGGGCAGAAGCTCTGACACCGTATGACCTTGCCTGTGATGGGAAAGACATCACTTCCATCATATTTTCTTAGAAGCCACTAGGGCCAAGTCATATTCACTGGAAAGGGAAGTAGAATCTACTTCTTGGCTGAGTTTTGGGGTATGCTCTTCAACTACCGCATTTTCCTTCTCTAAAATGCTTGCCTAAATTAGCACAGACATGAAGCTCAGGAATAAGTGAAGTGACACACCCAGTGTCATTCAGTGTGAAATGGTTCCGCCAATATTAACCCAGGTTTGTGATTCCCAAGTCCATGCACTTTTTCGTTATCCCCAGAAAACCTCCTGTGATCAGTATGTCGAATAGAGAAGGAAAGACATGCCAGTGCCCTAATGGGGGCAATATTTTTCATTGCCTTGAAAAAACACATTTATTTTGCAGGAAAAAAATGTTATCTATAAAGCAGTCAACCATAAGCACTTTCCAAGTTTCTGCCAAACATCTGTGTTTTAATTTTCCTTGTGACAGATGTATTTATTTGCATTTCCCCCAGATGAATCACTTTTTTAAAAATATTTTTTTTTTATTGATTTTTTTTTTTTACAGAGAGGAAGAGAGAGGGATAGTCAGAAACATCGATGAGAGAGAAACATAGACCAGCTGCCTCTTTCACGCCCCCTTCTGGGGATGTGCCCACAACCAAGGCACATGCCCCTGACCTGAATCGAACCTGGGACCCTTCAGTCCAAAGGCCAACACTCTATCCACTGAGCCAAACCGGTTTCAGCTAAATCAATCAATCAATTATTTATTTATTTATTTATTTATTTATTTATTTATTTATTTATTACTATTTCTCACTTCCCAAGATCCTTTTGTGTTAATCCTCAAAACCCACCACTTGGCTTCATACCACCTTCTAATGTAGATCCCTCCCTCGATTCTGTCTCACAAAAACGTGCCCTTCCAGTGGGCCATTACAATGTTAGATAAGAGACAGAGGGACCTAAGGTCTGAGGGGCATCACCCCCCCCCCCCACCCCCATAATATCGAAGGCTGAAAATTCCTGTTGAACAAAGACAGTTTAAATTACTCCATTTTAGAAAATCTGGGAATTTGAACCATGCTGCGGATCTGAAATCTCAGAGGGCTCACGTATCATTTTTTATAATTCTAGGCAGGAAGGCAGATTTCCCTGCGGGGGCCTCTCTCTGGGGATCTCTAGCAGTTCCTATGGGGGAACCGACCTTTCTGTTTCCCACACCCACAGGCTTCATGGAAACATGGGGTAGGTAAGAAGTACAGAGAACTAGATATGGGTTCTGCCTGTAGGCTACCTCAGCCCAAAGAAATATAACACTGGTACTTTTATATTTTCTAATAACCGCATTTTATAAAGTAAAAGGTGAAGTTAATTTTAATAATATAGTTTATTTAACCCAATATATTCGAAGTACTACCATTTGAACATGGGGTTAATATGAAAGTATTTATGGGGTATTTTTCATTCTTATTTCCTTACTGTCACGGAACCCAATGCGTATTTCACATCTATTGCACACCTCATTTGGAACTAGCCACATTTCAACTCACCCACAGCCAGGACTGTATTGGGCAGTGCTCATAGACACCCTTGGTTTCTGCTGCTTCCTTGGGCCTCTGAGACCTCCACCCATTTTTTCTCCGGCGGCACGCCTTTTATAGCTATCATGAGCTCAAAACACCTATCTTGGAGGAAAAACTCCATCGAATGCGGCCCACTTCCTCCTTGTCATCCTCTACCCCATTATCCTGTTTTTTTTTTATTGTCTCCATTGCACTGATCTCTTCGAAAACAATCTTATTTTGCTTGCATCTTCTCCACCGGAATGTAAGTTTCACGAGGACAGGATATATATTTTTTTAAATCTATTTTGGCCGAAACCGGTTTGGCTCAGTGGATAGAGTGCGGACTGAAGGGTCCCTGGTTCGATTCCGGTCAAGGACATGTACCTTGGTTGTGAGCACATCCCAGGTAGGGGGTGTGCAAGAGGCAGCTAATGGATGTTTCTCTCTCATCGATGTTTCTAATGTTCTATCCCTCTCTCTTCCTCTCTGTAAAAAATCAATAAAAAATAAATTTTTTAAAAAATCTATTTTGGCCGGGACCGGTTTGTCTCAATGGATAGAGCGTCGGCTTGGGGACTGAAGGGTCCCGGGTTGGATTCCGGTCAAGGGCATGTACCTTAATTGCGGGCACATCCCCAGTAGGGGGTGTGCAAGAGGCAGCTGATCGATGTTTCTCTCTCATCGATGCTTCTAACTCTCTCTCTCCCTTCCTCTCTGTACAAAATCAATAAAATATATATAATATATATATTTATATACATATAATATATTATATATATAATATATATGCCATATATATATAAAATCTATTTTGGTCTCGGCGATTTTCCTGTGGCGAGCACCCTTCCCGGCACCCCGCCGCCGGCGATCCCTTTTGCGGGACCCAGGAGTCGCATTTCTCTGGCACCCCGGCCGAAGGGGGCAGCACCGCGGCTGTCACAGGTGGGGCGCCCACGCTGCACGCGGCTGCGCTCGCCCCCTCCTGGCGTGGGTGTGAGTGGGTGGGTGCGGAGTGGGTGGGTCGGTGCGGGGTGTGGAGTGGGTGGGTCGGTGCGGGGTGTGGAGTGGGTGTGTGCGGGGTGTGCGCGGTAGAGCGCGCCAGTGAGCCCGGAGAGGGGAGCTTCGGAGAGCACGGGCGCTGCTCAGCTCGCGATCCGCAGCGCCGGCCCGGCCAGGCAGCCTGGAGGTGGGTGGGCCGAGCCGCCAGCCCGCCCGCGGGGTCCCCATTGGTCGCTCGCCGGCCGCCCGTCGCCCGGAAGCCGGCGGCGCGGAGCCGAGGGGCTGCTCCCGAGCCGGAGCGGGAAAGCCCGACCGAGCAGACGCCGGGGCGGGCGCACGGGCTCCGCGCTCCCCGCTCGCTCCCTCCCTGCGCTCTCGCCACCGCCCGGCTCCGCGCCGGCGCCAGCGATCGGCCTCCCGCCGCGCTCGGAGGGACCCGGGCGGCGGCTCCCGGGCGCCGGGTGAGTGGCCGCGCACCGCTCCTCGGCTCCTCGGCTCCCCGGCTCCCCCCGGGGCCCCGCCGCCTGCTTTTGCTTTCACGACCCCAGCGAGGCCGGGTTTGCCGGGGGCAGCGCCCCGGGCTCCCGGGAAGGCCCAGGCGGGGGAACTTGGCTGCGGGGAGAAGGAGGCGCCCCCAGCCCTGCGGGCCGGGTGGGGGAACAGGTGGCGCGGGCCGGGCCGGGCGCTTTGTGTCCGGGGCGCGCCGACCGGCGGCGGCGGGCGGCCGCGCCTCCCTCGGCCGCTCCCTTCCCTGCACCGTTCCCCCGGGCGGGCGGGCGCCGGGTCGGCTCGGTAACGGAGCGGGAATCACCAGGAATGTGCCTCTAGGGACTGCCTGCCTGGCTCCGGGGAGGAGGAGGGGGTGGCGACCGCGGTGCGGGAGCCGGGAGGTGGCGCGGGGGAGCCCCGCGATGCGATGCCTGTTGGAGAGGGACGTGTCCAGCCGGGCGCGCTCTGCTCGGGCCGCCGCTGCATTCTTCCCCGGAGGTGGGGAGCTGGGTGGGCGTGTGTGCAGAAAAAGGGGTGGCGGGGAAGCCGGCCACTTCCGGAGCTGGTTCTTATCAGTGCAGGGCACCCTGCTTTTGGGGGACGCGGGTCTTGGGGTGCGGTTATTCCCGGCCCCGAGCGCACCGGCGACGCGGGGCTGGGGACGCCCCTGGCCCGGTTTTAACAAAGGGTGCTCGCTCCTCTCCCTCCACCTGGTGGGAGGGAGGGGCAGCTCCGGGAAAGTGGTCTTTAGCAGCCGGTCTTAGCCCTGGCGAGGTATGTTTGGGTTGTTATTTTATTAGTAATTTTGCCTTTTATTTATTTTTTAAGGACCGGAGACTGATTGATGCATGAGGGGCCCATGGAGGCGAAGGAGCGGTGGTGATGGTGTGGGAAGCGGAGCTGAAGCGCGCCGGGCTTTGGTGAGGCGTGACGGCTTATCATGACCGTGTTCAGGCAGGAAAACGTGGATGACTACTACGACACCGGCGAGGAGCTTGGCAGGTACTGGGGGTGCCAGAGGCGCACCCTACTGGGTGGTGGGGCTGCAGAATGCTGGGGGCTGGGGGCTGTGGACAAATGCAGTTTGAATCCTGGCGTCTCCATCCCTCACCCTTCCAGGAGATGCGCACATTCATAGAGAAAAGAGTTGCCCGGTGAGGGCCAGCTAAGGGCCAGAAATGAACCATGTAGGCAAAGGGACTGGGGTGGAGAGGCAGTTGGAGTGCTTGATTATGATGCAAAGTGTATTGATCAAGACCCCTGGACAAGAGCAGACTGGATTGTCTGCAGTGACTCTAATCAGCTTTTGCCCTCAAGACACATGGAGGCAAAGGCAAAAGCTAGGGTATAATTGCAACAAGGGTTATTAAAAACCGAGAATAAAAGTAACCCATGGGCTTTTAAAAAATCTTCATTCTTGCCTCCCTTCTGAATTTTTGGAGTCACTCATATGCACAAAGTTTGTGCCCACAAGTATGGAGACTTGCCAGATGTTGATGTTGGGTTTGGATTTTGAAACGGACGCGAGCCAGGAATTTAATTACCCAGTTGGTGTGAGGGGTAGCTTTGGTTTCATGCCTAACGTTAAATTTTTAACAAATCAATGCGTGAGAGTGTAATGTGGCCATCTGGATTCAGACAGAGCCTGTTCCATTGCTGTGGGAGCTGTGATTCTGGGTGTCAAGTCCTTCCGTTTCTAAGTGATGATGAGAGTGATTTCTTTGGGGGCATCTCAGGGCTGGGTTGGTTTCCCATGGACTGGGCATTGGACAGTGTGTTGAGCTCCCATCGTTTTTGGAGCAGAAAACCGAGTTTGAACACCTACATTTAAATCCAACCTATGGAATCTGGCCGCAGCGTGTTTGTATCGTGCCTAAAGCGGGCAAAAGGATCTTTAAACAAATTTAAAAAAATATGCCTCGACTTACACCTGTATCAAAATATGTATTTTTCCACATACACCTGATGTCCCGATGCTATCAGCTTCCTTTGGGTGAAGAGGAAATTTACAAACAGCCACACCCTGGATTACCTAATGAGAATTGTGAAAGTCCAGCTTAACTGAAAAATGTCTTATGGGTTTAAATCACACTGCAGAAATGCAGGCGATTTTTAAAAAGTTACCGTAACCGCATATTTCTGTGTAAATATGGTATGTTTGGCGTTGGCTGAGAACATCCCTGGCTTTGGAGCTGTTTGCTCTCTGTGGGAGATTTACTGACTGAGTAAATCAGGAGGAAAACGCTCAAAAACCCATGCTCTGTGGCTGTGATTAAGATGAAGATTTATGAGTATGTGGTTGAAATACTTGGGTTTAACGCGAACTAAACCACTTTATCCCTGTGGTTTCCAGCGAGCGTGGCCTATGGCGTTTTCCTTTGGAGGTAAAGGGGGAAAGGTGGGGGGAAAAAAGGTGTATATGAATTCTGTTTGTGTAGCGTGGCCTGATTATCTAAATTCTCTTCTCGGGAGATGATTGAAATCAGGTGAGATGATTGCTGTATGGATTGAGTGTATTGACCTTATTTTCATTAAGATCTTTTGCTAAAAGCCACCACTCACACCAACGGGGTAATTAAGTTAGAGTTATGTGTTATAAGAAAGAAAAAAAAAACAAACGAGGCCTCCCTGTGGCTGGCGGGGGAGTCTGATCTTTATTTTGTGGGTGTGAGGACGAGCCCTCGCCAACGTGCCAGAGGGTGGTTTGCGGGTTTGTCACTGACGCTTGGCTTTGATTTTGGCTCCGTCTGCATTTCTGTGTATAACTGTCTCCCCACTGTGCAAGGATAATTGACAAGTTGTTTATTGAATAATTTAATTTCTGGGGCCTCTGTCTTTGAAAGAAGGGCTCTGAAATACTGAGAACTGGGGATTTTTTTCAAAAGAAAGGATATGTGCCCCTTCTAGCTGTTAAAGCTTTGGGTTTTGCTTAAAAAATGGGTTAAGTGGTTGTTGTTGTTGTTTTTACTTTCTTTTTTGCTTAAAAATGGGTGGGGTTGTTTTCTTTCTTTCTTTGTTTTTTTCAAGCCCTCTGATTTTTATGTCCTATGATTTTTAAGTGGAAATAGCCACTTCCTGAAAACAAGTCCCGACAGTAGGACAGACCAGTAGGAAAGATGCTGCCTCATGTGTTTCTGAGAGGAGATTGGGAGTGGAGACAGGAGTTTTAGTGGCAAAAAATGGAAATGGGCCCATATTTCACACAAAAGCAAGGTTGTTCTAAGCAGCGAGTTATACGCAGACCTATAGCTAGTATTTAAGACTTTACATACTATAATATCAGCTATCTAAATAATAGCTACTCGTCTTAGAGATGTACTGAGACAAGGTTCATGGCTAGAG
This sequence comes from Pipistrellus hanaki, assembly GCF_964339955.1. Taxonomy (NCBI): domain Eukaryota; kingdom Metazoa; phylum Chordata; class Mammalia; order Chiroptera; family Vespertilionidae; genus Pipistrellus; species Pipistrellus hanaki. The sequence continues at coordinate 28,025,500 of NC_140513.1, read as the reverse complement.
GAGGGAAAATACATTTTAAATAATATGTATTATTATTATTATTATTTATTATTATTCAATAATAAGTAGAATATTATTGTCATTTTACTTCTAGGAAAACGAGAGTATGTATGTTGGAAGATGAGTATGGAGGTGTGTTTGTGTGTCTGTGTCTGTCAGTCTGTTTATGTGTGTTAATGTGTGTCTGTTTGTACTGCCCCAGACTGCTATAAAAGTTGGCTTTGAACTCTAAAGAACTTGATAAAGTCTGCTTATTGCAGTAGTGATACAGCTAATAGATCACTGGACAGATATCAGCTCTGCCACTTGCTAACTTTATTACCTGGAACAGGTCACTTACCCTCCCTGACCCTCAGGATCTCCATCTAAAAAAGGAGAGGCCTAGCGATTATCTCATGGCTGCTGTGAAAATCAGGTCATCTAACACATGTAAAAGCATCTTATCAGCCGTGAAGAGTTAAACAAATATAGACATCATCCGCAGGACTGGCCGAGACACGTGGGTGTTCCAGGCTGGCTAATAACTTGGCCTGCAACTCAATATTCTTCTCAATATCTGCTTACCAGTTTGGGGAAGGGAGTCCCTCTGGGAAAGGGTAAGGGGAGCCCCATTGCTGCCAGCACTGGGCCTTTCCACTCCGATTCTAAATAATGCACCTCTCTCTGGCCCCGAACTTGCACACCTTCCGAGTGGAAACGAGTTCCTGCAGCGAATCGACATCCCCTTCAGAAGGCTGCTTGGCGACCTTCTGTATTGACTCCAGGAGGCCCTTTGGGGTCTCACCCTGCACCCCAGGAGGTAGTGGGGTATGGGAGGAATTCTTACAAATGCGGATTTCTCTGTCTGCTGTTATACTTGGGTGGTTTTAATGCCCAGGTGCCTTCAGTTCTCTTATCAATTGGCACTTGGGGCAGCTGCAGGCTGGCTTGTCCCACCATTGGGCTCTGGTTACACCCTTGGCTGTGGTTCAGCCTAACCTGTGAGCTTTCTGGGCACCTCACCTATCCTGAGGGCTTGGCCTTCTTCCCTCTTCTGCTGTCTGACCTCACATGATCTGAGGACCTGGGTCCCCTCTCCTGAATAAATGACCCCGTGATGCTCTCTCCTTTTTTAGGAGCCCAATGACTTGCTGTCTGAAATACCTCATTGGCCTGTGACCATAGACTTCCCTGTGCCCTGCCCCGTCCTTGTAGCCAGCTTGACAGTTCTTCCAGGTGGTCTTTGCTCCCCAGGGTGTGTGTGTGCTGCATAATACTGGGCAAACTTTGATTGATGCCCAAATGAATAAAACAGGTTGGCAGGTGCCATATTGAGACCAGGATGGGTATTTAAGATGTAAATGGTGATGGAGGCTGATGCTGTGGTCCAGCCACAGCACACTCATCTGCAGGATGTGGTGAGAATTAGACTCAGTGGCTACAAACATCTGACACACAGTCACTGCCTCAGATATTTTTAATAACCTGCATTTACCACATTGCATAGCCATTACTTATTTGATCATCTGCCTTTCCCACAGGTTGTCACAGAGTTGTGACCTTGGACTTAACATACCATTTTATCTCTAATACCTAATTAGATGTGTAACACTAGGTGCTCAATGAATGCTTGCTGATTAAATGAATGGATTAGCATAGGTAAAGCATGCACACATGCACGTACACACAGGTGTGTATGTGTGTGGGTATGCACACATATGGTCTTCAATAAATGATGTCTCTGGTGGAGATGAACCAAAGACATAAAAGTCTGCAGTTCCTGAGAATAAAAGTTTCTTTGGCTTCTGCGTTCTCTGTGACGGAACACTGAGGTGCACAGCAGCCAACATTTCCAGCCACAAGATCGGTTTAAACAAAGCAAGATGGAACATTAAATATTTTATGTTGGTTTGGGAGGGTTGCTAGAAAGGAATAATTCTAATTTAAAGCATCCTCATTTTGGCATAAAATCCATGGGCATTGTAATTGGCAACATAAAAGCCATGGGCAGGGAATGGTGAGAACCTCTGACAGCCCGAGGACATCTTTCCGCTGGTTTACTGGGGACTGCTGAGGAGGCCTGAGAATTCTGGCGTCCGCGTGTGGACGGAAGGAGGAGGAACGTCCGTGTGGGAAACGCGGCCTCACGAGGCTGGTGGGTGAGAGCATCCTGGAGGATGGTCCCGAACGTGACTTTTCTCTTTCCTTTCTGCTCCTGCGGGCCCTCAGATGTTTCCTCTGATCAGAAAGGCTGCAAGGTTCTGGAGAGATAAAGTTCAAATATCTGTGTTGGAGGTAACAGTTCATGATCATTCAATTCTCTGCGTTTTAGGAAGGTCAGAGAACGGTCTTCTGGGATGTGAAGGGAGGGCATGATGACGGTACTGGGCGACAGTTTGGCTGAATGCTCACTCGCTAGCCCTGGGAATGTTTCTGGACCACCCGAGCAGGCATCGTTTAGGCTCCATGGGGCCAGGGAGCTGGGGGTGGGGGGCTCAAGGTTCTCATTGGTGGAGAAACCAAGGCGCATGGAGGCTGCCTTCTTTGTCGTTGTTGTTTACTTTGAGGCTGACTTCTCGATCCCTCTTATGTCCTTTTATCCTAAGCTTTTGTCTTCTCCAGCCACTTAGGAACCTAAGCATTGTCACACCCCTCTAAAGCTGTAAAAGAACACAAGCTGTAGAAGAAGGATGCTCAGATGAATTTCAGTAATTACACACAGGGGTTGTATTGTATCAAGAGGTGACATTGTCAGACAGGTCCTCTTGTCTCCAGCCAAGTTGTAAGTCCTCGAAGGCAGAAACCGTTTCCTTCCCGATGGGATGAGGGGAAGGAAGTTGTCTGGGGCGGAGGCGAGGCACGAACCGGAGCTGCTGGATTCCTTTGCAGGTGGTGTGGCCTGAGCCCCTTGAGTGACAAGATTAAGGTGACTTTGTCTGCCCGGCTTTCCTGCTGGGAACTGTATCATGAACGTTCACCCTTACTTAATTCCAGCCACGGCTGTGTGTGCCTGACCTAACCAGGCATGTGGATCTCACGGAAAGCACACCAGGAAGTCTCTCCGTCATAGCAGAAACTTATTTCTAATTAGGAGATAAAGAGAGCCTCCTATGGGTGGGCGGGGAGGCGTGTCTGTGGATGAGAGCCCCCCAGAGACCCTTAGTCCTGGAGACCTGGAAGAAGCTGGAGTGATGGACGCCCTCCCTTCTCATTTCGCGCAGTCAGAGCTTCGGGCAAGTGTCTTTCTCCAGGCAGCTGGCTAGGAGGTAGCCAGAGGTGGACCCAGAACCCCAGGCGGGCCCAGTTGCATTGTGTTCTCTTGCACGACTTATGGTTTGGCAGTGTTTTCTTTGGAAGCCACATAAAGCTGCTCTTTACAAGAGGTGGTTTGGGCAGCCATCTCAGGACCATCCATTCTAGCACCCGCCTTGGCAGAGTGATTAGAAAGAACTGGCACCATGTCACGGAAGGTTTTCATTTCTTCCCCAGCCAGAGCCTGACCCTTTGACCTCAGAACTCAACGTGGGCACTTGCTTGACTACACTCGGGGCCTTCTTTCTTTCTCCAAACGGCTTGTGCCCCGGTAATGAATGGCGTTAGTGCGTGGCATGGTTGTACCCAAGCCCCAGAGTTAATGGTTTAGCTTTGTAGGAACTTCACAGAACACTCTTGTTATTTTTTAACCTTTTTAAGTAATGTAATGTGTAAGAGTCCTTGGCCCTGCCCGTCTGGCCACCCCCTAAATGATAGTGTCTCGTTTCATGGAGTGGCACTAGTCCGTCTGGTTTAGGGCGGGTGTGTGATTGTTTGAGACTCTGTGAAAGGTAATGCTTCATTGTTTTTTGCTTTGATTTGTTGTGGTAAATTATGAAAACAGAATGCCTTGAAGGAGATTATAGAGAGGTGTTATTATTTATGATAAATCCATTGTATCAGTTTGTCAACATTCTAAATGAATTCCTTTAAATGTTCAGTTAGAAGGTTCGGCGGTGGGGGGAGCGGGTGGGTTGATATTTGTTTTTTTCTACATCTCACAAAAATGGGGTTAGCGCTAGCTGGTTTGGCTCGGTGGCCTGCAGACTGAAGGGTCCCAGGTTCGATTCCGGTCAAGGGCATGTACCTTGGTTGCGGTCACATCCCCAGTGGGAGGTGTGCAGGAGGCAGCTGATCGATGTTTCTCTCTCATCGATGTTTCTGACTCTCTATCCCTCTCTCTTCCTCTCTGTAAAAAAAAAGAAATCAATAAAATACATTTTTTAAGATATGGGTTTAAAATAGCATTGTCTAACCAGTCCATTTTTCTCAGATAAAACAAAAGTTGTGGTTGTACCTTAATTCTAGGTTTAATGTGCTGGGAGGATTTTTACAATAGCAAGTCTTAAGACCTAACATAGTTTGCGTCTTATTTTCAATCCCGGTCCAAAACAAAACAAAACGGTCATGTGCCAGTAACTAAGCTCTTGTGATAGCTGACAAGTGTGACCCTCGGGGACTTGTTTGTCACCTCTGTCTCTGCAGGTGACGCCGGAGCCAGTGTGGCTTACAGATCACAGTGTGGCCTTTTAAGTATAATGTTGCTCCCCTCTGAGCAGAGACTGTGGGGTTTTCCCCGTGTGTTCTACTTGTCCACATTTCTGTCTCGAGCTTGAAAAACTTCATTCAGTAACCTAATGTACAGTCAGTAACATCAGGAAGAGCAGGGGAGAGGGGGATCTTTTTCCCCCTTTATAAATACATTCAACTTTGGGTGTAAAACATAATGTTTGGACAAAGGAGTACTGTAAACTGCTGATCTCTGGTGTTTGAAAATTTTTATATTGATGGTGCTTATGGTCATAACCCTGATGGTTTTTGGCTGAGAAATTTGGCTCTGAATCTGGGCTCTTAGGACACATTTTTTTTTTTTTTCTGTCAAAACTGCCTGATTATTCTTATTTAGATGTAATGCGATGAACGGGGCTGGCTTTTAAATACTTCGAGTGCAATTGATGTACGCTTTTACCTTCAAGGAATGAGCTGATTTCCATTTCCCCCCGTTGTTGAATGGTTCTTTCTACAGTTCATTGTTAGAACATGGTACCTTTGAAACTTTGCAAACTTTCCCTTTTTAACTTAAAAAGGGTATCAGGATTTTTAAACCTTTATACCTTAATCCTCCATCTCTTGTTCCTGGTCCCCCATGGAAGAATTTTCTAGTTGAAAAAGCAATATAGGGAAATAACCAATACCCCCCACACCTTTTTTTGATGCCTTCATGAAAAGGCTTAGATTTTCCTCTGAGTTTCTTATCTGTGTGTCTGCCTAGCAACTCGTACGTCTGTCTATGACCGGGCTGTGTATGCAGGAGAGTAGCTATGACTCCCGGGATGCAGGAAAAAGTGACAGAGGGATCTGGGGGACCACGAGGGAGAGGCTGGGAGGGAAGAGGTCAGTCGTTGATGCCAATTCGGTTCTGATGCTTCCATTCTCTCCCCCCCCCCCTAAAAGTTCCTGTAATTCTGTGTAACCCTCAGTATCTGCTTTCTTCTGCCCGCTGTGGTTGATGGGTGGGGAGCGGAAATGTGTATCTCTGAGATAGGGACGAAAGGCTGCAACCTGTGAGCGTCATATTGAATAGGCCGGGAGCCGCAAGCTGCTTCCCTTTACAAAAACAGAGCGAGGGCCCTGGAGGTGTGTGGATACCGGAGAGAACAGACCTAACAGCTAACTGCTGGCGTTGGAGACGCCGAATGGCACCTCACACACAGGAGCATGGTCCTTAGAAATGTGGTAAGCCAGGAAAGCTCTAGGAGGTCATTTGCTATCTTATAAATACGATGTTATTGGTACATAAATCTGTCTCGTTGAAAGCAGAGCCTGCTGGGAGTTTCCTCTGCACACCTTGCATGGGACTATAGGGGGTTGTCTTTCTAAATGTTGTCTTTGAGGGAAAGTAGGGGAGGGTGGGGATAAGGGGGAGAGATCAACCAAAGGATTGTGTGCATGCATATGGGCCTAGCCAGTGGCCATGGGCAACAGGAGGGGTGGGGGCATATGTAGGGAGGGGTTTGGGATGGGAATGGGGGGATGAGGACAATTATGTGATACCATAATCAATAAAATTTTAAAAAATAAAAATAAATAAATAAATGTTGTCTTTGCTTCTCAAGGGGTCCAGGATCAGCATGTAAACTGCTGTTAGTGGAGCCGAAACGGCCACCGAGTTTATCCTCAGCAGCTCCTCTGGCTTCCCATAATCACGGGTTTGCTTCCTTCCCCTCCGCAGCGTGGAGTAGCCCCTCTCCTGGCGGGTCACCCCACTCCGCAGGCCAGCGGTGCATGGGCGCCCGCGTGCTCGGGACCAGGCCTGGCTGACGTAGGCATTGCTGCTCTCTGTTCTCCCTGATGGCACTCTTTCCACGTTGTGCAACGCGAATGGAGTGGAGCCCGCGCCTGTCATACCACTTGCTGGTGACATTTCTTTGTGCTGTGATTCAAATGAGCTTCGGGTTAGATGGGAGATCCTGCAGACTTTCCATTTAGAGCTCATACGGGTTTGCTCCCAGCACCATCATATATGCATATAGACACACACACCCACCCACACACACACACACACATCACTAGAGCTTTCGGCAGCTGACTCAATTGTTTGGGAGAGGAAATGGATTAGAACAAGTAGAATCTTTTCCAGGACAAAGTGTTTATCGGTCTGTGTTTTCCTCTCCCCACCCCTCCTTTGGCACAGAGAGACAGGAACGCCGGCCAGCAGAGCCGTGGCCAGGCGAGGTAAGCCTGGTGGCGGGGTGGACGTCCCTCAGCTTTGCGAGATTTGATTTGGACGCTGAACGTGTGCATGCCGTTTTATGAACATGACTAATTAATGTGGACCAACGTTTGCAGGCCTCATCTTCGGGAGCAATATTCTCTTTAATGCAGATGGCTTTAAAAATTATGTGAGAGAGAGGTGATAACCTAGAGAAATCTGTGAATTGCGAAGTGACGTGGCCAGTTTCAGCCCGCAGCCCTCTCCCCGGCACGTCCATTGGGGAGGCCCTTGTCCTTAGTTCCTGTATCTCTTAGCACAGAGGTCTGCAAACTGCGCCTCGCGAGCCACATGCCGCTCTTTGGCCCTTTGAGTGTGTCTCTTCCACATGGCCTGGGCGAGTCTATTTTGAAGAAGTGGCGTTAGAAGAAGTTTAAGTTTAAAAAAATTGGCTCTCAAAAGAAATTTCAATCATTGTACTGTTGATATCTGGCTCCATTGTCTAATGAGTTTGCCGACCACTGCCTTAGCAGTTTGGACTAAGCAGCTGGCCACTTTGTAGTGTTTTAACAATCAGTTATGCAAGTGATTCTCGCTCTCTCTATGGAGTGCAAGTTTTGTGCAAGTAGAGGACATGGCTCTCTGTGTCTCTTGTGTTGGGTGGGAGTAGCGCACAGTAGGCCTTGTTTTTTTGCCCAGTGAAGATACACATCCAGAAATGAGAATGTGGTTCAGAGCTTTGAACCCAAATCCCTCCCTCCACAATGTACTTACTGTTCCTTTGGGAAAGTCACCAGACTTTGTGAAACTCACTTTCCCCATCTGCAGAATGGGAATAAGGATTGTCCTTCCCTCGAGGTTGTTGTGAGGGGGGGTGTGATGTGTGTAGAGTGCTTGGCCTGACACCGGGCACACAGTAAGTGCTCCAGAGTTGTGGTTGTTGAACAGGACAGAGAGAATGAGTGAGCGCCAGAGAGAGAAACCTATAGCATGCTCCTGAGTCTCTGTGACAGGACCCTGCCTCTCCTCCGTGCCCTCCTCATTTCTCTGCCCAGGCTCTGGGTGGAGGGAGGTGAGGGCCCTTTTCTCCTCAGTTCCATCCTTCCTCTTCCTCTTCTCCCTCTCTCCCCATCTTGGGCTCCACCTGCAGGTTGGGCTCATTCTGCCACATTTGACTTTGTTTATCTTCTCTGCCCTCCCAGGAGTCCTTGCCCCCTTCTGGCACAAACCCAGGACTGCGTGTCTGTGCTGGATAGATGATGCTGAGAGTTCCAGAGAAATGAAGGAGCTAGGATTGGGCTGTGTGTTCAAAGGCTGCTACAGACTGGGTTTAAGGAGATGCCATTTTCAAAGCCCACCTGGTCACCGTGGGAAGAGGGCCGAAGAGTCTTATGTTAAAGAGTTTCTATTAAGATGGAAAGAGCTGCATTCAGGGAAGCCAGAGCTAGTAAATGCAGTCTGGAGTTGGTTGCTCCCTGCAGAGCTGCTCACCAGTGTGGGAGGGGTGGCCTCCTGGTGCTTTTGGGAACCTCAGCTTCGTTAGCACGCAAATTTGTGTGTTTAATATGCTGTACTTTTAAGTTCCGAAAAGTCTGTTTTTGTTTTTGTTTTTTATCTAGCTCGTTTTTAAATTAAAAACCATCTTCGGCAGCCAAATAAGCCCCTAGGAATTTGATCGGAACAACAAACGGCTGGTGTTTGCAGCCGATCTTTAGGGAGGAAGGAGCTGATGGGAGCGCGTGGGCCCCGGAGTGCCTGACAGAGACGGGCCTGCCGCAGAGCGCCCGCAGTCCCGCGGGCGTGAGCCTCCGTTCACTCCGACACATGCCGGTTTAAGATGTGAAAGCCAGTGTTTGGCCAAGCCCACGGCGCCCGTGCCAAGAAAAGCCCATTAGGTTGGTGGCTGAAAGGCTGGATTGTTAGGATTTACTCAGCGGCGAGGCCCTGCCAGCTGCTGGGAGTAAGTGCCCACTTAGATGTCTGAGTGCCCGTCCTCGTTCCCCGGGCCCCGGGCCCCGTGTGTGCGAGGGACATGGCCGCCGCCTGACAGGCCGCTTGTTGGGCCTTTCAAGTGGATATCTTCAGTTTGCCAAAGTCACAGGAGGCGCTCACCGATTTCAAAAGGAAAAAATGCCTGGAAATCGGGTCTTATCGATGTGTGCGGGAGGGATACCAGGGAGTGACCACGTTCAACAATAGTCAGCGTAGACAGGCGGTTAAACAAAACTGTCATGGGAATCGTATTTGTCATTCATTCATTCATTCATTCATCCCGAGTGGGTTGGGCATCTGATCTGTATGGCTTTTGCTGGCGTGTTGGGTAGGACCCCCCACATCTCCACAAGTTTCTTAACCCAGCAGGGTAGACAGACGGCACCCAACCAATGATAATAAAAAGCCTAAGGAAGGAAGGAGAGGCACCGAGTCTTAAAAAAAAAACAACCGTTTCCGGAGTTCAGGCACGGGGAGGTCATTCTGACGTGGAGGGTTCGTTCATTTTCTCTCTCTCCTTCATCCAGGTTGTTGTGGGGACATAAAGATGTAAGCAGGTGGGTGTGGAAACGGATATGTGTGTGTGTCTCCACACATGCATTCCCTGGAAGGAGCTGCGAATGAGGCCTGAGGAAGGAGACGAGGAAACTGGTATTGACTGGGAACCCATTCTTAACCGGATACCGGGGATGGGTATTGTCGTCCACCTTTTACAGATGAGGAAGTAGCTTCAGAAAGACATGGGCCTTCGATAACATGTTTGAAATGGTGGAGATAACCTTTGGACGCCCCCACATGCTAAGCCGTGTCTGGAAATCGGGCGGTAGGTTGGGGAGGCCACTTGGTGTCCTGTTCCTCTGTCGCTGTCTCCGAAGGGAAGGGTAAAGTAAAACATTTAGCCAGTGCCTGGCTCATGCGATGTAGCCAATACGTGTTTCCCTCCCTCCTGGAAACCAGGGGTCTCAGCCTCGGCACCAGTGCCGCTTTGGCCAGGGGTGCTGTGTCTCGTAGGACAGGCCTCTCTGCCCATTGGATGCCAGTAACACCCTCTGCCAGCGGTGACAACCGCCATTTTTCCAGACCTGCTAACAGTCTGTTGGGGGCACCTCTGACCCATCGAGAACTACTGGGCTACAGAACCAAGACAAGACCGCCTAGGCCCTAGGGGTTGGAGGGGGCAGTAGGCAAGGAGGATCCTGGACCCAATGGGAAAGAAAATGACCTTGAAAGAAGGTACTGACCTTGGGCGTCCAGAGGTGGGGAAGGAAGGGAGCAGATGTGAGGGAGAGGTCTGGGGGCAGTGGCTGTTTTGATCTGGCTGTTGTGTGCTGTCCCAGGAAGGGACAGGCCTGCTGCTGTGTCCCAGAGGCATGGGGTGGGACCGACAATGAGTAAGACTTAGAAAGGCTACTGGCCAGACTTCCTGATGTCGCCAGCCTGGGCGTGAGAGCCACCCATGGCTAACCCCGGGTTCCGCTGTGCCCCTCCTTGCTGAGCAGGCAGGCTGCTGTGAGTCAGGGCTCCGAGCCCCCCGCCCGCCTCTCCCCCCAGGGCTGGCGCTCGGCTGCCATCCTGATGATCTGTTTGCAGCCTGCTTTCGTAGCTGTGTGTTTTTTCATGTTGGTTCCTAATTTTTAGTCAAAGCTAAATAACCCTTCCTTTTCATTCTCTTCTCGCTCTCTCGGGCCCGCGGTTTCTGCCATGTCAGCCCGCTGGGCGGTATAGCTCGCTGTGTGCCTGTGGGGAGCCCTCCTTAGCTTAGTTGTTGCATCAGGATGTCCCTTCCTCATCACAGGGCTTTTAAAGGGGACCCCTGGCAGGTGGTGTGAAGGAAGGATACTGTCTGCTCTGCCGCCCAGCTCCCTGGGGAGGGGCGCTTCACGTCAGCGAGGGAAGCTTGTCAGAGGGGAAGAGCCTGAAAGGACAGGGGCGGTTGGGAGGGCACGAGGGAAGGGACATGTGTCAGCCGTGGTGCTGGCTGGGAAGAGTCCGCTCCTGAAGGTCTAGGTCAGGGGTCGGCAACCTTTAAGACATAAAGAGCCACTTGGACCTGTTTTCGAAGGAAAAAAAAAAAACCTGGGAGCCGCAAAACCATCGCGACATTTAAAACAAATATAACACTGCATATATTGTTTCTTACCTTACTGCTATATACCGGATCGTGCAGAAAAAGGATTTTTTTCACTTAACAAAAAGAGCCGCATGCGGCTCCAGAGCCGCAGGTTGCCGACACCTGGTCTAGCTGAAGGCTCCAGGGGGCCCAGGATGCACTGCCTGGGGATGCCGTAGCGCGCCTAGTGCCGAGGAGGCCACACGCACCTGCACTTCAGGGAAGAGACACCCACCTCTCCCTCCTCCTGCCCTTCAGCCTCCCGCCAGGGCCTCACATTCACCACGTGCAGGGAGGCGGTATTGAAGGACAGCCTCCTGGCTGGGCAGAGAAGAGTGAAGAAGAGATTGATGGGGAGTTGGGTAGGGGGTGCGGGGAGGGAGAAGATAGAGGGGATGGAGAATATCCGGGAGAGGGACGTCCAGTAGTGACAGCAGTGAAATGATACCGGGCTTGCTATGTGACTGCTCCCCTCCAGGTGCACATGATCCGAATCTGAGCTGTCGCTACGTGGGGCTTCTTCTCCACTCTGATCCTGGGTTTAGCCTCCATTCTCCCCGGGGAGATGTTCCTGACTACCCGCTTCAAAGCGCTGGCCCCCCCTCTCCCCCCGAGATTCCTGGGGCGTGTCCTCTGTGGAACAGTCCTCCAGCGTCAGACTCCCCACACTGCACTGCTGGCTGTGTGCGCGTGTGTGCGCGAGCCTGTGTGTGTGTATGTGTGCCTGTGTGTGTGCCTGTGTGTATGCCTGTGTGTCTTCCCTAGTTTGCCCCTTAAGGTGTTTTTTGTTCCCAGTGTCTTACAAAGAGAAGGTTTTCTAGAAATATATATATATTTATTTTTTTATATATATTTTATTGATTTTTTTACAGAGAGGAGGAGAGAGGGATAGAGAGTTAGAAACGTCGATGAGAGAGAAACATCGACCAGCTGCCTCTTGCACACCCCCTACTAGGGATGTGCCTGCAACCAAGGTACATGCCCTTGACCAGAATCGAACCTGGGACCCTTCAGTCCGAAGGCCGACGCTCTACCCACTGAGCAACACCGGCTTCGGCTAGAAATATATATTTTTTGATGATCAATTATTGTAGTTGATCATAATCACAACATTTTTGAAATGAAGGAGTGTAGTGATTGTTCCTATGAGTTTTTAAAGTGGATAAGTAATCGCTAAAAAGTTCCTTAAGATGCATAGTATGTTTTCATCCTGGGAATCGCCCTGAGAGGAGGAGGAGGGTCCCAGGATCCCTGTGCTAAACGGAGAGCAGGATACGGACAGAATGGCTACATCCTTTCCCCTGCAGCATGCTGATGGCTTCCCCAAAATAAGTTGGCACTTTTTACCATCTTACCTATTCTCGGTGTCATAGACATTTTAAGTTTCAAATATGGGGAAGAAGCGAGTCTGGTGGGAGTAAAGGGCAGTTCACCCCATTTCAGTTACCTGCGGGGAAGCAGGTGCCAGGAGCAATAGGCACCACACACTGGCCTGCCCCCCGTCAAAGCCAGGGCGGTCCCGAGGGAAAGCTGGCATCCAGCTGGCCTCCGGACACAGCCTCTTCACAGCGACCGCACACCGGTGGGATCTCGGTGATTTAAAAGGGGAAAACTCCAGGGACTTGGGCTGGATCCTTTTGGGAACCGGCACTCTCCCTGCTGCCAGTCAGTCCTCTCGCATTTGCTCTCTTTTTTACGATGCTGGAAAATTGGGGCAGCCAAAAGGAAAGAGGAAGTTTTAAGATAGACTTCTTTCCCAGTAAAATTTTTTAATTGATTCTAGGACATGTAGAAAAGTGTATCGTGTGTTCTGAAAGGATAGGGTTTAATTATTGTTTAAAATGAGTTCTAGAGGAAGTGCGTGGCGTTGTACCCAAGAGAAGAGCGGGTTCCAGTGGAGCTGTGTGCCGGGCTGATGGGAAGAGAGGCCGCGGCTGCAGAGGGCTGGGGAGCGCTGCCAGCCCTACAGCCAGGCGTCCGTCAGCCTCCCTGTGCCCGGGGAGCAGGTGGAGGAACGCCAGGTGGGAGGATGTGAAAGGACCAGGGAGAGCTTACCTGACGGACAGGGACAGCTGGACACAGAGCCGCGTTCAACGCCGTGTCACTCTTGTTCCTTGGGTTGCTTCCCTGCAACAAGAAAGAGGGTAGAGGCAAGAAGACAGCAGCCTGAGAGCCACGTGGCCCGGGGAAAGTTGTTGGGAGCAGGCATTTGAAAACCAGCCGCTGTGGGGCGGGGGCGGGAGGAGTGAGGATACTGGTGACAAGCAGAGATCAGCGTGAGAGCTGCTAGCTTCTCGCTGACCCTGGAAGGGACACGGGAAGTGGGCTCTGATGCTTCTCTTTCAGAACTCAGAGAAGCGAAGCTTGAGGTGGCAGAGTTCAACTCAGTGTGGATTAAAATGCATGTATGTTTGTTCGTATGGAAAATAATATAAGAATAAACTGTCTCATGTACTCACAACTGTAAATCTACTTTTGCCCCACCCTGTACGTATGTGTGTGTGTGTGTGTGTGTGTGTGTGTGTACTCGCGCGCGCGTGTGAGATGTATGTAGAATGTATATAGTTGACACTTGAACAATGCAGTGATTAGGGATTCCGACCCCCCTGTGCAGTTGAAAATCCACTTACAACTCTTGACTCCCTAAAAACTTTACTTACAGCCTACTGTTGACCAGGAGGAGCCTTATCGAAAACATAGTCAATTAACATATGTTGTATGTTATATGTATTTTATATGTGGTATTGTTACAATATAGTAAGCTAGAGAAAAGAAAATGTTATTAAGAAAATAATAAGAAAACGGAAATCTATTTATCATTTGTGTATAAGTGGACTCCCCACAGTTCAAACCCGTGTAGTTCAAGGGTCAGCTCACACACATATGTGTATACATGGGCATACATTTATTATAAATTTTACTGATGTAGAGGATGTGTAACAATTTATAAGTAATAACAAAATATGCATATTCTTTATTGGAAATTCCATATGTCCAGCTAAATCTCACAGAATGCTTTCACTGATTTTTCCCCTCCATGGCCTGACCTATGATGGATCACGTTTTGACAAATGGATTTACATCTTGATCTGCTAATTCATTCCTCCAATAAATTTGTTGCCATTAAGAGTGACATGCGATCTACTGTTAGGCTATTTCTCACACTTGTACAAATTATATTCGTTAAGCTGAGCCTCTTTCAACCTCGCCCCTGCTGATTGCTGTAGTGCTAACTGACTCTCTAGCTTTTGGTGTCATTGCAGGGATCGGGACAGTGCTTGATTCTATATTATTTAACAGTGGCCGTGCTTGACAACCGGCTCACGGAATTCTTACAAAGTGAGCAGTGGGCTCTCGTGAACCAGGATGGGCAGGCTCGGGCCCCTCCCCAGCTCCCTTGTTAAGGTCGGAAAAAGCAGGTGCTTATCTGCCTATTCACTGTTGAGCCCAGTCCCAAAGAGGATGCTGGTTGTGAGGCTAGAGACTCAGTAGTACCGGTGGCATGAAGGAGTGAAGTTTAAAAGCTGGGGGCCAGGAGCCGGTGCATAGGACTCCATTTGCAACGCTTGAGGACAAGGGCCTTCATTGGCTGTGAGGAGACTCGGGAGAGAAGGGGCAGTAGAGACCGTCTCCAGATCAGAACCAGCTGCCAGAGCCCTGCCTTTGCCTTCTGGGGGATGTTGGTGCTGAGAGCGGTGTGATACACAGAAGAGGAGAGAGGCCTGCATCTCCTTTGGTGGCCCGTTCTAACACCATCATCTTCCCCGTCTTCAAGGCCTTCTTGTCTCGCAGTGCGGTGGCTTCTGGTAGTCATTGTACCCAAGGGGGGTGACCAGGTATGGGGAACAGGAGTGTATGTACCCTGTGCCATTTCCAGTTAAGCAGATAATGCACTCATGTGGCACAGAAGTCAAAGGGTATGCAGGGAAAGGTAGCGTTCCTCCTTCTGTCTTCCAAAAACCAGCTCCTTAGCCTCTTGGGGATCCTTCCAGATTCAGTCTATGCATAAAGTCAAACCTATTTTTATGATTTTATTGAAATAGTATCATGTTAAACACATTGTTCAACACTTTGGTTTTTTCCTCCTGATAACACAGCTTGAAAATCATCACTCCTCAGAAAGAAAGGCCTCTTTCTGTTCTGTGGGTTTACTATAATTGATTGAACTCTCTCCCCTATCCATGAACTTTCAGAGTTCTTTTATGTTTTCTTATTACAAACAATTCTTCGATGGACACCTTTGTATAAAATGTTAAAATTACCTATAGGATAAATTCCCAAGATTATAAGCATTTGTCATTCTGGTAGGAATTGCTGACTTGTCTTCATATGAGTCAGTTTGCAACCCAATGACCCACAATTGAGAGCTGATTTCTCTGTTCTTTCCCACAACGATTTAGCTCTTGCCACTTTGATAGTGTAGTTTTATCAGTTTTTAAGTATGGATGAGTATACGCATTTTTTTTCATGCGTTTAAAAACGCTTTGCTGTGAATGTCCTTTCAGTTCATGCTATTTGCTCATTTTTCAATAGCTTTCTATAATTTGTAGGAGCTCTTTATATTTAAAAAATAACTTTATGCCCCGGGGTGGGCTCGATCCTCAGTGTGGGGCATGCAGGAGGCAGCCGATCAGTGATTCTCATCATTGATTTTTCTCTCTCTCTCTCCTCCCTCCCTCTCTTAAACCAATAAAAAAATAAAATACCTTTATGTCTATGGTGTGATTTACACAACTGTCCTTTAGGTTGCCATTTGTCTTTGGACTTCGTTTCTGGAGTCCCCCCTCCACAGATAGTTTGTTTTGTGTGTTCTTTTTAAATTTATTTCTTAATGAGCGAAAAGCAGAGCTTTATTTCGGAAAAGCTCCTGCTGCAGAGAGGGGACCCAAGAGGGCTGATGGAGCAGGTCCTTGGTCTAGGGGTCAGTGTGTGCCCTGCTAACTTCTCATCGGTTGGTTTAAACATTTCTACCCTAGCAGCCTCTGTACATGTTAAATTTCAGGGCTCCCGCTCACTCTCCCCGCCCTGTGTGCTCAGCCCAGGATCAGGGCCTTTTGTTCCTGCCCTGTTCCAGAGGACAGGGTGGGGCTGAGGAACTGGTTTCTGTCCCTGTCTGCAGAGCCCAGCTGCTCCTCCCCTTTCCATTTCCTCTTCTGTGTTGTGATAAAAGATACGTAACAAACGCATCATTTTAGCCACGTTTAAGTGTACAGTCCAGTGGCATTAAGGACATTCACATTGGTGGTGCAACCATCACCACCATCTACCCACCTCCAGAACTTTTTCATCATCTCAAATGGATAGTTTTTTTAAATATTTAAAAAATCTTTCACAGGTTTTGTGTCACAGCTGAAAAGTCCTTTCGCACTTTGGATTTTCTAGAAAACACTTTCCACGGTTTCTCCTGGTACTTTCATGTTTCAATAGATGGTCCATCTGGCGTTCATTTGGGTGGAGAGTGCGAGGTATGGCTCCAATATATTGTTTCCAGAGAGTGCGCCTGGGAATGCCGCTCGGCCATCAGACAGGGCTGGAGACCTAGCTGGACTCACCCGGGGGAGTTTCCAGCACTGGTGGTAGCTACAGGGAGACGGCAAGGAAGCCGCTCTGATCAGTCCGTGTGAGTTTCTAAAGTTGAGCCTGACCGAGAGGAATGACCTCCCATTCTAGAAAAATACGAGCTCCCACGTGTTTACGTTTGCTAACCCAATAACATTGCAGACACGCCAGCCAGTACTTGGTGTGAATTGCTGACTGCCGTCCGCATCCCCAGCGAGGGAGTCAGATAGGATGGGTCTAACCCACGGAACTCCCTGACTCACCAGGCCAGGGCGTCCCATGGCACCAGCTGTTTGTGCCTTGTCCGAGGCTCCAAATGAGGCCAGCCAGGGGCGAGGTTCCAGGCTGAAGTCCCCCTGATGCTCTGAGGCCTCTGCCTGCAGGAGGTGGCACCTGTTTCTAATTTACCCAAAGGCACCAAATAGGCCAAAGGTTTCCCAGATAGGTCTCCAGGCCCACCAGCAGGACCTTCTGGATCTGTCCTTTCCGGATCCTTTAGAGGAGGCTCAAGGAGCACCCCTGGCATTCCATCACTCAGGGTAGCTAGGCAGGGCCTGGGGGATTGGAGGCCCCAGGGGCTGGTTATCTCAGGCTGCAAGCAGCAGAGACATCATTTCTGTGTGTTCCACGAGGTGTCAAGTACCGACCTGACACCTTGAACTTGCACCTTTCTCGAAAGCCTGGAGGTGAAGCTGAGGCGGGTTCCCTGCCAGAACCACCTCCTTTCAGAATTCCCGGGGACTCCAATCACGGTCCATTTACATTGAAAACAGCGTGGACAAGGCGCCCATGGTCTCCCTAGGGTCCTGTTTTATCCCACGGAAGCCTGTGGGTGACCCTGGAAGCAATTGAGGTGCAAGAGTGTGTTTTTCCGCTTGTGGGGGTGGGTTCCAGGACTTTCTGCATCTGTTTTTCACCGTGTTCAGCTCGAAATGAATGGAACTCATGAATCACACCATCTTAAGTTCCAGAAATAGTCCAAGGGAGTTCTTTTGTCAGAGCAGCCGTGTCCTGTGTTGGGGACTTCTGGTCCACCCTCCGTGTTTTCATCTCTTCCCCCGGGAGCTCTGCAGGGTCTGGCTCTGTGGCTTCTCCGCTGGTTGCCCAGCTCCTCTCACCAGGCCTGGCACGGACTGGATGCTTGATGTTTGAGAAGCTTAATTAACTCTCCCTGTGAAGTAAGAAGTCGGTTGTTCTTAAGGACATGACCAATCAATTGAGTCACAGGTGCACAGAAAGATGTAAATTTGTTTTTAAAACATTAAAATTCAGTAATATTTAAATTCTTGGTTGAATTTTGCTCTTTTTCCTTATTACTACTAGTTTTTTCCCTGGTATAATTTGCGTACAGTAACATTACACTTTTTATTGTACAGTTCTATGATATGGTCTTCTTCTTCTTCTTCTTCTTCTTCTTCTTCTTCTTCTTCTTCTTTTGTTATTCCTAAAAGAATATTTTTCCATGGATTTTTAGGGAGAGTGGAAGGGAGAGAGACAGAGAGAGAAACATCCATTAGTTGCCTTCACACACGTCCCTACCAGGGCTGGGAATCAAGCCTGCAACGAGGTACATGTCCTTGACCGGAATCAAACCCAGGACCCTTCAGTTCGCAGGCCAAAGCTCTTTCCACTGAGCCAGAGCAAGGGCTCCATTGGTTTTAACAAATGCATATTGTTATGTAACCACCAAGGCAATCAAGATAGACAGCAGTTCCACAATTCCCCCAAATTCCTTGTGACCTTGTAGTCAACACCCCCATCGCCCCAGCATTTGGCAGCCACTGACCAGTGTTCTGTTCTTGTAGTCTCTCCATTTTGAGCATGGCATAGAAATGGAATCACAGCATAGGTGTCTTCTAAGTCTGGCTTGCGTGATGCATTTGGCATTCATCTATGTTGCTATATCAATTCTTTCCTTTTTATTGCCAAGTGGTATTCTATTATATGAATGTGCCACAGTTTATCTAGTCACCAGCTGAAGGGCATTCAGAGTTTTCCAGTATGTTCTTATATATTTTGACTGTTTCTACCTACTAATGGGTGGGATACTTTTTAGAGAATCATTATGGGACTAAACCAAGTACGTTTGGTATCTTTTTTTGAGGGCAAAGTGGGCAGCCTCCCCCAGGACACCCCGTATAATTGGGCACCGAATAGTCCTTTCAGATGATGGCGGTGGTGGTGTTCCCAAATCCGGTTGACATCTCACCTCTCAGCCACCCTTAATTATTCTCCGCCGCTCTCTCTCGAGTGATACGCCTTCTTTGATGTGGAGGCCAATTAGAAAGTTATAGAAGTGTTTCTCTGACAATGCGGAACCCCAGCTAAACCATCTCCAGATGCTGTTTTTCCACTTCAAAGACCGTTGGAGGATAGCTCACCACAACTTCTCCCCATTAGGATAGGGAAGACTCTCCGCATTGGGGGCCAGGGAGGAGGGCATGGACAGAGCCAGCTGAACACACACCCGCCTTGGCAGGCGATCAGAGGGGACACCTGGAGATCAGAGGGCAAGATGTTGTTAGTTGTTTGTAATTATTTCGCCGATGGGAAGGAACAGAACGGCATAAACATTCCGGGAGAGCAAGCCTGCTGGTGCACAACTTCACCGCTCCAGGGAGAACTGGTGTCTGCTCTTCGTGGGCAGGTTGTGTCATTTCGGGCAACTCTAGGTATTGGGTCTCCCAGGGATTGAAAAAAAATCCAAGAGTGGCCTTTCAGGAGACTCAGCTTCTGACCCTGACTTGTGTGCTCTCGAGCATTGTGTGTCCTGGGGAGACTCCTGGCCTCCCAGTTCCTCTCTGCCAAGGTGGAAGGCTTGGAGGGGGACGAACTCCTTGGGGCCCTGACCCTGGCCTCACCTTCTCAGAGCCCTCGCACATGATTGCTCTTGTATCTGCTGGGTCTGCAAGTCCGGAAATGACATTCAGTACCTCGACGCCTCTGCTGCCACCATTGCTTACAGAGCGAGCACCCGGAGTGACTGTGCTCAGCTGTGGGACAAGCCTGGGCTGGCCGAGCCCGCCTGCGGGCAGAACGCAGATGAGAGCTTGCTCCCGCCGAGGCGAGCTTCCGGGGGACATGTTTCTGATATTTTCTCTGAGTCCAGGCCTGCAAGGACAGTGATCTAGCAAAAGGTCCCCAAAGCCTTTCAAAGTCCCTTAGATAGATGTGCACGCAATGCAGTCTTCCATTAACCCATATATCAAAACGCAAACCTAATGTTGTCTTTGGACCCTTCCCAAACACGAGAGCTTTCTGAGCTAGTACTACTTGCTGAATTATTGGGACTTCCCTGGGGTGGCTATCCATATCCTCCTTGTCTCGCAAGTGACATTTGAAATACTTCTCCTTTGACGCACGCACGCTAAGCCAGGGGAACATCCTCGGACGCGAAGGGGTCTTTTGGCCGAGGGCAAAAAGGTCGTTTGCCGACCAGAAAGCGGAAATCGCTAACCATCTTCTGCTGCTGCATTCCAGCGAGTGTGAAAGGGAAAGTTACATTTCAAAAGCATTCGCATTGCCCTTGTGCCTCCCACGTGATTTCAAACATAAGTAGTGTGAATGCCGTATGCCGTATACAGCAGGTCGCATTTGTGCTGAGCATGCCGATGACACTAATATTAATGCACAGCGTAACAGCCTATGCTTTGAACGCTCACCTGCATTAGTCAGACGTGTGCGGACCGAAGCCTGCCGTAAGTGTGTGGATGCTGTGTCCATTTGGAAGTGCGTTGTTAGAATGCGTGGACTGTTTTCTCTTTTTTGGGTGATCTTCCTCTAAAGAGCCCCGAGTTAACCCTCACTCCCTCAGCCTTAGCTCCGAGGCCACCATGTTCCCCATGAAGCCCTATAAAAACCACCTCTCACCCCGCACCATCCCCGTTTTCCGCCCTACTTCCTCTCCGTTGTCTAAAGCACTTCACACTGAACCGTGCTGTCTCATCTTTTTTTTTTTTTTTTTTTAAATGGAGGTGGTTATATATGGTGACTCTTGGGGCAGAGATCTCTGTTTTATCCCAGGCATCGAGAACGCTATCTGACACGTAGGAGTTGCTCGAAGAAAAAGTGACCAATGTGTGCCCGGGTGCATGAGGGGGAGCTCGGCATAGTTTTCTGATGGTTGGCTTTTTTTCATTTCTTGACTACAAGGCTGGAGGAAAGGCCCGGCTTGCATTGGAGGAGGCTGAGCTTTAACACCACAGGGGCTGCAGCCCACATTCCTTTTCCTGCAAGAATGGCTGCCTGCATTGAGGCTGCCTGGGGGGAAAGAAGCCGCCAGCCCCAGGGGCTCAGGCTGCTCCCGCCCCTGCCCCTGCCCCTGCCCCTGCCCGGGAGAGCCCAGAAGGGAGTTCCTGTCACTTGCTCCTTCATGCAGGTCAGATTCCCCCTTCTGTTCTGGGATCTGCTCTCCTGCTGTGAATCTCCTTCTGGTCATCTCTGGCTCTTTAAATTTGGGGGCATTTTGAGAATTCTTGGTGTGGGGGCGTATCTGATGGCTCCCTAACTTCTCAGAACCCCCTCGTTTCTGATCTGCAAAATAAGAACTGCCTTAGAGACCTGTGCACATTGTATGACAGAATGAACATAATTTCTTTCTTTTTTTTAATATATTTTATTGATTTTGTATAGAGAGGAAGGGAGAGAGATAGAGTTAGAAACATCGATGAGAGAGAGTCATCGATCAGCTGCCTCTTGCACACCCCCTACTGGGGATATGCCGGCAACCAAGGTACATGCCCTTGACCGGAATTGAACCCGGGACCCTTCAGTCCCCAAGCCGACGCTCTATCCATTGAGCCAAACCAGTCTCGGCTGAACATAATTTCTTATTGCAGTGCTCTTATAGTTTTAAAGTGTCTCCCCTGCCCCCTGTATTATCCCTCCCTACCCAGTGTTGACAAGTAAAAAAATTACCTTGTCTCCGTCTTTTTCCCAGCAAGAACCTATACGGCTTCCCTTGTGTTCTGTTATTATTCCATTCGCCATAGCTTATGCCATGGCAACATCGCGGCTCCCAGGATGTGAGAAATAAGCCGAGCCACTAGGCCCTCGCTTTCCTGCACTTGTCAGGAGTCCAGAAGCAACTGCGAGCTCTTGTGACTGTGAACGTTAGCCTCAGAGATCCTGCAGTCCCCAACACAGTGGTCTCATCCGTTCATGCGTCTCATCCTTCGTGGGGCCACTCGATTTTAAATCTGCAGATTGATTTCGAGTTTATTCTGTATGCACAATCTCTATTAAGCACCGTCAACAGCATCCATCTCCCCAAGGGTCAAATAATACGTCTGCTTTGCTGGATCCATTTTGAAATGGGAAGAGAAAGTTAATATGCAGCTGCATGCACCATTTAGTTTTAATAATGGATGAGTTCTTTCAGCCATGGTACTTCTTTAAAAAAAAAAAATCCCCGAATCATGTCCTTCTGTTTGAAGAATATT
This sequence comes from Pipistrellus hanaki, assembly GCF_964339955.1. Classification (NCBI taxonomy): domain Eukaryota; kingdom Metazoa; phylum Chordata; class Mammalia; order Chiroptera; family Vespertilionidae; genus Pipistrellus; species Pipistrellus hanaki. The sequence continues at coordinate 28,003,674 of NC_140513.1, read as the reverse complement.
AATTTGGTGACTTAAAGAGATAAACGTGTTATTTCATTTTTAAAACCCCACCTTTATGTGGAATCCTGACATTTAGCAACAGCCCCGATGAGAGGGTTTTCCTGTATGTGGGCTGGGTGTGGGTGGTGCCACGGAAAAAGGATGCTCAGAGGGGAGCTTCTGTGGCAGGTGGGGACAGATACCCCAGGAACTCCCCAAGGGGCCCTTTTGAAGGTCAGCCTTTCTGGAATAGACCAGTGACCTCTCCATATTCATGCAGGTCTCCCCTTCAAAGGAGACTTTTAAGCACTTTTCTTCCCCCAGGGGATGGAGCAGCTGTGAGCCAGGGATTAGCATCGGGCCTTTTAAAAATAGAGACTGGTGAATTTCAGAAATGCTTTCCCTCTGGAAAGTCAGGTAGAGGCATGGAAATATTTTAAAGTATCTGTTCATCTAACCCTGTCTCTCCAAGGGGAAGGAGGAGAGGGAGGGAGCAGAGTCAGAGAGAGTGGGAGCGAAAGCTAAGAAAGCTGAGAGAGAGAGAGAGAGAGAGAGAGAGAGAGAGAGAGAGAGAGAGAGGAGTCCTCCAGCTGCATTTATGGAAGGGGGTGGGGAGCCCAAGGAGGGTGAGAGAAGGGTCAGAGAGACCTTTGCCTAAAACATTATTTAAGCCGAAACCGGTTTGGCTCAGTGGATGGAGCGTCGGCCTGCGGACTGAAAGGTCCCAGGTTCGATTCCGGTCAAGGGCATGTACCTTGGTTGCGGGCACATCCCCAGTAGGGGGTGTGCAAGAGGCAGCCAATCGATGATTCTCTCTCATCGATGTTAGAAAACATCGATGAGAGAAAAAAATTAATAAAAAAATATTTTTTTAGAAAAGCATTATTTAAAGGAAAATGGCCTGGTCTCTCCTTTTTGCACGCAGTGAGTACTCTTCCTGTCCATCCAGCATGGACCATAGCGCGTCCACGAGCGTCCCTTTGGTGCCTGGTCCCCTCTGAGTGGAGGGCTGTGCCCTGTGCCCGCTGGCTGCCAGGAGCTGGCTGGTGCCACCAGTCCCGGCCTGGTTATTCCAAGGAGAAGCAGCACTCGAAAGCAGGCCTGGTTTCTTTCCTCGGCGTTTCCCTGTGCTTTCTTCAGTGAGCGCGTGTTACTCTGTCACTGGGAAACACAGAATCAGTGGCAAAGGGAAGGGCCCTGAGGGTAGCCTGTCTGAAGGCTGTGTACGTGGTAAGAGGGAAAGGCAGGGCTTGGGAGCCCAAAGACTGGCGTGTTTCAGACCCGTGCAAACCGGGACGAGGAGTGAGGCAGAAAAAAAGCGGCCGCTTCAGTTGAATGCTGAGTAAAAACAACCCTTTCCTCAGCAGATGGCATGGCATTCCTCAGAATTTCATGCTGACGCTATGGACACAATTGAATAATACGGGGGTGGGGGGGGATTAGGGTTGCTCACTCTGCACAGGTGAAAATTCACATCTAACTTTTGACTGCCCGAAAACTTAACTACTAATAGCCTACTATTGGCCAGGAGTCTTACCAATAACCCAGACAGTTTATTAATGCACTAGAGGCCCAGTGCCCCTCAGCCCAGCCTGTACCCTCTCCAATCTGGGACCCCTAGAGGGATGTCCAGCTCCCTTCTCACAATCCAGGACTGCTCGCTCCCAAGTTGGCTTGCCTGCCTGCCTTCCTGATTGCCCCTAATCACTCCCCTGCCAGCCTGCTTGATGCCTAACTGCTCCCCTGCTGACCTGATTGCCCCTAACTGCCCTCCCTTGCAAGCCTGGTCCCCCTCAACTGCCCCAACTGTCCTGCATGGTATATGTACTATACACTGTACTCTTACAATCAAGTAAACTAGAGAAAAGAAAATGTTATTAAGAATATTATAAGGCTTGTAAACTTTCTCAAATTCTCACACACCTTCCAAAAACTTCTCCAATATATATTGGGGGAGGGAAAACACCATGTAAGTGGCCCTGCACAGTTCAAACCCATGTGGTCCACGGATGAGCCCTATTGAAGTTCCTGGTTTAAAAGGCTAGTTGCCTGAAAGTTAAACTACTATCTTTTTAATATATATATTTTATTGATTTTTTACAGAGAGGAAGGGAGAGAGCTAGAGAGCTAGAAACGTCGATGAGAGAGAAACATTGACCAGCTGCCTCTTGCACACCCCCTACCAGGGATGTGCCCGCAAGCAATGTACATGCCCTTGACCGGAATCAAACCTGGGACCTTTCAGTCTGCAGACTGACGCTCTACCACTGAGCCAAACCGGTTTCGGCTAAACTACCATCTTGTTTGCTGAGGAGTCCGCAGAATGTTGGAGAGAACTGGAATGCAGGGAGAAGCCAGGGTCTAAGCGATGAGTATCAGTTCAGAAGAATCCCCAGGGGCTTTCTAAGCATATTTTCCAGGAGATGTCATAGGTAATGCGGAGAGTGGCCAGGCTGGCTCTTGGCTTTCCTTTACGAGGTACCATCATCATTAACAGGCGTTAGTGCCGAGGTAGGCCTGCTCTCTTTCTGGGCAAATTGGGATTAATGAGCCCCTTTGATCTGTTGGGAAGCACGTGTGCCATTAGTAACTGGTACCAGATGTGGCCAGGGTCGCGTGATTTACATCAGGGGTCACAAAATATGGCTTTAAGGCCACATCTGGCACCCTGCCTTTTTTGTACAGCCCACATGCTAGGAATGTTTTTCACATTTTTAAAAAATGATGGGGGGAGGGCAGGGAGGAATCAAAAGGCAAATAATACTTTGTGACATGTGAAAGTTACATGAGATTCAGATGTCAGTATTCATAAATAAAGTTTTATTGGAACACAGCCACACCCATTGGCTGGCCTTTGGTCTATGGCAGCTTTCACGCCGCAGCAGCAGAGCTGAGTGGTTGTGACACATCTGTAGCCTCCAAAGCTGAAAATACCGTCTGTCCAGCCTTTTGCAGAAAAGCGCCACCAGTCCCTGGTTTACATCAGTGGCTAAGCATGTTGTACCACCACCCTGTGCCATTTAAACGCTGAGATCTGAAATGTATTAAATTAGTCCCATTTACACTGAGGGGCCAGGTTATTATGATTTCTGAACACATAATAACTTGGCCACTCAGTGTGTGTGTGTGTGTATGTATGTGTGTGTGTGTGTGTGTGTGTGTGTACAGAAGATGCTGGAAGAAAAGGAAGAGGCCCAGTGCATGGGTGGGGTCCAGCCAGCCTGGCCAAGGGGAGGGGACATGGGCAGTTGGCTGGCCTGCCTTCTGGTCGAACTCCTGGTTGAGGGGACAATTTGCATATTAGCCTTTTATTATATAGGATATACACTGAGTGGCCAGATTATTATGCATTCAGAGATCATAATAATCTGGCCACTCAGCGTATATCATAATGTAACAATTCTAATTTTTATTATTTCAGCAGCACTTTTCATACTCCCTATAAAAATCTGAAAATGCCAGACAGTGAAAAAATGTGTGCACTGTTGAGTACACAGAACCTGTTGTCCCTGACAGAGCCCTCCGATAATTTCAGAGAAGAAAAACCTCATCCCTCCTTCTCTGCCCTTCCTTTTCTCCCAGCATCCTCTGATGGACATTTTCAGATATACAGAGAATTGTGCGGTGAACACCAATATGCTCACCACCAGATTCTACAGTAACTAACACTTTGCTTTGTTTCCTCTCATGCATCAATCACCTATCCATCCATCATTCTGTCTCGTTTTTTTATGCATTTTAATGAGTTTTAGATATTACTATTGTACCTTTCACTGTAGGTTACTTTTATTTCTGTTTTTGCTTAGCCACTGCATGAAGGAATATTTTTATTCCCTAAATCGAATAAAAGGGAGGCATTAAAAGCAAATCGGAGCAAACAGGAAGCTAAGGTATAGTTGAAGATTGTGTGTGTGTGTGTGTGTGTGTGTTGTAGTTGTTGTTGAGAGAGATATTTCCCTCTACCCCTCTTATTTCTACTTGCCTGTGTAATAATGAAATGGACATAAGACACATTAACAAGGAGGAAAAGACAAATTGTAATTTTTGTCTATAGATATGGGAGCAAAAGAAATGACCGAATCAGACAGCTTTTTAAAATTTTTATCTTTATTGTTGAAAGTATTACAGATGTCCTCTTTTCCCCCCATTCAACTCCTCCACCTTGCACCTGTCCCCCTTCCCCGGGCCTTCACCACACGATTGTCTGTGTCCGTGGGTTATGCACATGTGCATACAAGTTCTGTGATTAATCTCTCCCCACTCACCCACCCACCTCCACCTTCCCGCTGAGATTCACCAGACTGTTCCGTGCTTCTTTGTCTCTGGATCTAGTGTGTTCATCGGTTTATTTTGTTCCTTAGATTTCACATATGGGTGAGATCATGTGGCACTTGTCTTTCTCTGACTCTGACTGGCAGCATTTGTACTTTTTAGACAAAGAAACAGTCTATTTGTGAGGAATTGACAAGACCAATTTAGGCATGAGTACTTACTTAGTGAAGAATCTAAAGAGAGTCCGGGCCTGGGGTAGTAAATCTGTGAAGAGAAGAAACAACAAGTTTGTTTATACAGGATTTTCGGCCCTGAATGCTCTATCTGTGGTGATCAGGTGTCTTACCTCCTGGTGCAAGGAGGTTACCTTTACACAGAAAGTTATCTCCTGCCTTCAGGGGGATAGAGAGAGGGTCAGAGTGTCCTTCTTCACCAGCTGTTTCTCAAGTAACTTCGATTTTAAATAATCAGTGTGCTGTTGTGGCATATTTTGGGGTGTCCTGCCCTGAGCCCCAAATATCTATCTATCTACACACACACACACAGTAAATGTATGGTTGGGCAATATACCACATATATGGCTAACTGTGGTGTTGTTTTTTGATTTGTTTCTATAATCAATTTGATTCGTTCAAATGTATTTCTTAATATGAAGAGCACTATTTTAGAAGGCATGTTATTCAGAAGGTTTGAAAACAAATAAAAACACTTTGTGATTTCAAACTGTACTACAAAGCCGTAGTAATCACCACAGTATGGTACTGACACCAAAAGCAGACACGTAGATCAGTGGAAGAGAACGAGAACCAGAAATAAACCCTCACATAGATGGTCAATTTTCAACCAATGAGCCGAAAATATACAACGGGAAAAGGACGGTCTCTTTAATAAATAGTGTTGGGAGCCGAAGCCGGTTTGGCTCAGTGGTAGAGTGTCGGTCTGCAGACTGAAAGGTCCCAGGTTCGATTCCGGTCAAGGGCATGTACATTGGTTGCGGGCACATCCCCGGTAGGGGGTGTGCAAGAGGCAGCTGGTCGATGTTTCTCTCTCATCGACGTTTCTAGCTCTCTATCTCTCTCCCTTCCTCTCTGTTAAAAATCAATAAAATATATTAAAAATAAATAAATAAATAAATAGTGTTGGGAAAACTGAACAGCCACATGGAAAAGAATGAAATTGTACCCCTATCTTATACCATATGCAAAAATCAACTCCAAGTGGATTAAAGACTTGAATGTAAGATCTGAAACCATAAAACTCCTGGAAGAAAAGGTACAGGGTAAGCTCCTTGACATCAGTCTTGGCAATGACTTTTTTGGATTTGACACTGAAAGCAAAAAATAAACAAGTGAGACTACATCAAACTAAAAAGCTTCTAATAATCAACAAAATGGAAAAACAGCCTACTGAATGGGAGAAAATATCTGTAAATTATATGTCTGATAAGTGGAAAATCTCCAAAATACATAAAGAAGTCATACAACTCAATTGCACACTATCTATAAATATGAGTTTTTTCCTCCAAGAAGGGTTGAGTCTTGGCTCTAATTAACTTGAATATATAGTCCTTCAGAGTTTTATTTCCCTTTATATCATAAGAACATAATTATAAATATCTTGAAAGAGTTTTTTTTTAGATCCATTAATTTTCTCGACCAATTCTTTACAAAATTATTAGATAAAAGTATGTATTATTTTTAATAAAATAGATGATAGTATAGTAAATGTAAGTTCAAGGATGGGATCATTCCCATTTTAAGGGTGAACGAACAGCGACTAAGTGGCTAAGTCACCTAAGGACAGAGGGCCAACAGAAGTGAAACTCAAGTCTACCTGACACCCAGAGGATTGGCCCACGCCATTGCGCAAGGCTCTCTGACTTCAGAGTTAACTCCGACTGCTCCACCAGGCCTCCACATTAATTGATTCAGGTACACTCATTTCCTTGCTCTCGCCACACAGAATTCATTAAGATACATGAAATGTTATCATGATCATAAATAGATGTCTGAGCAATATGGCTCTTTTTGCAATTAAACTAGAGGCCCAACGTGCATGACATCGTGTGCGAGTAGCTTGCGTCAGCTCTCCTCAGTTGGCTGCCCTGCCCTCCGCCGCTCGTAGCCTCCATCCTCCCCACTAGTAGCTTGTGCCCCACCCCATCTGCTGCTCAATTGATTATGACAAGCCTTACACTAGAGGTCTGTTTCGGGAAGATTCTGCAGTCATTGCCTCACCTGCTTCCCTTCCTTCTCCGCCGCCCCTGCTTGCTTATGTCTCGGCAGCTTTGCTCCCTTCTGCAGCACGTGGCTTCTTTCCATGCTGTCTTCCGTCTTTGCTCTGGCCTGGATATGCAAATTAACCATTATCTTGGTTGGGTTAATTTGCATAGTTGCCCTGATTGGCTGGTGGGTGTGGCTTGTGGGTATGGCAAAGGTATATTTGCATGTTTCTCTTTTATTAGAACTAGAGGCCCTGCACACAAAATCCATGTACAAGTATGGTCCTTAGATCTGGCCTTCGATCAGGGCCATTAATTAAATATCTTCATGTGACTATACAGGTGACAAATTAGAAAATACATTTTCATTGGCTATACAGTGAAAATTTGTAGTAATTAGTTTAATTACTTTATTTAAAATGTGGCACATATTGTATAGAAGAAGTTAGAGAAAGTTAACATAAAAGAGGTTTTAAAAGTACATTTAAAGGTTCACATTTATGTGTAAAATATGTCATCTTTGACTGTGATCGCTCTGCTTGTCTAAAACAAATGATCTGATAAGGCATGTACCTTATCCCTGAAATGGAGGGAGAGGAAGCCTTTACAAAAAAAAAAAAAAAAAAAAAAAAAAAAAAAAAAAATCACAATGGGCATGTGCTTGAGCCTTTCTCAGTGCCCATCGCCTTATAAATCACTTTCCATATAAACAGTTTCCATTGCTTGCCAATTAAGTATAACTGTTAATAACTTTGAACTCAATTTCTTTAAAACACACGGTTACCAATAAAAGTTTCCTAGCATAGATAAGTGGATTCTGACATAGTTAATCAAAACAACACAATCAGCCGAAATGCTTCTCGGGATTATCTTTTCATTTCATGGAGCTTTCTGCAAATTCATCGTTGGTCCTTATGGGGGAGAGGGGGTCTGCATTTGCTTCATTAAGCATTGCCTTGTTTGGTGGTACAGATTGTGAGTTGGATAAAGTGACGAACTCGGAAAAAATGTAAAAACCTCACTTGTTAAAGATCCGGATTAAATAGGCATATGTGCTTGGATTTTGTTTATTTTAACATATGCTGTGGATTTAAGAATTTAGGGTTTAGAAGATTTCGTGTGGCCTTAATTAGCATTCGGTCATATTTAAAAATAAATTTGTGTTCCGATAATAAAGGTAGAATTTGTAAATATATAATCTCTTGTAAGGCAGGAATTTATCCTTGAAGTTATTTCAGATAAAGTTTCAGAAGAGTCATATGCATAAGTAGATATATAAATAAACTAGCTTAGCTTTAAAATATATACAATTGTTATAATTCATTATCCTAACTTTGGAAAGAAAGGGGGGGGAGGAGGGGAAATCACCCGTAATTCCTACCTCAGTGAAACCTTTGTCATGATTTTGAGTTATTAAATGGTTTTTGACAATGAAGATAAACCAGCAAGCTCAGTTTTAAACATGGATTTTCATTTTTAAATATTGCGTGCATGAGCAGGAGAAATGTCATAAATATCATACTCAAGGATAGATAGTATTTGAGAATATATGTGTGTACATGAATACATGTATGTACATGTATAGGTATATACAGGGTGGGGCAAAAGTAGGTTTACAGTTGTGAGTACATGAAACAGACTTTATTCTTGGTGTATTTTGTTTTTTTTAATTAATTTTTGTATTATTTTCCAACTGTAAACCTACCTTGGCCTTACCCTGCATACATGCATTAACGTATACACACATATCAGTAAATTTATCTAAATTTCTCCCAAAACACAATCTGCACCTTTCTGAAAATAAGTATGTTTGCAATGTATTTAGTGACCATGGCAGGTTTTTAAGATTCGGGTAATCCTTACGGATAATGCTGTCCTCCCAGCTCCACTGGCGAGACGGATTCTAAGGCAGGAGGGCTGGATAATGGTAACTTTCCAAATGAGAGTTTAACATTGACATAAAGCTGATTTCCCTACCAGGTTCCAAAATGCAGGAAGAAAGGCCTTTTTCTATAAGATGAAACTGAGAAACGGAGATTTTAGCCCCCCACCTCCACCCTGAATGGAACTGGCCATAAGGTGTGCTTTCTCCCAGGTAAAAGGGTTTTATGAGGCCGCCATGTCCCTGTTCTGTGCCACTTGCTTTCCTGCCTTGAAGATTGTCAGTGACCCCACTTTTCCTGCAAGGACAGAACTGAAGAGCCGAGGCTGTCGGACCAGCTGCTGAAGAGCTGAACGCCTTCTGTTTAGAAAGCAGAGGCAACCAATAGCCTGGCCCCTGGCTTCTCCCAGACCAGGCTCCTGGTGAAGTGCCTAGCTTTGGAAACAGCTCCTGCACCGTTAATTATTATTAATGAAGCTATTCTTTTTTTTTTTTTTTTAAGATAAGATCTTTTTTTTTTAAGTATATTTTATTGATTTTTTTACGGAGAGGAAGGGAGAGAGGTAGAGAGCTAGAAATGTCGATGAGAGAGAAACATTGTCCAGCTGCCTCTTGCACACCCCCTACCGGAGATGTGCCCGCAACCAAGATACATGCCCCTGACCGGAATCGAACCTGGGACCCTTCAGTCTGCAGACCGACGCTCTACCACTGAGCCAAACTGATTTCAGCTGTGAAGCTATTCTTTTTTTTTTTTTTTTTTTTTTTTTTTCATTTTGAAGCTGTTCTTATTAGTCATCTCAACTCCAGCAGTTGCATGGCACAAAGAGACCTTAACGGCTGTTTTAATTAAAAGAGACACAATGCTGGAGGTTCAGCAGACCACAAGCAAGAGTCTAAGTCATTTACTCGTTTCTTTCCCTTTTAAGTGAATGTGGAATGATCTGGGGGGAAATGCTAGACGGGCATCAGGCAGGCTGTTTTGGCTCAACTCCTAGCTTTGCCCCCTCCGGTGGCCTTGGGTGAGAGTTTTCATCTGTAAAATAGCGGGTTTACCTGATCATCTGAAAGCTAACGTCTGAGCCATTCCACACAAAAGGTGTGAAGAAAAGGTGGATTTCTTTTCTTTTATTTTTTTACGTATCCTCCGTACTTCCCACAGCACAGTTGAATAACGTCAAGCAACTCGTTGGCTGAGAAATTGATTTTCAGTTCAATGAACGAGAGTTTTCCAGTGGCGAAGACTGTATGGGGTGGCGTGGAAGTATTTTAAAATATGGATTTTGTTATCACTCACATAGCAGTGTGGTGAGGCCTCCAGTCCAGCAGACCACTGCGGTGGAAAGATGGCTACTCACGATTCCCAGGAGGAGGGGGACACCACTTTATGAGGGGGCCCCCGGGGAAGCCCCTGGGGGGGTCAGGAGGCCACGGGAGCGAGGGGAGAACTGGGCAAGAGCCTTTGTTGTGGGTTCGCGGGAAGGAATGGATGAGGCAGGGTGAGCAGGTGTGGGGTGGGCCGTTCGAAAGTTCTAAGGGGCTCTGGCGCGGGAGCTGGCTGACGCCTGGCCCTGCCTGATGGAGACGGGGGAGCGGTGACCTGTGTGGAAGGTAAGGGGCACAGCAGGTGAATTGCCTGCTGTCGCCAGGAACTGGCGAGCCCTGGGAGGGGCAGCCCTCCAGGGGCAGCAAGGCCCAGGGGCCCAAGCATCAGAACGCAGAAAACGAAAAGGCATGATGAACACAGACAGACGAAGGATTGGCTTTGGATGACAAGATGACGGCTCTTCTCTCTCTTCCCACACTGGCACCCTGTGCACCCCTCTTCCTTCCTCTGCCCTGTGCTCTCTCCCTGCCTCCTCATTTGTGTCTTCTCCTCGTTCTTTCTGTGAATGGAGGTTTCAGACCAGGTCAGGAAAAGGCTGCATTGACGAGAGGCATCTGCATTACGTATTATATGTTTAAGGAAAAAGTTCACGGGGGGCATTATAAACCTTATAATAATGAGGAGGGGGGTGGTGGTGGTGATGATAATAATGAGGAGGGGGGTGGTGGTGGTGATGAGGAGGAGGAGGAGGAGGGTGGTGGTGGTGATGGTGATGACGATGATGATGATGATGATGCCAGCCTTTTACTTAGGAGCCACCGGCTTCCCTGGGGAAAAGCTCATTCATTTCCTTTGCGAGGTGAGCAGGGACCAGGAGAGCTCCCTGTGACCATGGAAACACTCTGTGTCTGCCCTGTGCAGTGTGGTCCCACTGGCCACAGGTGGCCGTTGAGCATTTGGGAAGTAGGCTAGGGCCGTGGTTGGCAAACTGCGGCTCCCGAGCCACATGCAGCTCTTTGGCCCCTTGAGTGTGGCTCTTCCACAAAATACCACGGCCTGAAGTGAGTCTATTTTGAAGAAGCGGCGTTAGAAGAAGTTTAAGTTTAAAAAATGTGACTCTCAAAAGAAATTGCAGTCGTTGTACTGTTGATATTTGGCTCTGCGGACTAATGAGTTTGCCGACCCCTGGGCTAGGGAGAAAGAAGGAGGAGCTGAACTTTTCGTTTTAGCTCATCTAAAGCTAAACTTCATAGCTGCCTCTGGCTTGTGGCTACAGTGCTGGACAGCACCGGTCTAGGCGCCGTCTGCCTGCAGAGTGCCAGGGCGTTATTGCACGCACTTTACCTGGGGCTCCACGAGGTAAGCGCTGTTGTACATGCCAGAAACACGTTAATGAAGCAAGAGGAGAGGGAGGCACTCGCGCCAGGACACAGCGAGGCCATCAGGATCCACAGCTGGGCAGCTGCTTGGCCACGGGCTGAGTTTGCCATCCCCTCCGCTGAGCCTCCCTCCGCTCCGAAGGAGGCTGAAGCCAGAGGCCCGGGTTAGGACCGCCTCTGCCCCTCAGCAGCTGTGGGTGCGGAAGTCCCCGAACCTCTCGGGGCCTCGGCGCCATCATCTGTGTCACGGAATAACTCTCTCCCTGGGGGTTTTGGGGAGGAAAGGGGGTCCTGACATTTTGCTTTCTCACCATTTTGTGGGCTACGTTTTTCCTATCCCTGTGTCTGTTCTGCAAAATGCAAATAAGCTGGATGGCATTATGACTAGAAGACATCTGGTTATTGCAAAGCGGGGGTGATTTACATTCTTGTTTCTTTAACACTAAACGCCGGGATTCTTTGACTCCACAACAGCAGCTGGAGTTACGTGTTCGGAGGGGCCTGGCTTACTCAGAGAGGAAAGCGTGGCGTTGTTCTTCCTTGTGGGAGTTTCTCTCTGGGGAAGCTGTATTGAGCCAGCGTTCTGAGCGTGTGGCTGTCGTCTTGGGAAGCAGTGTGTTGACTTTCCTCCTGGGGAGCACTCTTCCCATGTGCGGTTCCGTTTCTGGTCCTGCCTCTGAGGACGCCGTCGGCGCCAGCCCCCCAGGCCAGGTTGTAAAGAACGCACCTTTGGGAGACTCACCACCACGTGTCACTTTAATTTTATGTCGTTGGTTGGTAGGTTGGTTGGGGCTGTCCTCAGGGTATTGAAGAAGAGACGTCTCTGAAATGTGCCACACAGCACGAGGGCCAGAGGAGAAGGCTGGCCTGCCAGGGGCTCCAGGTTTGTGTCATCTGAGGAACCTGGGACCAAGAACAAGGGTGAGATGTCCCAGCACCCAGAAACAGCACTCTGCTGGAAGGCAAAGGCAAAAAAAAAAATTAAATAAATAAATAAAATACGGGGGTGGGGACTTGTCTTGGGGTTGATGTCCAAGCATGCTCCTCTCGAGGCCAGACACCCCCAGCCGGCAGGTACCCCATCTCCCCGCAGGCTGTGGCCTGGAGGGTTACGGGGACAGAGTCCAGATTGGAGGCAGTCACTATGAACCGCAGATCCTCCTTAAAAGTGAGCACCAGCTCCATGTCCTTTTATTTGGATGCTAAGCCAGGGCCAGTTGGTCTCTTTGGGAGAACGGTGATGAAATCCTTCAAAGACCCAGTGGCTCAGGCCTGTTATCTGGGGACAGCAAAGCAGCGGAGAGCTAGGGAGAGTGTTCTAGTCCTCGGGCCCGCCTAGGACAGGGAAGCAGGCAGAATCCCCCAGAGCTGCAGGGAGAAAGGGGGCAAGACCCCTACCCCGCCAGGGGAAGTGATCAGCACCAGAAACTCTCTCAGGACAGCTCGGGTCCTGACAGGTCAGCACCGAGAAGCTGTCACAGAGCCAGAGGTGCGGCCGCAGACCCCGAAGGAGCATCTTGACGATAAGCATCACCCCTGTGCTGTCCTCCCCCCGGAGGGAGCGCTGCCGATAGACACGCGAGCCCGGAGCCGGTGCGGAGTTTCAGATCCCTCTGCGGGGTGGCCATCGGCGGGGGAATCTAGATGAAGTGCGCCGGATAATCTCAGCCGCCAGTACGCCCGGGTGTCGTGGGCGCGGAGCCTGTGATAACCAAGATCAAGTTCGGAGATGACCAGGAGGCCCATGTAACTCTCCCGTCCGAGCCCCCTCCACCGGGGCGGCTCACTTTTCAGGCTGCTCGTCAGGGAAATGAGACACCGGCTCAGGCCGTGCTCTGCAGGGCCCAGCGGGGTGCGGGCAGGAGAGCCTGGTGCTGGGGGCCGCTGCCCAGGGTGGGAAGGTGGTCAGAGGAGGCTGTCCGTCCTCTCAGGGCCTTCCCAGGGCTTCCTGCCCAGCCCAGCCGACGGCCCCAGAGAAGAGAGAGGAGCTGAGGATATCACCGGAGCCGTGACAGACAGGAGCGCCGCGGTCTGGAAAATAGCACGGGCGTTCGAGTCTGTGAAGCTCTCGGCTCAGCGGACTCCTTTTCTCCGGCCCCTGGCAGAAAAGGGCTACAGGAACATCTCTCTTTGCCAAATACATACCAACACACAGAGACTGATTTTTTTTTTTTGAGTCTGCCAAAATATACGCCCTATACCATTTACCACTTTAACCATCGTGTGCGGTTCATTGCCATGGAGTCCATTCACCTTGTGAAGCCATCACCACCACCATCATCCATCTCCAGAACATTCCCATCTCACCTTCCCCACCGGAAACTCTGCCCACAAAGCACGAACGCCCACTCCCAGCCCTCCGCCCCTTCCTGTCTCTGAACTTAAGACATTTGAGGAGACTCGTTTCATCCTTGACATTAAGCTCCAGCCAGCCAACAAGGCAAGCAGCCAAGCAAAAAGCTCTTCATCAGACTCTTCGTATGTCTTTTCCCTTGTGTCTTTTCGGGGAGGGGGGTGGGGGTTGGGTGATGGGGACGCATCCACTTGCCACTCGGTGATCATGCGCACATCAGATTACCCAGTTACGCGTCCTTCTCTAAGAGCACCCTGAAAACATGGCCCCTGTCTGATTTGTCTTCATACCCCCGATCCTGGGCACTATGCCTGGCATGTATGGCGCTCTTTCTTTGTTTTTTAAAACTGTACACCCCCCTCATTTTTTATTTAAAAAAAAAAATATGTAAGGATGAGGGTGATGAGAGGAAGTGAAAGCATGAGACATGTGGCCCGTAGGCAAAAGGGGGTGCAGGAAAACACCCCCAATTTGTGCCTTCACAGAGCTTTGGTGTTTTCAGTGGGATAAAAGGAATTGGGCTGGGAAACTTAGCTGTAAATTCAGTAAACTCTGAACTTAGTATTTTGCGGACCCCCCCCCCCCAACCTCCTTTGAGAATAGTTGAGAGCTTTGTATCTCCCCAGAAAAATGCCCTCAAATATGCAGTCATATCACCCACCGCCTCAGCTGTCTCCCAAACCCCCAGTCAAAAATCCTGTGCCAAGATGTAAAAAATACATGTTATATTCCTCTAAGTAGCTTAGGTCATAAAGAGCTCCTGATTCATTAACATTTTTCACTTGGTTTTGCCGTCCTCTTTTCAACAAGCGCAAGGAAGTCAAAGAAGGTTAGTCTCGAATGCAGTTACCCTGATGCTTTCAAGGGTTCTTGAGCTGACGGCCGCTTTTTAAATTATTATCATCCCTGTTTTCTGCTCCAGGTGTTTTTTTTAGCTCACTAGCAATCATTAATGTAAGTGATTGTGGATTACTGCTAGCAGTAAAAATAAACTATACCACACACACACACACACCACACACACACTGCCATGTGACTTAGGAGTGCTCACTTGTCAAAAAAAGTTCTATGTGGTTATATAGTGGGGCATTGTGGGAGACTGCTGATCTCCATGGCAACCTGCATCCATCAGCTGTTCTGGGCCTGCTGACTACTGTAGGAGGGCCAGAGGCAGCCATCCTCCCCACCCCGCAAAAGACTTCCTGGCCACCTGAGAGCACAGGGCTTTCACTCTCGGCCTCAGCTGGTTCTCCAGGAGGTCTTTATAGAGAAACCCAGCTGGTGACAAGTTCTCTGCCACAGTGTGCAGTGAGGGTGTGATGATGGCTCTGTGGATGGTTCAGCACGCCCAGTGATGTTGCTAGGAACAAGGATGAACCGTGCCAGCCTCTCGGAGCCAGCACAGAGGGAGTGGGGAAGAGCTGTGTGCTCAGGGCACCCTCATTCACCATTATGACGATGGGACATGAGGGTTTACATACATCCCTTTTTCTCAGTGAAGTTCCTTTTTTCTAAACCTCACTAGAGGCCCGGTGCACAAAATTAGTGCACTCAGGGGGATCCCTCAGCCCCTCAGCCCAGCCTGTGCCCTCGCAGTCTGGGAGCCCTCAGGAGCTGACCCCTGGTGGTTAGTGTGCACCATAGTAACCGGCTATTCTGCTATTCGGTCGATTTGCATATTAGCCTTTTATTATGTAGGATGCTCCCAGAAGACCCAGTTCCTGATCTAGCTGCCCCACTAGGGCCTTCTGTAATACAGCACGTTCTTAAACAGATGTTATATCAGGAAGCAATTAGGTCAGAACTGAGCCTGCCTGGTCTTAACCTTTTAAGGTAATGTCTCCATCCTTCCTTTTGTCTTCAGTTTTCTCTGTCACAGACACAGGGCGAAGGTGACCCTGGGGTCACCTAGTATTCTTCCTTGAGAAAGAGTAAACAAACAACGAAAACCAATAAAGTAAATTTTAAAAAATGTTTAAGCTCCAAATTTAAAGAAACAAAGCACTAGAAATACCTTAAAACTTATTTTTAAACCCAAATATGTAATCATGCAAGAGCACATTATTAAGAAATTATTGGCTAAAAAAAGGTGAGTTTCCTATTAATATGATTAAGCAATGCATGGGGAAATTATTATTTAAAGGAATGGAGGTAGTCATAGGCTGCCACTGTGGTGGATATTGTTTTATTCTAAAAGGACAAATGAGAGCCTGGCCGATGTGGCTCAGTGGCTTAGCATCGACCTACGAACCAGGAGGTCAAGGTTCAATTCCTGGTCAGGGCACATTCCCAGGTTGTGGTCTCCATCCCCAGTAGGGGGCGTGCAGGAGGCAACCAATGCTTCTCATTGTTGTTTCTGTTTCTCCCTCCCTCTTTAAAATCAATAAAAACGTATTTAAAAAAAAAAAAAAAAGACAAATGAGAAAATTAGATATTATAAAGGAGGAAGCAGGTGTGAATGCGATCATCATCATTGCTGCCGAGGAGCTGATGAGGAGTGTTTATTTGCATTCCAGTCTTGGTCCCTGGGACTCATCTGGCGATGCAGGACCCAAAACAGGAGAAGACAGTTTGGGTGGTCGTCTCATTAACCATGACGGACGTGGCTGAGCGTGTGTGTGAGTTGGACATGGTGCTAAGTGCTTTCTCATGCATCCTTTAATCCTGACCCGAGCCCTGGAGGTAAACCCAATATCATGTTCATATCCTGGGTGAGGAAACTGAGGCACAGAGAGGTGAAGAGCCTTGGCCATGCTTCCCTGGTTCAAGGGTGGCAGGGCTGCATGAGGTGCCCAGGTGTGGGCTCACACCCCCCTTGCATACAGCCTCCCGTGCTACCCACTTGGGCTTCAGGCTGCTCTCTGCTCTTTGGTTAGTCACCGTGTATTGATGAGAAAGCTCTGGCTCCTGGGTGTGCAGCAGTGGGCAAAGCAGTCTGACCTCACGGTGCACATGTCTGTGGGGGTGGAGGTGGTTGGCGGGAGGTGGGGCAGGAAGGGCCATGGTGTTCCCTGCCCAGTCCCTGTGAAGTGGCCTCACGTGCCTCTGCAGGGAGGGGAGTTTGGGGCTCTAAGAGGTAAAGCCATTTGCCCAAGGCCAGGGTGCTTGGGACATGGCGGCTACGAGGATTCCAGCCCAGGCCCCTGTGGCTCCCTGGGCCCCGTGCCTCAGGAGGAGGAACCGCCTTGAAGAGGTGGCGGAATGGCTCTTCCTCGCCCCTCGCTCTCAGCCGGGGACCGGGAATGGCCACGGCCTGCCCCGGCCTGGCTGACGGGCGGCGGTCACAGAGGTCGGGCCTGTGGCCTCCTCCTGAGTTGTTGTGAGTGAGGGGCCAGCGCAGTGGTGGGGAGCAGGGTGGGAGGCGCTCCTCTGAGCCTGGTGGCTTCTCCCTTTCTGGCCTCCAGCGGCCCACCCCTCCTGAGGGGCAGGGAGGAGGAAGGCGAAGGCCTGTGCAGGAAGGGAGGGGCGGCGCCTCCCTCAGCCAGGGCTTCTCTAGCCAGGGTCCCGCTGGGCAAGGCCAGTGGTTTTCAAACCCCTTTGTTTCCCGGGAGCCCCACATCCACCAGGATCCTCTGCAAAGTGTGGAAATCCAGGTCCTGCCTGGGCCACCCTGGCGGGCCCCGGGAGGAGCTATGTCCCTTGTCTTCCCATCCAGCCCCCTGTTCACCACACCTGCCCCCCCCCCCCCACACACACACACACACACACACACACACACCTGGAGGCAGAACCGTGGTCTCAGGAAGAAAATTACAGATTTCTTTTTATGACTCAAAGGATCCTCTGTTGTGAGCTTTAAAACCATGCAGGTTAAGATGTTTATACATTTAAAACAACATTAAATGCCCACAAGCTCTTATTGACAAATGATTCTGGGGACAAAAGTCTTTAGATTTTTATAAAAATCTCCCACAGATTCCCCCCTTATTTTACTTAGATCATTCCTCATTGAGAAGTAATCGAGTAAAAGAAAATGTATTGGGGTTTTTTTTTAAATACCTAACTCTTCAGGCAGGGGTATCTCCTGACTCAGTCAGCCAGCAATCCTTTTTTGAGTGTCTTCCTTTTTTCACTCACCCAGCCGTAATCTGGGTAGACGTTATTGATCAGCATCTTGAAGAAGAGCCTGATGTGGTAACTGGTGGTTAGCTCGCCTCAGGTCCGCTTATCTCCCACCCCACCCCCACCCCCCGCTGCCCAGGAGGCAGGTGATCCGCCTGGTTTCATATCTTGGTCACAGAATCTCCTGGTGGCTGGTGTCTTATCTGCACCGCAGGGCTCTCAGCCCGCAGTGCCTCCCTGAAGCGCCCTAGGAAGACACTCAATAACGTGGGCCATCTCCTTCCTTCCAGAGCAGCCTACGGGGCAGCATTACAAACCCCCAGGACGAACCCAGCCAGAGACCAAGGGAAGAAAAGAAACGAAGCAAGTCTGAAAAGGAAACAAAGAGATATGCTCCATTAACCTCTAACTAAGAATCTGAAAGGAAGACAGACGCTTGACAATATGCTCCACACATGGGTATATATGCCCACACACAAATATACACGTGCGCATGGCCCATACACATAAGCATGCTTCTACGTCCACATAGATTCCTGTGTGTATATGCATAGCCATAAATACACTCATGTGCATACCCACACATATGTCTACCCACATAAACACGAGTTTATGTCCAGGCAAATGCACACCCTTGTATATGTCCACACACATGAAGATGCACATGTGGAGCAGTATATATATATATATCGGGTGCAGGCAGTCATTGCACATAAACATGCCTTTCGAGAGAGATGCAGCATTCCCAGGCACCAGCTGGCTCTGGCTGTCTGCTGTCTGGTGGTCTATCCCACAGTCGCTGCGGGGAAGGGCTGTGATGGAGGCGTTTCGGTTGGCACAGGCAGCAGTTCCCTTCTGCAGATCCCTCATTGGCCTCATTGAACAGCCTGCCAGGGCCGGTGAAGGCTCAGTCAGAGCCTGCTCTGGGCTGCACCCACCCAAGGGGGCTCCCACACATGCCCCCCGCTCCCATGCTCCCTGTGGGTAGACTCCTGATAGGTGGGTGGGGGAAGGAACCCCAGGCCACCTCAAGCCTGGCCACAGTGCCTGGTAGAGGCAATCCACTTCAGCTGTTCAATTATTATAGAATCTTCAACTCTTTCCAGGGTGGTAGCGGGGAGAGGAGTGATTCGTGGTCTCCCCCTGCAAGGAGTCACAGATGTACATGTGTCTGTGTGCATGCGTGCTCCAGGTGCACCCTGTTCTCTCCCCCCCCCCCTCCTCCAAGTAATAGCTAGCATTCACTGAGCCCTTCCTGTGTCCCACGCGTGTGTGATTCGCATATATGATCCCATTTACTCCCATTCAGCCCTGTAAGTCAGTGCTACTATCAGCCTCATTTTACAAACGAGGAGACCGAGGCAGAGGGCAGTTGTGTGTCATCACTCGCACTCCCCGAGGTCCCCGTGTCCAAGGAAGGCTTCGTTCATCACAGGGGAGTCGAAGGTGCGGAATTCCCTGCAACGACGGGAAGTTCTGTGCTGTCCAGGGCCGCGGCCACCAGCCACGTGCGGCCGCCGAGCGTGCGGAATGTGAGCCGTGCCTCTGAGGAGCTGATGTCCCTGTTCATCCGTGTTCGTTAATGTGAAGTTAGAGCTCAGTGGCCACTGCCCCTCGCGGTGCACCGGGGCGCTCTTCAGAAGCCCTCTGAGGCAGGCCTCGGAGGCCCTGCCCTCGATGGCGCCAGTCGTTGGTGGGCTGGTTTACAAGGTCCCCTCCGAGCCTCTGGGGTCCTAGGCCGTTGAGGTGGTGTGAAAGCATCCCGAATCCCTCCCCGTGGAGAGCGCCCTCTGGGTTCCTGTTGGAACGGAGACCATCAGGAGCAGCTGGCTGGCTGTCACAGGCATGGGGTTGGTGTGTAAGGGGACTCTGATGTGGGCTTCTGAAGTCTGCAGCCCCAGCCAGCCACCCAGCGGGACCAAACCTGTGTACCCACCCCTCCGAGAGCCCCACCCATTCTGTGCCCCCTCCTCGCTGTGAGATCTCCGTTCTCCTCTCCCCTCCTGCAGTTTCGTCCTGAAGATGTTTTATGTGACGTCTGCTTGTGGGCGCAATCACAGAGCACCGGGTTTCCCACCTCACGCCGTGTCGCGTGCGCGGCTCCGTGGTGTTGAGTGTATTCATACTGTTGTGCAGTGAATGCCCAGAAACGCTTCCCATCTCACAAAACTGAAACTTTGTGCCCGTTAAACATTAACTTCCTCTCCTCCCAGCCGGTGGCAACCATTACTCTTTTACTTTGTCTCTCTGATTTTCACGGCTTTCCTTCCATCACGTGGGTGGGATCGGAGGATTTGGCCTCTCGTATCTGGCTTATGGCCATGTTGCAGCATAAGACAAGATTTCCTTCTCCCGTTGTAAGGGTCTATCACACTATCCATTCATCTTTGATGGACATTGGGCTCCCTTCTATCTTACCTTGTCTTCCTTTCCCTCCCATTTCCCCCAAAATATAATGTGTAATAAACTATCTAGACCACATGTGTCAAACACAAGGCCCGCGGGCCAAATCCAGCCCGCCAGGCCTTGCAATGTGGCCCGCACCGCGCTGTCATCACTGCACTCCGCTGTCAGTTTATGACATTGTCAGTTTATGACTGTTCAGTAAACCATTCGGCCCGCGATTTAGGCTGGATTTTAGATTTTGGCCCCTTCTCTGATTGAGTTCGACGCCCCTAATCTAGACAATCGTTGGATTAGGTAAGGAGGGGGTATGTGCTTATTTCATATTTTGAGAGCAGCAAGAGATACTCTCCGCCATCATCACCCCAAATAGGTTGGACCAAAGCAGATTTGGAGTCTAGTGAAACCTTCCATTGATTTTTCATTTCTCTAGGTCATTGATTGTCCATAGTTAACAGAAATTCCCAGGCCTGCCTAAGGGATGACCCTGTTCAGTGGGAGGTTGGACAGGCATTGCATTTGGGGCATGTTTAGGTAAGCTGGGTGACAGTAACTTAGAAAAGTTAAGGGTCCGTTTTTATGTCCTACAGACATAGGGAGGGAGGGGGCCTGGTGTGACACAGCACCCCCTCCGTGCCATGGGAGACTCGGGCTCCTCCTGGGCCTCCTCCTCAGAGGTCACTGTCGTCTGTGAGGTTCCATGATGCTCTCCATCCCCATGCCTGTGGTTTGGGCAAGAGGAAGTGAAACAGAAAGGGCAGCCGGGACCGGTTTGGCTCAATGGATAGAGCGTCGGCTTGGGGACTGAAGGGCCCGGGTTCGATTCCGGTCAAGGGCATGTACCTTGGTTGCGGGCATATCCCCAGTAGGGGGTGTGCAAGAGGCAGCTGATCGATGACTCTCTCTCATCGATGTTTCTAACTCTCTGACTCTCTCCTTTCCTCTCTGTACAAAAATCAATAAAATATATTATATAAAAAAAAAGAAAAAAGAAAGAAACAGAAAGGGCAAAGGAGGTGTGTGACTGCTTTCTTGGTCCCCTTAACAGGCTCCCCAAAAGTGCCCCGGGGGACTCTGTTCACTTCTCATCAGCTTGAGCGTGGAAGTGAGGCACATTGCTGCCCTGAATAAAACTTGATTCTGATGGGAAGACGGGAGGGGGTCCGGCAGGCAGCCAGCAACCGCTCATTCACGCGGTGGTCTCCGCATCCGCCCTCTTGGGATGCAGTTCTTTCCAATGGCCTGCCCTTGATACCTGAGGCATGCGACTGCCTTTTCTTTTTTTTTCTTTTCTTTTCTTTCTTTCTTTCTTTCTTTCTTTCTTTCTTTCTTTCTTCCTTTCTTTCTTTTTTTTTTTTTTTTTTTTTTTTTTTTTTTTTTGCTGCTAGAGCATGCCAGCTCCCCTTTGTCGGGGCGGACTCCAAATTCTTCCAGAAATAGAGGAAAGGTTGTGTTGTATCTCTGTCTGGTCTCAGTGTCTTTGTGTGTCTGGTCATGGAGAAGTGTGGGATAAAGTAGCTGCTTGTCAGGGCTCCTGGATGGGTCTGCCTTTAAAATTCTTCCCTTTAAATGGGTTTTAAAATGTGAAAGGGATTGGCCCCTTAAAGAAGCCTCTTTCAAATGATAGTTCATCAAGCTGCAGCCTCATAAAAGACACTCATTCATGGCGATTAGCCTTCATTAAAAGGGAGGGGGAGTTACCGAAGCCTGTTCGCAGAGGCTGCGATGGCACAGATACCCTCGCGGTTGGAGCAGAGGTGTAAGGTAATCTTCCCCCACGCTCCGCTCCGCTGTGGGTCTGTGAAGGAAGGGGGTGCGGTGAGTGCAGGAATGCAGTGAGTCCTGGCTCCCGGAAGGTGTAAAGCAGGCGCCAGGTGGTCAGGCCTAGCCCTACATTTGAGGGCTATGTGGGAGTGCCAGAGAGAGGATCCAGCCACGTCTGCATCTCTGAGCCTCTGAAAGCAGAAGTCACTGGCTTTTGGCATCCAGAAGCTGGCCTCTGGGGAGAGGCAGCTGTAGGGCCCGGGAAAAGAAAGCTCACGGGGAGCAGAAGAGACTCAGTCAGGCCCAGGAGCCCTCAGACAGCTGAGGCAGAAGTGTCAAGTTCATTCAGGCGGCAGGGGAGAGGGAAGGCAGGCTGGAACTGGGTTCCACACAGTGCATGCACTAGTGTCGGGGGGCAGTTCAGGATGCAGGACATGGGCCAGGGGTGAGCCCACCAAAGCAGCCTGGGTTTTAGACCCGGTTTGCTACTTACTCTCGGCAAACTATGAATGAGTGGGTCTCTGGTCCCATGATCTAGACTTGGGGGTGGCTATCAAAGGAGAGAGAGCAAAGGTCCTGTGGCCGATAGAGAACTTGATATGCCCCAGGCTCTCCCTCTTAATCCAGTAGCTTCTGTGGGTTTCCTGTAAAGAAAGGAAATAAAAGCAGTTTCCTAAACTCAAGGCAAGCAGGAACAGAGAAGTAGGGAGTGGTTAGCAAGAGGGAAGTGGGGAGCAGCCGAGGTGCTGGCATTTTCATTGCTCTAGGAGCAGAAGCCATCTGGCTTAAAAGGGGCTGTCACTGATTTCCACATAGCCGTGAAAGGTAGTTATATGTGCGTTGTAGTTATACTGTTAGCATAGGCACAGTTTTGCTGCTGTGACAAACAACACCAATGGCTAATGTGAGGTAGCTGGAGACTGTCTCATGTCCTGAATCCGAGACCAATTGCAGTCGCTTTTGGTGGGGGAAGAAGATGTAGCACATTGAGGCATGCTCCTGAAGCTTTCCTCTGAAACCAACACAAGTACTTCTGCTCGCATTTCATTGGCTCAAAGAAGTCACATGCCCATGTCTACCTTGAAGACCATGGGTAGGGTGGGGGCGGGGGGGCGGGGGATGTTACCCTCCTACCATATGCTGAAATGAAAGGACCCTGATACAGTGATGAATAGCACTGCCACGGTGGTTATTTTAATAAAGAATTCTATTTTTACAGAAAAGGGGTCAGGAACTGGGTCATTTGCCAACCCCAAATCCCTACATTATTTACACCCGAAGAACGTTGAGATTGCCTGTGTAACCTCTGACCATCCTGTTCCTCTTACTCCAAGGCACAAAGTCCAGCGAGGAAATAAATCTTTCCAAGTCTAACTCATAAAATGATAGCTTGTCAGCTGCCCAAATTAGGAGGACAGATTGAAACAGCTGTCTGCTGTTACTGCAGAGCAAAGACAATTTGCTGCGTATTAAGCTTACAGCGTGATTTAAAGAGAATTCTGCCCGGACATGACTGGCTCTGCCTTTTTATGGAATCCGAAGCAAGGGCTGACCTCTTAGGCTTTTTCACTTCCTCCATGACAAACGGGGATTTGGAGTGAAGGTTGGATTTCAGGGCAGATATTCTTTGTGAAGTAACCCTGCTCTTAGCTTGTCTTCTGGACGTTTCTCGTGAGCAAAAAGGACTTTTTTTTTTTCCTTTAGTAACTGTACCTTCAGGCATTCTCTCCTACATTCAGATTTATAAATATTTGCATTTGTGAGAATTTAATTCACGCCAATTTATGGAACACCCACTGTGCCGAAAGAACTAGGGGGGTTGCAGCTGGGGGTACCAAGGTACATAGGATCTCAAGCTCCTCGAGTGCTTTTGAACTTAAGGAGCTCACAGATCAAGTACGAACACAGGCATTGAGGATAAGTCTTCCCACCCTGGAGTGGATTATAATATTCATGGTTCCGCAATCACCTCCCTGTGCCTCATGGACAGTTTGGCTTGGCTGTTCTTCCCACCCCTCGTACTGGGGCTGGCCTGTGGATGGGATGCTGTGTGACTTCCACGGCCAGGCATTGCTCCCTTGGGACAATTCACGATCCAGTGGAGAAGCTCCGGGCAGCCTCTTGGAGGAGGAGAGGCCTGTGGAGGGAGAGGCCCAGCTAGCAGCCAGCACACACCAGCAGCCACGTGAGCAAGGCTGTCAGCCCCAGGCAGCCCCGGCCGATCTTACCGGACGGCAGACACGTGGATGAGTTCGGACAACCCCTCGCAGAGCGTGGGCACGCCTGCCCAGGCGAGCCCGGCCCATGTTGCAGCTCTCAGAACCGTGAGCGAGACAGCGGTTGTTACCTGGGTGCGGTCTGTGTACCCTGTGGTTGATCATTGCCCACCCGTTTGCACTTTCCCTTCTGTGACCGCCACACGGATCTTCCTGCCGTTCCCCAGGGCAATGTGATATCTGGCTCCTTCTCGGACCTGTCCTTTGGTCCAGAGTGCCTGCCTCCCCTTTCCTTCCCTGGCACTTCCTTGTGTCCTGTCTTCCAGACGCAGGTGCCTCTCCTGACCCCCCCTGGCCCTCTGGACACATTGCTGTTCCGGGCACTTTCGCCATTGCCCTGTGGCTGTTTACAGGGTGGTAACTCCCACTGGACTCTGACCTCCTCGGGGAAGAGGCTGTTTCCTCTCCTTCGGTGACTCCTGGCTCCTCCTCAGGTCCTGGCCCGCAGCAGGCGGCGTGTCCCGTGGAGTGGCCCGGCACGGAGGAAAACCGCCTGGTGAGGGTGAGAGCCTCACTGGGAGTCAGCGGGGTACCGTACAAACAGTGCTTCTCAAATCTCAATAATGTCCACATGGATCATCCAGGACCTTGTCCAAATGCAGGTTCTACTTCAGGAGACCTGGAGAGGGGCCCAACGGCCTGCGTTTCTAACAAGGTCCCACAGTCCACACGTGGCGTAACCAGGCCGCAGAAGGTAGTTCAGGTGTCCAAGAAAGATGATCAGCAATGAAATAGGCCCCCCACTGGGCCTACCTAGGAGATAAATAATAGAGATGAATCTTGACAATTGTGTTCATGGCCACAGAGAATAGAAGATGACTCATAAAGTGAGCCTGATGGTTTCTAGGGAGTCTCCATTGGAGAGAAATTGTACGGGAATACTTACTGGGAAAGGGATGTTCTAAATAAGTTTAGATTTTTTTAAAGGATCTACCAAAAAAATAAGGTGGAGAGGATCTGTTATTGTAAGTCCTGCTGCCTGTGGCTGAAGCAAAATAAGCAAACAAAACAATCTCTGTAGACCGCTGTTCCGAACAAGAGCAAGGGTGAGCTGGACACATTGGTTGGGTTCTTAGGATGAAAGAAAACAGTGAACGGGAGGGAGCAGTTCCCTGAGCTTACCTTACTTTCGTATTTGCAAAGGTCTCTGGGCTGCTGATCAGACACAGTAGTCACGGCATACAGAGCATTGCAGGCGGGTGTTGGGCAGGGTCCTTCCTGCGGCAGATCCTGAGGTCAATGTGGAGAGAGCGCGTACATTTGGAAAGATTACCACACACTTCAGTGACTGACTAGAGAGCAAACTAATGAGAAAGCTGGTTCATGAAGGTTTACCAGTGCAAACAAAGATGCCCCAGAATTCATGCTGGTAGTTCATCTGAAGATCATGGTAAGCTCCTTAGGAGATCTAAAGTTCCTTCCCAACCGAATTGTTATGAGATTAAAACACACTCTTTCTTTTTTTTTTTCTTTTTTAAATATATTTTATTGATTTTTTTACAGAGAGGAGGAGAGAGGGATAGAGAGCTAGAAATGTCAATGAGAGAGAAACATCGACCAGCTGCCTCTTGCACACCCCCTACCGGGGATGTGCCCGCAACCAATGTACATGCCCTTGACCGGAATCGAACCCGGGACCTTTCAGTCCGCAGACCGACGCTCTATCCACTGAGCCAAACCGGTTTCGGCCAAAACACACTCTTCCTATTGGCAGAGTGAGTGGAGGCAAAGTGGAGAGGCCGTGGCGGGCTCCGGAGGGGCTTGGCGTCTCGCCCCAGGTTTGCGGGTGCCAAGCCAATCTGTAGCTGATTGTTGTGTTGAATTCGTTACTCACATTAGCTGTGGAGCCGGCCATCTGCCGTCTCCTCCAGACTTGGTTGACAAGCCCTGGGAAAGGGAAATCCTGCCAAAATACAAGTAACCTACTAACCTGACGGCAGAGGGCCGTGGTCGGCAAGCTGCGGCTCGAGAGCCACATGCGGCTCTTTGGCCCCTTGAGGGTGGCTCTTCCACAAAATACCACGGCCTGGGCGAGTCTATTGTGAAGAAATGGCGTTAGAAGAAGTTTAAGGTTTAAAAAAATGTGGCTCTCAAAAGAAATGTCAATCGTTGTACTGTTGGTATTTGGCCCCGTTGACTAATGAGTTTGCCGACCACTGATACAGGGAAAGATAACGTCTGTAGGGGAACGGGGGAGGGATAAGTGACCATTTTCTCAGCCCCTCTACGTCTCTCCTTCCTCCTGTGTTTCTTTCTATTGGAGAAGCACCAGGCGTGGGTCAGGAGACCGGCACTCCATCAGAGATGCTGGGTCAGACCTGAATGAGGGGACGAGGAGGCTCAGGTGTGAGAATGCATTTTGCAGTGAGTTTGCATCCTCTTGGTTTTGCTGGTGGGCTTGTCCTGTAGGAGCCATCATGGGAATTGTGCTCTTCTAGGCGCTGCCCCCATGGGGCTATTCCTAGATTCCCCACGTTGCCTTCCCATCCATCCGTGGGCCCGATCCTCAGTAAGCGTGACTCAAGTTTTCCGAGTCATCGTCTTGAACTGGTTGAACTGCCTTTATTTATACGTGCACACTGCTTTGCAGTTTGCAGACGCTTTCATATTCACATTCATTTTCTTGTAATACTCAGAGACCCCAAGAAATTGTCACAGTTCGATCGGAACGGGAATGCCAGAGCAACTAGGGTTCCACCAGGGAGGAGAGAGGAGCTAGTGAGGAGAAGACCAGAAATGTGATTGCACAGCCCGTCACTAGTTCTGCCTGTTTCGAACGAGCCGTGGATCAAACAAGAGCTTGCCAGGAGCCAAGCTTGCAGGGGCTCTGCAGGTGGCAGTCATGAGTGAGGCAGGCCAGGCACAAAGCAATAGGGAGCCGTGAGGCCTGTGTCCAGGGCGGGAGCACGGGGCCTCCCAAAGGGGCGGCTGTGGCTCACGGGGTGGCTGTGGATGTGGGGATGTGGGCCAGCGCTGCCGGCTCTCCCGAGTCTAGGCCCTGCTGAGAATTAGACTTTTGGAATATTGACAGTGGGTTCCGCTCCTTTCAAAACACTCTGTGGCTCAAACAGAAACCATCTGCACCGCCCTTCAGCTTTGATTAATGGATTAAAGCGGCGATTTTCAGATTTTCAACCAGTGTGCCGCAATAATTCTTAAAACGTGCAATACCGGACTGTTTAGTCAGAGGCACTGACCTCTTTTCCCTAGACTGTCAAATGAAAAAACAACAACAGCCAACACAACCATAGTTGTTGGGAGTGAATGAATCAAAATTATACCTATTTGTTTGTTTTGGGTGGGGCGTTTACCGGAAGAGAGGAAAAAAAAAAAAGAAAAGATGTTTTTGGTGTGCCACAGAACGTCGATAATTATTTTTTGTGTGTGCCATGATATTGAAAATTGCTGGATTAAAGTAACACTCCCTGGGGAATGAGGCTTAGCTTCTTTGGAGCAATTTTAAAAGTCCATTGAAGCAATTTTGTTTCTAATGAAGGCAGTCCACAGGGGAGACCATGTTCATGCATCGCACCTTCTTGCGCGGACTCCCAGGCCCCGGTTTCCGTGAATCCTAGCTAAGGAGGGTGGGGAATTAAGCCGCAGGGAGAGTGCTGTCTGAGCCTTGCTTTATACTTTGGGGTTGTTGCAAAACAGGCCCACTTTTATTTATTTACTTTTTTAATTTTATTGATTATGGTATCACATAATTGTCCTTATCCCCCCATTCCCATCCCAAGCCCCTCCCCACATATGCCCCCACCCTCCTGTTGTCCATGGCCACTGGCTAGGCCCATATGCATGCACACAAGTCCTTTGGTTGATCTCTTCCCCTTACCCCCACCCTCCCTTACTTTCCCTCTGAGGTTTGAGAATCTGATCGCTGCTTCTCTTTCTCTGGGTCCGTTTTTGTTCATCAGTTTATGTTGTTCATTATTTCCTCTAGATGTGTGAGATCATGTGATCCAAGAAATACCCTTGTAAGAACCGAAACTGAGACAAGCCATAATGGTTATGCTGAGAGGCAAATGAATCAGTCTAATCAGTCTGTAGTGAGTTCCTTTCTGGGCCAACAGTTCTTTTGAGTCCCAATTTCAATGTCAAACAGTTCCTTATGTGTACATGTCAGCCATGGTATTTCAGGTCCGGTTGGTGGACAAATGGTGGTGATGCAGGTCCGACCGTCTCTGGTTTGGTAAAACAGGCCTACTTTTCAATAATCTGTGCCCGGTGTCTGAAGGAGGAGCTCCCCGCTGGAAAGGGCTCCGTTTCCTCCTGGGCTGTGCGGTGCGCCGAGGATCAGCAGACTTCTTACCGAGACAGGAGTTTTAGAGGAACATGGAGTCCGCTCCTGAAATGAAGTCTCCACCTCGCAGGAGTGATTAAAAACTATTTGGGGGAAGAGGGGTCTTCTTGATAGAGGAAGCTCGCGAGAGCCTCCGTGGTTCTCAGCACTGGCACCTCCCAGGAGCCCTAAAACCACCGCCGCCTGCGTGGGCCCAGCCTCAGCGATTAGGATTGCATCCGTCCGGATCTGTCTAGGCCAGTGGTCGGCAACCTCATTAGTCAACAGAGCCAAATACCAACAGCACAACGATTGAAATTTCTTTTGAGAGCCACATTTTTTAAACTTAAGCTTCTAACGCCACTTCTTCACAATAGACTCGCCCAGGCCGTGGTATTTTGTGGAAGAGCCACACGCAAGGGGCCAAAGAGCCTCATGTGGCTCACGAGCCACAGTTTGCCGACCACGGGTCTAGGCACCTACCTTTTCCACAGCTCTCCGCACGCTGGTTGAGAACCACTACCCGTGTCTTAAGTTCCAGACTTCACTGCATCAGAGCACCTTCCCTGAATTCTTATGTGCCTAAGGGAGGCCCTGGAATCTGTGTGAAAGTATTTATTGTTTAAAGTATTGCCTATGTTCTCCTCTTTCTACCATGGACCCTTCATAGCCCGCCAGCCCATCCCCCAGAATCTGTTGTGTTGTTTTTTTTTAAAATACCTTTTTATTGATTTCAGAGAGAAAGGGAGATGGACAGAGAGAAACATCTATTGGCTGCCTCCTTGCATGCCCTGACTGGGAATTGAACGGTGACCTCCTGGCTCTTAGGTCAACACTCAACCTCTGAGCCACACGGGCTGGGCTGGAATCTGTAGTTTTAAAGGGACCACCTCTAGCCCCCGCTGCGGTGATCTTTGGCTCAGATTATGAACAGCCCTTCCTGCATCCCAGAGTGGGTGCCCACGTGCAGACACACACACTGTTTGCCACTAACACCTAGAAACACGTGAGTGTCCCACTTTGGGCACTTGAGGGGGAAATTATAGATTTTCTGAAACACGTGTCAGTGAAGTTGCCAAGGCTGTGGGTTCCTGATTCTTCCCTGCGGGGCTGGGGCGGGCTCTCGCGAGGCAGGCTGTGTCTGCGAGGGGGCAGGGGAGGCCTGGCTTTCTGGATAAACGTAGGCTTTCCCAGTGAGAGGCCTTCCAGTCCATTGATCTTGTGTCCTTACGTCTGGCCTGGAACGGCGGCTCATAGAATGGTGCCAGACCACGGTCTGTGTGAGACAGAGGGCTGTGTGTCCCCTCGCTTGGTTCTTTTTAAGGCTCCAGACAACAACTCTGCCCAACATGGTAAATTAAGTTTTGTTTTTTTTTAAATAGATTTTATTGATTTTTTTACAGGGAGAGAGACAGAGAGTCAGAAACATCAATGAGAGAGAAACATCGATCAGCTGCCCCCTGCACGCCCCCCTCCCCCCTACACTGGGGATGTGCCCGCAACCAACGTACGTGCCCTTGACCGGAATCGAACCCGGAACCCTTCAGTCCGCAGGCTGGCGCTCTATCCACTGAGCCAAACCGGTTTTGGCAGTAAATTGAGTTTTACTTCTTCTCTTTCGATGAAAGAAATCCCTGTAAAATACAACTTCGAGACCCCTGAATGTCATGGTTTTATTTCTGGCAATACAGTATTTGTGTATCTGGGTCTTAACCGGTGACAAAAGCTTAGGAAACCAAAGCAGTTTGTTTTCCGCCCCCCCCCCTCTGGTTCTTACACCCCTTCTCTCGACGTTTGCTCTGCACTTTCAGTGTCCGGCTTTGCATAACCGAGTCACCTGCTAGCAGTGGTTGTTGTGATAAGAGAAGGGTTGGTGTGAGCTGCAGCCCAGGGAGGCGAAGGCACCAATGCGGGTCAGATGTCTCCTCGGCCGGCCGGTATGGACTCCTGACCTCCTTTTCCCTCCCGTGTGGACGGGAGACGCACTTCATTCTGCCTGCTCAGGCCTTTGTCTCCCAGAAAGCTTCCCCTCTGATCCCAGCCTTGTCTAATCATTAACTGAGACACTACACATTGTCAGTTGGGGAGAAAACTTAGGTGTAGGGAACTCGTTTTATTGCATCTGAAAATGGCTTTGGTGTAAAGCTACCCGAAGGGTCTTTTCTATATTGTCAAACACTTTGCTAACTCCGAAAAGACTACCCTTCCAGTTGGGCCAGCTGTTTTCCATCCTTTTTGTTATTTTGTGATGCAAATGAATAGCCAATGATACGTACATGGCATAAATATAGGGTGTCCCCAGAAAATGTATATATACTTTATGAATCATTATAAAGTCAGTGTTTTCTTTAAAAAAGTACTTTTCATTTTCAAAATTGAGCTGGTAAAGTGTATATATATTTTGAGAGGAGACCCTGTACATGGAGGCTTTACCCTCCCAAGCTGTATAAATGTAGGTGATACCTACAGGCAGGGAACTTTTCTGCAGAGTGAAAAGCCTGCTTAACAAACGTCATTTGTGGCAGCCATTTAGATTTTATTCCAAAGACTGGATTTCCTGTTTATACATTCGAAATGCCTGATTCCCCAGATTTTGGGGACAGGAAAGGGAGAGGAACCACTCAGGGACGCCCACAGGAGGTCGGGTATGAGTCTCCGTGATTTTTTCTTTTTGTTCCATCCAGAGCCTCACGTACTCAATTTGTTTGCCTTGCTTACATGGGGAACTGACCCCTAAACGTGCTGATAAGAGAAGAATAAGTAAGCAAACGCTCCCAGGGTTTGAGGCTGATAGAAAAGTCACTCGGTTTCAGTAAACCGGGCTGGAACACGAGCCTTTTGTTTGCTGCTGAAAGTTTAGCACTTGAATTTCGGGTTGGGCTGTGCAGTTCATTAAGGAAAATGTGGACACCTCATGCCAACGCCTGTTTTCTTTAGTCCCTGAGAATGGAGGGCATTGTGTGTCCGGTACACACACCGGAAAGAAAAGCGAACAGTGACTTACTTGTGCCCTGGGAACAAAAGCTCATACCTGGGGACAAGACGGGAGACCCCCGGCTTCTGCTGGCCCTGCCTCGTGCTCTGCAAGGTCCGTGCTGCTGGGAACCCCGCGGCCAGTGTCTGACAGGCCGCTGGTGACTGCGTGTGAAAGGAAGCCGTGGAGTGCCTTCTCCTGGAGCTTACGAATGAGAGGGACGCGGCAAATTTGGAAGAGACCAGGAGCCTGGGCCCGAGGCTCCCCGACAAGCACCAGACATCAAGCAGGAGACTGAGGAGGAACAGGGTTTGGTCCCCCCACTCAGTCTGCCTCTTTGCAAACACCCCGGTGACACAAATCGATGGATGCGTCATGCGGCTGCCCTTCTGCTTGCCAGCAGTTCGGCTTTGGTTGAATCCGTTTTAAAAGCCTTTACCCACTCACTGTTCCGTGGTCTGCAGTGGTGGGCGCACAAGAGAGTGGGAATTTGGGGGCATTTGGCCAGGAATTGGCTCTGCCGTTGGTTGATGACCCCGAGTCCCCGGTCATTGTAGTTTCTTTGGCCTTTAGCATATCAGTCAAGACCGGGATTTCAAGTGTTCTTTGTTCGTTGGGGAGAATGTTAGCTTGCCAGGGGTTGGGAATACAGTGATTCAAGTGAAAAGTTGCTTCAGAATTCGAAATTCCTATTCCCCCAGTGGTTCTCTTGAGTTTTGGTAAATCTAAACCAGAGAATATATAATAATAGCGGTAGCAAAGTCAAAGCATGTACTGACCTTCCACCTTGTACCATACCCTTTATGAGCATTAACCTACTAATGAAAGAGTAATATGCAAATGGACCATCACCCCAACACACAAGATGGCTGCCCCCATGTGGGCAAAGATGGTTGTCCCCATGTGGACACAAGATGGCCTGCAGGGAAGGGCAGTGAGAGGGGACCCAGGCCTGCAGGGAAAGGCAGTTGGAAGGGACCACACCTGCAGGGGAGGGCCCACAGTACACTCCCAGGGGGCACTAAAGCTAAGCTTTTGCCTCTCCTGGGTAGAAGCACTGCTCCCCGAAGAAACTGGGGCACTCAAGTTTTTTCCTTTGCTCACAGCTGTTTATTAATACAACATCTGGTTGACATGAGGAGGAACAGGAGATGGGAGGGGGTGAGTCTGTAGAGGTGGGATATGTGATTCTGGAGGAGGCTGGTGTGTTTGCAGAGGCTTCCTCCAACACAGCTGCATTGCCGTGGCCTGACCCTGACTAGGAAGGCCCAGCCTTCTGGAAGGGCTCCCAACCCCAGCCAGCACCCTAAGGACCTCAACAAGCTGGAGGAAATGATCCCACGGGACTCAGGCCCCTGACCTCTAGGATTCTAGCCCAAGCTGACCCTTGATCATTTGGAGTTGTGAAAGTTTCTTTAGAAGCATTTTTATTATTGAATGTTTGTTAGGATTCGTTTTGGCTGCTTGTGCCAGAAATTCAAAATCATCACGGCTCAAAGAAAAGGCATTTATTTCTATCTCATGTAGAAGGAGCCCGGAGCGGGTGTGGTATCAAAGACGCTGCCTCCTTTTGTGATGTCACTCTGACATTCTAAGCTGTGACTCTTACTTTAGGGTTCAATACAGCTGCCCCTGCTCCAGCCATCTCATCTTCATCCCATCTAGGAAGAAGGGCATGCTCTTTCTCACGAAGGACCTTCCTTGTGTGTTGTAGACAATACTTAAGTGTCCATCCTATTGGCCAGAACATAGTTACCTGGCCTTAGCTAGGTAGTTAGTTAGTTACATGGTCATAAGAAGGGGTAGGAAATGTGGGCTTTATATCAAGTGGCCAGATTTCCAGCTAAAAATCAGCATTTCTAGGACTCGAGACAAAGGAGAGATCAAATATTGGAATGAAAAACTGTCCCTGCCTTACCAGGGTCTTATGGTCATTTCTAAAGCCAGGCAGTGTTTGGGTTAGGCCCACAGGTTTCAGATCGATGCTACTGAGCCCCTTTATATACCACAGGAGGTTTGGGGTCACGCTGGCTCTCTTAAGCATCCCTCCAAGAGGAGCCAGGGCATTAGATGTTATTCAATTAATTATGATTTAATGATTTAATGAGGGCTGATGTGGAATGCAGATATAAGGAGAAAATCGCTGGCAGAAATCAAAGCTTAAAGGTAGAGGGCAAGCCTTGTGGATTCACAGTGGTCCCCACGGTGCCATCTGCAGCTCATCGGGGATGTTTGCTCATGCGTTCGGAGCCCTACGGAGACGAACAGCAGTAACCACACAAGAGCAGGAAAACCGTCCCAGTCTCAGCACCAGAAGGGATGCTGGTTCTGAGTCACCATTGGGTGCGTTCCGGGGCATGATGCAGGTCCTGAGATCCTTATTTTGTACAAAGAAAGCCTAGAGCCCTAGCTGGTTTGGCTCAGTGGATGGAGTGTTGGCCTGCGGATCAAAGAGTCCCAGGTTCGATTCCGGTCAAGGGCACATGCCTGGGTTCTGGGCTCAATCAAACGTGCAAGAGGCAGCCAATCAATGATTCCCTCTCGACATTGATCTTTCTCTTCCTCTCCTTCCCTCTCTGAAATATATAGATAGATAGATAGATAGATAGATAGATAGATATAGATATAGATATAGATATAGATATAGATATAGATATAGATATAGATATAGATATAGATATAGATAGAAAAGGAAGAAAGAAAAGAAAGCATAGAGCTAGAGGTACCTGGCCCGTCAGTCTTCATAGAGGTTTCAAAGGAAGACTGGCAACCATATTATGTGAAATTGATAATTAAATAGATTTCTAGAGCCAGTGTCCCTTCTAGAATGTTCCACCTTGTTCCTAGAAAATACCTGTACAGCTGATGATGCATAAGTGGGAATAAAATTTACAAACTCCCCTTGCCCCCCTTTTTCTTTTGCCTAGCAGTAGACAACGTTTTCTCTTCAGGAGAGAATGTGTGAAGAGGGGAGGAAGAACAAGAGTCATTTTCTTCAACCTCATCATTCCAAACTTGAACAGACACCCTTCACATTCACAGGCATGAGGGAGCTCCCCTCGCAAGCAAAATCTAGGGCCGAGCCGAAGGTGCGGGCAGGGTGTGTGCTGCAGGGCCTGGGGCAGCCCCGGCCGGGCCTTGGGGGAGCCTGGGACTAATACAGCCAAGTCCTGACCCCGGAAGTAGCCAAATCTCAGACGTGTCATGGAAGCTTTCCCTGGTTCCATGTTTGCTTTTTCTAACCAGCGCCGGATGTCTGTTTTAGCATAATCCTCCTTAATGTGAACGTTCAGTGCATTCCAACTTGGAGTGGATTTTGATGGGCTCATTCTTCACACACATGCACATACGTGCAGGCCAGCCAGTGAAAAAAATGTTTGTACTGGTGCAAAAGGCAGGCTGAGCAAATAAGATTTCCTGTTCTGAATGTATTGCTTTTTTTTTTTTTTTTATGTGTACTAAGAATCTTAAAGCATAATGAACACATATATTCACTCATATTTTTCCAATATAAAGTATCTAAGTCATGTCTCTTTAAGTAGCATGATGTCTGCATTTAGGAAATGTGTGTGTCTGTTCTCAGAGGGAGAGAAGCCAGGACTTGGGCATCTGACAATCCCTGGTTGTGTCTCCATCTCCCCCCTCCACTAGCTGCCTGACCCTGGCAAATGTCCATGTTTCTCTCGATCTCACTTTTCATTTTTCTACAGTAGAAGCGGCTGTGCCCTGCTTCCTCACAGGAGGGTGACGTGAGCTCTGGAGGATATGTAGGACCCAGATCCAGCCCAGTGCCTGGCCCCTGCAGCTGCTCGATGAATGGACATTTCCTTTGTCTTGATTTTTTGCTATGCCTTTTTTAGAAAAAACACACAACCACAAAACCTGCCAGTCAAGGGAAGAAATATTATTCTGGTTTGTCCATAAAATGTTTACGAGTTGGCATGGTTCAGTGGTGTGAAAATTGTCGCCCTACACACGGGAGGGTCTTGGGTTCAATTCCCAGTCAAGGGCACGTAACTGGCCTGCAGGTCTGATACCCATATCCGGTCCAGGTGTGTGTGAGAGGCAACCAATCTATGTGTCTCTGTCACATCAATGTTTTTCTCTCTCTCTCCTCTCCGCTCTCGCTCTCTCTTTCTCTCTCTTTTTCTCTCTCTGTCTCTCTCCCTTTCTCATACCTTCCACTCGCTCTTCTTTTTAAAAAAGTGTTATGAAAACCTGATGTGGGATTCAAGGTCAACGGGGCAAATCTAAGAAGCTGCTTGTCCTACTTCTATGATTCTCAAAGTGTGGTCCACGGCACCAACAGCACCTGGAACTTGTTAGAAATGCAGACTCTCGGGCCCGCCTGAGACTTACTGATGGAAAACTCTGGGATTGGAGTCCGGCGATCTGTTTTAACCAGACCTCTGCGTGATTGGGAGGCATACTACTGTTTGGGAACCACTGGTCTCTACATCTGGGTTCTCGGACCTCGCTGGGATTTAGAATTTCCTGGGGAGCGTTTTAGAATGCCAACACCAGGGGTTCCGGTTCTGTGAGTCCGGGACAGAGCCCAGGGGTGGGGGTCTTTTAAAAGGCTCCAGGGTGATTCCTGTGTGCACCCAGGATTGAAAAATTCTGCTCTGAAGAGTCCTTGTCCTCTCTCTTTCTCCTCTCTCTTCCCCTTCTGCCTCCTCCTTTTTGGATTCTCAGTTGGGAGATTGGAATTAGGGGAAGCATTCTCTTCTAATATCAGCTCAGGAATTCATGGGGACTAGCTAATATGCTACCCACAGAAGACGGAAAATTCCCCTGTCTTTGCCTCATTCCTACCGTGTTCTGACATCTCTGGATGGCAGTTTTCTACTTTTAAATGCAGCACATGCTCATGTAGAAAGTTTGGAAAAACACTAGGAAACTTTGTAGGAGAAAACAGAAATCCCTCATAATCTTGTTTCTCCAAAGGTCCTGTTAAATGTTAACACTTCGCTGTATTAGCCTTTGGTCTTGCATATCCGTGTCATTTTTTTAAATATAAAGTAGGGATTATACAATGTATGTAGTTGCGTGTGTTGCTTTTTTACTAAAACCATATCATGATAATTTTGCTTGATATTCATTGAATTCTGTTTTAAAAGCCAACATCAGATTGCATCGTATGGATTTTTCATAATTGGTCAGCCATTTCCCTTTGGTTAATCCCCTCCCCTCCCCACCCCACCCCATCCCACCCTCCTGCCCATGATAAGTTCAGATACCCTTGTAAATGAATATTTGACTGTTTTTCATTTCCTTAGGATAGATTCCTAGAAGTAGAATCACTGAGCCAGAAGTTAGGAGCACTGTGAAGGTTCTTGTTACGTGGTGCTGAGTTTGCCTCCAGAAGGCTGTGCCATTTTTACTCCCACGTTCAGAGCTGCCTGCCCTCCCTATGCTTTTGCTAACATTGGTTATGACTTACAAAACAAACAAACATACAAACAAACATACAAACAAAATGTGTCACTTTGCTGAGCCTGGTGGTCATGGCCTTGCTCTCTAGCGGCTCTGTGAATGTGGTCACAGGTTTCTAAACCCGTGTGCCTCGATCTTCCTTTCATTCATCTTTGGAATCATGTTGATCTTTTTGTGTCTGGCAGCTCTAGTTGGGGGATTTCCATCTTATCTGGGGATTTGAGAATCTGGAATTCTCAGCTCTGCTCCCTGTAGCTCTGCCTTCGTTGTCTCTGGGCTTCCTCTTTAATGCCTTTTATGCCTTTTAACAATTCGTGCCATGCCCACCAGAGCCCACCAAGAAGACACTTAGCACAACACCCTCAAGAGACCTTTAGTGAATGCTCTGGAATCTTGCCGCAAAAGGCATACATAGCGTTACAGTCAAAGGTAAATTATTCTGGATCATCAAGGTGCATGTCACCTAGTACAGAAGTGATACTGTACCCCACCCAACACACACACACACACACACACACACACACACACACACACGCATGCATGTGCACACACACGCTCAAGTGCACTTCTTCCGTGTATCATGCAGAGAAGTCTTTTAGGGCTCCCAACTGAAATAATCAGAGAATCCATTTTATTGGCCTTCATTGACAAATGCTATTTGATTGACACACAGAACTACTTGCAGTTGTAGACTCCTTTTGGGCAACTGGATGTTAAACGCAGAAAGAGGTTCACTGAAACTTTAAGGAGAAGCAGTGCTCCGAGTGTGGTTCTCACTGCACGTGAGGACATTTAACACGAACCCTTGGTCGCTCTTTCGGTAAGTGGCCTTTATTCAACTCGGTGTAGACTTTCCTATAAAATGCTGATGATGCAGACCTCTGTGGGACCACTGTACCCACTCTCCTCCCCTCTCCCCCCAACTGCAGAGTCAGCGCAGAGCAAACACGCGGCCCAGAACTCAGGTAACTTATCCGAATGGTTTCCCTCCACCCACTCTCCGCCTCCATAACCGCTTTCAAAGTCATTGTCCAAAACTGTGGCGCTGGCTGTTTTTCTCTGCTGGTCAGACCAGCGTCCAAAAGCAGATAGCTTTTGGAGACGCACAGATGTATTTATTATTCCTTGGAAACCGACGGTATCGCTCAGATTGCACATTTTCATTGTGCTTTTGTTGTCATTTTTCCGTCCGAGGGGAGCAGCTGGGAAGAGTAGAGGGGGCTGGCGGGAGTGTCCTCGCTGCATGCCCCAGCTCTTGTGCCTGGAGGCAGGGAGACTCAGCTTCTCCTGAGCACCAGCCCCGAGGGTGGAACCAGCTGGGACTCTGAAAAACTTAGTTAATTTTATGCCGAAACCGGTTTGGCTCAGTGGATAGAGCATCAGCCGGCAGACTGAAAGGTACCAGGTTTGATTCCAGCCAAGGGCATGTGCCTTGGTTGCAGGTACATCCCCAGTGGGGGGTGTGCAGGAGACAGCCGATCGATGTTTCTAACTATCTCCCTTCCTCTCTGCAAAAAAATCAATAAAAATATATATATTTTTTAAAAAAAAACAAAACAACTTAGTTTATTTTACTTACAACAATAACCTGAAGTCAACATGCGTAGTTATCAGATAAAATCGCAGTTGTGAGTCATAGAGAAGGCTGATGCCAGAGCCTGAGGTTTCGGAGGCATTTACGCCTGTTTCGGTTTTGAGATCCACATGTCCCGTGCGTCTTTGGGGCCAGATTGGGTTGTGAACTAGAACTGATCCTCTCCCACTTCCCGTTTGGCTGCATGCGACAGAGCTGTTGGGGACAAAAGCAGTGTGCTCACATGACCAGCCCACAGAGCAGCGCCAGCCTGGAAGCCCGCCTGGCTGGGCCGGCTGGGGAACTTGGAGGAACTTCATTCACCTGGTGGGGGGAGAGGGTCTGCCTTGAGGGAACACACCAGCAATTAATCCATCACGCCCTTCACCCTGGAGTAGGTCCTCACCAGAGGCCATATGTTGTCACACATTCATTCCCTCACATTTTCTTTCATTGGAAATTCTTGGGCTTAATGTAACAAGAAATTGGAACAGGGCCTCACATAGAGTTTGGTACTCTATAAGAATAGAACTAAACCATAAAAGAGAAAAACACAGAAGGCCTTCGAAGCTAGACTACATAAAAGAATCAACTTTATGTTTTCAGCAAAGACGGGCTTTGCGCTCTGCAGGAGTCTGGTCCCGTACCAGGTACGTCCTCCTCCTCCAGTTCCTTTCCTAACGAGCTGGAGCAGCTAGCTAGTGAGATCTGAAGTAAGTGGACATAATGTGATATCGAAAGGATGGCTAGAATCTTGGCAGCTTCTCTGATTGCACCAAATGAATTTAAAGCAAAGTGAACGTGGAGGTGTGTATTAGTCTTATCACAGACTGAGTGGCTTAAGCCGGTTTAATTAAACTGAGAAGGATTTTCTCACAGCTCTGGAGGCTGGAGGCTGGGTTCTGTGAGAGCTCTTTGGCTCGCAGACAGCTCTCTGCCTTTTCACTGTGTCCTCAGATGCCAGCTCTCCGGTGTCTCTTCTCCGGAGAGCATGAATCCCATCATAGGGCTCCTCAGGACCTCATCTAATTATAATCACCTTCCAAAGGCCCCACCCCAAATACCATCACCGTGGGGGCTGGGGCTTCAGCATACGAATTGGAAGGAAGGGGCACATACATTCAGTCCACAACAGGTGAAATGCGTTAAAAGGTGTCGGGGGGGGGGTGGGGGGGGTGGGAGGAGAAGCCAGTCGAGAAAGAGCAATCCTTAGAATCTCTGGGACTTAGCATCTAGCCTTTGGGGGCCCAGGAGTGGTTGCCATTCCGTGACGGTCTCCACTGCGCGTCCGTGGAACGGACAGGTCCTCCTGAAAAGTGTGGTCAGGAAGCGGCTAGCAAGGTCGTTGAAACGGATACCCATTTCCGTGGGTTCAGCCCTGGTGACCGGTGACCATGAAGCTTTCCTCCCTGCCGCGGTCACACTTTACCAACTGCCCCCACTCCTAAGGGGATCTCTGAGCTTTGAAGGACCCTGCGGTATTGACGATCGGGATCAGCAGCGACGTAGTATGTTCATGTTCCGTCAAGAAGTAACCGATCTGGCACCTTCTTTCTCTCGGTCAGTAGTGGGCACAGCTGGCCACTTGTAAAGGGGCAAGATGTTTATCTTCCTGTTTTGTTTTTTTATTAGGAAGCCAAGGTATGATAAGCAGGGAGAAAGACTCCTAAAGGTTGTCTCAGCCGGGAGAGGGAAGAATAATAACATGTCATTGTTATAGATTCCCCTTTTTTTGGGAGGAGAACCATCATGCCATGTCTGACCCACAGACAACACAGACAGTCCTCAAGAAATGTTGAGTGAGTGAGTGAGTGGGTGGATGGATGGACAAACGAACGAATGAATGAATGAAGCAATTACTTGGAATTCAGGGAAAGGCCACGGTTGTTGCATACGTTTAAGCGGGCAGTTTGGCAGGAGCACTGAGCGCTCCATGAGAACGCCTGCGGCAGCCCCAGGCATCCCTCGTGACCGGCTTGCTAATCCCTGTGACGGTCATGAGCTGGGGCACAGAATGGATACCAGTGTGAGGACCTCTCACAAGCGAAGAAGAAACGAATGGGCCCTGGCTTACGGTGCGGAGAGGGCAGATGTCTGCGAACAGTGGAGACCTTCCTCTCCCTGCCGTCCTGTCAGCCTCGTTAACCTCCTGGAGAAGGATGTAGCCATCACCCCCTCATTTCCGGTAACCTTTTCCTCTGCTCCACAGCATCGCCAGAAACTCGGCCCAAATCTCCACGTCCAGGCAGCCATTCTCACCAGCCGTCCTCCTCCCCACCCCTGCCGCCATCACCGCTCTGCGGCCTCATTGGAAACTTCCAGGCCATCCACCACTGTTCCACTCTCTGTCACTGTCTGTCCCCTCTCTACTCTAGTCCTTGGCAGGAGGGAGGGAGGATATAACTATGAAATAAATAGCATTATATTAAAAAGTCAATTTACCAGATAGGATCAGACCTTTACAATCAGCTGAATCATAGCCTCTGTTTCTATTTCTCACCGTTATATTTTTGTAGCCTCATGTAGTATATGCTGCATAGAAATCTTGATGTTTGCCTTTTGGGAGCCATCAGCTCATCGCATGAAGCAGTGGTTCTACCCACAGGAACTGGCTAGAGAAAGGCTGACTCAAGACTCACTAATGACTTCAAGAACATAAATGTGCATATGTTGAATATGTTGGTTGTCCAGGTGACTTCCAAAGTCCAAACAGCAGGGTGTGTTTAAAAAGAAAACCACCTTGGTGCACATAACTGAAGAGGTGAAAATACATTCACCTATTTTTAAGAGAAATATCCAAAATACATAGAATGGTTTCCAAGAGAAATCTTGGTCTCCGTTAGTCTTCTAACAAGGTCAGCTGCAGTATCTTTTATCTGGCAATGATTAATGTGCTCAATTAGCCATGGCTGGCCTCCCAGTGACTTTACGAGTATCCTCTCCACTTTTCTTCTATAAACAAAATAATGAAGGCATGTCCCAGTTTTATAGTTCAGCTCTAATATTAGCTGGAGTACCTGAAGTGCAGCCAGTCTAAACTGAAGTGTGCTGTGAGAGTAAGGCACACACTAAGATTCAAGCACACACAAAAAGTAATTATGGCACAATTTTTAATCCTTGACATGTTGAAATTATAATATTTTAATATGTTTGGGATACATAAAATATATTATTAAAGTTAATTTTACCTGCATTTTTTCAAATCAAGTTTAGAGATGTTGAGGGCAATATGGATTTTATTTTGAGTTTCCATCTGGGATGCTCACTAGTATAACAGAAATTCAGAAAATACATGAGAAAGAAATTCCGTTGTAGGATTTCAACTGCACATACGCGACAGTTTGTTCTCCTAAATTTAGGTGAGCGAGTACAGTAAGCCAGAGTCTGGGTCTCTGCAGTCCCTTAGAAGCAAAGCATCTTAAGGTTGGGAGGAATCTAAGAGATAATTGTGCAACCAACCCCTTCATTCCTGGCTGATGGCCTCTTGACACCCCTTCAGGTGGCAACAGTTGTCATCACCAGAGGCAAAACTTTCTACCTGTCCCGTCCTCCTCCTGACTGCCACCTGCACTGTCAGCATCTTTCCTCGCAAGAGCAATGCCCAGCACTGAGGTGACAGTGTGGTTGCACTATGCTGTGTCCTTTGTAATCAGCTTGAACCGTCAGATATTTTCTATAGTCAGGTCCAAAGATTAGCATTTCATAAGAGAAATGCCTATAGTTAAGTCCGAAGATTAACCTCTTTGGACCTAACTATAGGCATTTCTCTTATGAAATGTTAATTAAAAATATTTTTATTGATTTCAGAGAGAAGGAGAGAGGGAGGGAGAGAGAGATAAAAACATCAATGATGAGAGGGAATCACTGATCGGCTGCTTCCTGCACGTCCCACACTGGGGATCGAGCCTGCAACCTGGGCATGTGCCCTGACCAGGAATTCAACCTATGACCTCCTGGTTCATGGGTCAACCCTCAACCACTGAGTTATGCCAGCCGGGCTCTGTTATGAATTTTATTATTGAGCCTGTGGGATAATTTAGATCCTAGGTTCTGTCAGCAGATTCAGACATTCCTTGTAGACTCGTTATTTTAAAATGTGGTAAGTGTAGTGTGCTTTCCTCTGATGTACCGAAGAATGTCTTGTCTAGGACAGTGCTAAACTCCAGAGCCAAGTCCACCACATGGTGAGTCATCACTTCACCTACAGAAATACCATGAAAAATCATGTCGCAGGCCCTGCCGAAATAAACACATTCCTCTCTTGTCCATATAATTTCCCATTTCTGCTTGTCTCAAATCCAGTCGGGACAGGGGGGTGTGTTTGCTGCTTGGGCAGCCTATTGGTCCGCCTGCTGTTTTTAATTCATCTGATTGGTAATTGATTCTCAGTTTTTGCTGGCGACTAATAACAAGCTAATTGATCTTCCAGAGCGATCCAGTGAGGTCCTCTTTTCAACGTCAACACAGCATCATTTCTTAACATTTGTCCAAGATGATCAGCAGTGGTTTTAAGTCTTCTGCCAAACTGAGATGTAACTTTCTTAGACCTGAAGATATGGATTTCTTTTAAATGCCTAGCCAGGGAGTCCTTTATTTTCTCTCTTTTCTAAACTCCAGCGTCATCTCCACCTTAACAGTAATTTCCCACTTCCCCCTCACTGAAGATCACTGTTGGCCTTGCACATACACACACAGAAATGGAAGCTGACGAGTGTTAGTTCTGTTTTCTACATCATTGACCAGCCGTGTTTAGTCCTTTTCTTATCCATCTTCTTGCTCAGAATTGAACTTAAATTTGGGTTGTGGTTTTTGCTTTGCATTTCTAAATCTTAGTTCATTTAGGTTTTTGGAATAATTGGTGCTATTTTGTTGTATTTATACAAGATCATAGCGTTTTTGCCTTCCAATTTTCCATTCTTTAGAAATCTAACCTTCTTGGAGTTTGCGCATTTCATTGGCCTTTTAAGGGCCGATTATAAATTGCTTAATGACTATGAGAAATTTTTATTTAAAAAATATTTGTGCTCCACGGCCAGGCCCGGAGCAGCCGGGTCTGGTGCGGCAAGGCCCGGAGCAGCAGCTGCCAGGCTGGGAGCGGCCAGGCCCGGAGCAGCCGGGTCTGGTGCGGCCAGGCCAGGAGCAGTGGCTGCCAGGCTGGGAGCAGCCAGGCCCGGAGCAGCGGCTGACAGGCTGGGAGCGGCCAGGCCCGGAGCGGCCGGGACCGGAGCAACCGGTCCCAGAGCAGCCGGGTCGGGTGCGGCCAGGCCGGTAGCAGCAACAGCCAAGTCCAGAGCAACTAGGTCGGGAGCGGCAGTGACCAGACCCGGAGCAGCTGGTTGTGGAACGAACCAGAGCAACAGAGGCCAGGCCCGGAGCAGCCAGGCCCGAAACAGCTCGCTCCTC
Source organism: Pipistrellus hanaki (assembly GCF_964339955.1). Taxonomy (NCBI): domain Eukaryota; kingdom Metazoa; phylum Chordata; class Mammalia; order Chiroptera; family Vespertilionidae; genus Pipistrellus; species Pipistrellus hanaki. The sequence goes on along the minus strand of NC_140513.1, from coordinate 27,960,088 downwards.
GCCTGTACCTGCCCACGGCTGCCTCTCAGACATGGCTGGAAACTTTTGCGGGAACTTGAGGGTCTGCTGAATCAAGTGATGAAGGCTTAGATCTGGATGTGTTGAGTTAGTATAGCGCTGGGGTGTTGATCTGTGAGTGCCTTGGGTGGGGCCTGGATGAGGATGGTTGACCTATTTGAAAATGTCTTTTGTGTGAAGTGTATCATTGGGCATGTGGAGGTATTATTGATATGAGAAAATGCTAAGTAACAGATTTACTATCTGAAAAGGGATTTACTATCGGGGAAAGGGAGGGAGGAAGAGACTGAACATAAACTGTGCACCTATGGATGAGGACAATGGGGGATGGGGAGGGGGCAGAGGGTGGGGTGGGAACCTGGTGGAGGGGGGAAGAAATGAGGAACCTTTGTAATAATATGAACAATAAAGATTGATTTAAAAAAATAAAAAAAAATAAAAAAAATAAAAATAAAATAAAAAATAAAAAAATATTTGTGCTCCAATTAGGGAATTTACCTAGCTACCTGAAGTTATAGCCTAAGACAAAGCAATTGGCCCCAAGGAGACTGGGAGAATTCCCCTGAAGCATAGATAGCTGTATGAGGACTGTCACATACCTTAGCTTTAAAAGTGAATGTAGGAGATCAGATACACTGATTGTCCCCTTGACAGGCTTCCAAGGCAGGTGAGCAGCTCCCAGGGACCAGTTGGGGCCCAACACAGAGCAGGAGCCCAGTGAGTGTTGGAGAGAAGTAAATGCATATGGACTGCCCTGGGCCAAGAGGTTCTTGAAGCAAATGATGAGACATCTTTGTGATATGTTTAAGTCCTGGAATAACTGCTTTTCCATGTCCAGAAAGGTCAGTGGAAGCAATTTAAATAGATAGGTAGTCCACTTATAAATTAAGGTGACTCGTAATGTGATTGGGTCTAATATTAAGTCTAACGTGTTACTGAGTGCAGTGTTGGACTCTTGGGACTGACTAGTGGTGTTAATTTTCAGAAAGAATCTTGTATACAAGTGTGATCTAAGCAGTTTTCCAAAGGTCATGCATTGGGTGACGACCTCTGTGAAGTGGCTTAAAGTTCAAACTTTAAGAGTCAAGTTGCCATCGGTGTGGAGAGGGGTGTCAAGACCCTCAGCCCCCAAAACTATGGGTGAGGAAGTGGGAGCCTGGGAGCAGAATGCGGGCCAGTGTCCCCTCCCACCTTCGATGCCTTCCTCCCTCGCCTGCTGGGAAGTTATGTTTCCATCAGACAAAGCTCCTGACGCCCCCTGTGGATGGTCCCTCCAAGTCTGCCTGAATGCAGGTTACACATTTTCTTAGGAAGTGATGCCTCCTGGAAAGGTGGTTGGGTTTGCAACCCCAACTTCAAGAGCTATGTCTCTCTCAGACCTCATACACGCACATTGCTTCTCCTTTCCTGAGGGTTTGACCTGTGACCTGATTGGTGACATCTGTCCCTCAGAAGTCTCACTTCCTTGCCAAAACCGGTTTGGCTCAGTGGTAGAGCGTCGGTCTGCGGACTGAAAGGTCCCAGGTTCGATTCCGGTCAGGGGCATGTACATTGGTTGCGGGCACATTCCCGGTAGGGGGTGTGCAAGAGGCAGCTGGTTGGTGTTTTTCTCTCATTGACTTTTCTAGCTCTCTATCTCTCTCTTTTCCTCTCTGTAAAAAATCAATAAAATATATTAAAAAATAAAAATAAAAAAAAAGAAGTCTCACTTCCTGGGAGAAGTGACGTCATCAGTATATTAGGTCTCCTGGATGCAGTACTTACAGCCTCCCCCTGCCTCTGACAAGAGCCTCACGTTTGCTCGGTCTGATCACAGGGGTGAGGTCAGCCCGCCTGGCAGGCTTCCAGGGAGCTCTGCTTCCACCGAGGGAACACTCAGACTTCCCGGGAGCTCTGGTTTCTCTCTGACTTATCGTCTTTCAGCTTTATCTGCGTGGCTCTCTCTTCAGGTAACTCCAGCAGTGAATTTCCCTGCCAGCCTCGCCTCGCCTGGCCTGACGTGACCCCCGTCGGTCCTCTGCCTGTTTTCTCCTCTCCTTAGGCTTCCTCTGTGAGGTGAGTCCCCACCTGGTGCCGAGCCAAAGTGACAGATCTGTAGACATCACGGGAAAGGGCTGGCCAAGAGCACTGTGGAAAGGATTCCTCTCGGCTGGGCAGGCAGCCAGGCAACCACTCGCTGCCTCACTGAGAGCCGGACCTGGGCCTCTTGCAACCACAGAGAAGGGAAACCCGGAAGAAGCTGCTACACCCCCTGTGGGACTCAGTCTCCAGAGCCAGACAGGCCCTTGTACAACATCTGCGATGAGCATCCGTCTAAGGGCTGCATGCTAAGAGCCACCAAGCACATTGGCGTTTCCTTCAAGTCCCTCAAGTCCAAACTCTTCACCAACACAGAAGCTGACTTCTTTGGAGCCAGTTCTTTCAGTGACAAAGCAAGACTGAGAGTCCCAAACCTGCCGGTGAAGACACACAGGCAAACGGCATTTCCACCTACGCTGAGAGGGAAGACATGGAGACGTTTGTACCTCTGTATGCAGGGCCCGTCATGCTCCGGGAGTGAGCAGAGGACATATCGGGGAGGGTTGATTGCCCACAGATCCTATACGCTCCCTCCCATCTGTGCATCTCAGGGTAGTGTTTGCACAGTCCCAGCCTGTGCCCATCAGGCTGCCCGGCTGTCCCATCTGAGCCTCTTGAACGAATCTTCCTTTTTTGGGGGGCCGTGGAATAAGGAACTTCACCTCGGCTCCTTGTCTGTCTTCTCTTTCGCCGTGAAGTCACATGAACCTCCTGCTCCCTTTTCTCAGCGTTTTCCCCCTGAGAGCAGCTTGCTGACTTGAACACAGATCGTGCCTTATGGCCCAGTTAACGTTAGCCAGTAGCTGAAAGGGGATTCATGACAGAGTCAGGGTGATCAAATAATGGGAACGGCCCAAGGGACGGCACGCTGAAGTCAGAATGATCAAACACAAGACCGAGCCTTCTGAGACGCAGCCGGGCAACCGGAGGGGCCCCCCCTGCAGCTCAAACTTGGACTTGGGAGGAGGGAGCCTTGATCTCCAGTCACCTGATGCTGTCACTGCTGAGTAAAGGCGAGGGCTGCGCCCTGTGCGACACCCTTTCTCTGTTAGGTCATTTCATTCTCCCCGGGGTCATCCTGATTCCAATTGGGGCGCTTGTATATTTCGGAGAAAATATTTGGAGTCTTGTTGTTTGTCTTACTACCCTGTTTTCCCGAAAATAAGACAGTGTCTTATATTAATTTTTTTCTCCCAAAGTTGCGCTAGGTCTTATTTTCAGGGGATGTCTTATCTTTCCATGCACTAGGTCTTATTTTCAGGAAAACATGGTAGTCTAGTTCTTGGGAGGTCCCAGTTAGACTGTATCAGATGACGCTTTCCTAAGGCTGGTTTTCATCTTTCCTTTCTCTTTGGCTTTAGAAACAAAAGCAAGCAGCTGTCAAGCCCCAAGCCTGTGTCCTGGCCCTGAGTTAGGTTATCTCAGGCCTCTTCCAGAGCGGGGCCCCCACTCACTGTGCACACCCCCTTCACTCAGCACTCGCTGCTCTGTGATAAGCAGGGTCTTGTGAAGGCCTGCCGGTTGTAAAATCCCGAGGTCACCGGCCAGGTCTGAATCGGGTGAGATTCGGCCTGGCGACGAGTGACAGAACCCCAAGGAGCTGCCCCCAGAATGCGATGGCAGCGTGATCTCCAGGCTTGTGTCCATCAAGGGTCCGGGAGGCCAGTCAGGCCCTGCTCAGGGCTCCACAGGGTCGGGGCCCTGCCCGTCACCTCCTCACTCTTCCCCTGGGCGGCTCGCATGGTCCAAGGTGGAAGCATGGGCTAAGCAACACCTGTAGATCCACCAGCAAGTACCACTGCTCTGCCTCGTAGCGCCCGCTCTCCACAGTTGCTCTGCCTGCTCTCGCTGCCTCTTTCAATAACCAAGTGCCATGGACTCTGAAAGTAAGAACGTCAAAATCCCCTGCTAGTCTCAAAAGGTGCCAGGTTTCTGGCAGGACCGGGACCACCGAGCATTTTCCAGGAGGGGCCTGACTTAGTTGTCCCCACCCTTCGAATGGGCCACCATCCCAGAAGGATCTGCACCCCCAGCTCTGTGCTCAGCCCCACCCAGGCCTGAGAGAGAATACTGTGACTGGTGTCTCGCTTTAAGAAATAGCCTCCAGGCCGAAACCGGTTTGGCTCAGTGGATAGAGCGTCGGCCTGCGACTGAAAGGTCCCAGGTTCGATTCCGGTCAAGGGCATGTACCTTGGTTATAGGCACATCCTCAAGTAGGGGGTGTGCAAGAGGCAGCTGATTGATGATTCTCTCTCATCGATGTTTCTAACTCTCTATCCCTCTTTCTTCCTCTCTGTAAAAACTCAATAAAATATACTTTTTTTAAAAAAAAGAAAAGAAATAACCTCCAATGGTTATTTGCATGGAGAGGGGTTTGGGATGGGAATGGGGGGAATGAGGACAAATATGTGATACCTTAATCAATAAAGTAATTAAAAAAAAGAAATAACTTCCAAATGCAGCTCTGTGCTGAGAATGGAAAGGAATCGGTGCACAGAAGCCAGCCATGTAATGGGGGAGAGGACCAAAGCAAACTTCTCTAAGAAAACTGGATTTCAAAATGCCCCATGCCAAAAAAAAATGAAGTGTGGGGAATAGCCACAAACCCCTTGAAACACTGACTGCTATCCCCCCTTTTGGAGAGAGCAGGGTCTGCTCAGTCCCACATACAGAGGCCCATTGTGACTCTGTTTACCCTGTTTTCCCCCAAACTTGGCCATGAACGCCTCTCTCAGTAGCATGTCTTTACACGGACGTGCTCCTCCAGGCGGGTCTCAGATGGTCCCTGCTACGGTCTCATCGAAACAGGTGAGCTGAACAAAGGTGCTTACTGCTGTCCTCCTAACTCCTCATCTGCTAAGTCCTTCATCATAATGAGGCTGCTCCCGCCGCCCCGGTGCTCTGTGTATGTGGTTTCTGTGAGCCCCTGGCGGCAGCACCACACCACATTGTGCAGAAATCCAGACCCTCGTAGGCTCCTGCCTTGGGCCCCGGGTGTCGCCCGGCTCTGCTTGGCTGACCTCTGAGTGCGGTCCTGACCTCCGGGGAGGATGCGGTCCCCAAGGTGTGCGCCTCTGGGGCCGGCCCTCCTCCACCGGTGTGTTCCTCAGGCCTCCCCGCCCGCCCTGCTCAGCGGGCACCTCACTCCTGAGTCCGTGTGTTGTTCGGTTCCCAGGGCGACCTGCTGCTGTTTATCCCTCCGCGAACTCTGCCTCTCCCTGTCGGCGCCCTGGCAACCGGCTGCTTTCCTCCTTGGCTTCTCTAGACCTTGCCCCCTTGACTGAGCCCCGGGAGCAGTTCAAATAATTTTTAGAGTGTTTAAAAAGATAATCATAATTATTATTAATAATATGCCCTAACCGGTGTTGCTCAGTAGATAGAGCGTCGGTCTGCGGACTGAAGGGTCCCAGGTTCAGTTCCGGTCAAGGGCATGTACATTGGTTGTGGGCACATCCCCAGTAGGGGGTGTGCAGGAGGCAGCTGATGGATGTTTCTGACTATTCCCTCTCCCTTCCTCTCTGTAAAAAAAATCAATGAAATATATTTTAAAAAAATAATAATAATGGTAAAAAAAATATATATATATATATATAATAATAATAAATCACAAGTTTTGCATTTTTTGTCAAAATTGGTTTGCCCTCCTGTCATGCATAGCTTCTCAGGGGCCAGGAGAACAGTTCCCATGTGGGCTGCACCACGGGACACTCGGAGGGAACGGAGCTCTGTGCTGAGGACCCCGTTCCCGGAGGGGTCCGCCTTCTTTGTCGGCGGGTGAGGATGGAAGGGGAGGCTTCGCAGAACCAGGACAAAGTTCCCTAAGGTGTTGTCACGGAATGTGACTGGCCTTCGGACCCGTCAGAACACAGACTAGGTGGCGGCATGTGCTCTGGGTCTGCTGGAGTGGTTGGTGTATGTGTGTTTCTCTGGTGGGGGTGAGGGGTAGGGACGAGGCGAAAGGTAAACCAGGGATGAGCACAGCTCAGCAGGATTGTGGTAAGACATTTCAGTGAGTCCTGGGGGTTTGCTGGCGGTGGTTTTGGTCTGGCACAAGGTCCCTCCGAGCTGATGCAGCACTTTCCTTGAAAGATGGGGGACTGCGGCCAACAGAAGCGAAGAACCTGAAAGTGAGCCCACACAGGCTGCTATAACGAGGGGCCTCGTTTGTGTGAGCCTGGGGGGAGAGGACCTGTGTTCAAGATGGTCAGGGCGCTCCCTCCCACTCCTTCCCACGCTCTTCCCTTAGGTCGGTTAATTGTTATTAACCTAATTAGGTCGGTCTGTGGCTTGGTCAGCTACTGCCCACCCCCCCACCCTCTGCACGGAAGCCTTCCTCCACTCAGCTTCCTGGGTCCTCTGTTCAACCCACCATCGCACATATTTCAATGGCTGTTCTTCCTGCCGTTGCTGTGTAACAAACACTCCCAAACCTGGTAGCTTCAAACATCTCTCCTGCTTCTGTGGCTGCCTGAGTGTCCTCACCCACGGTGTCTCGTGTGGCTGCACTAAGATGTTAGCTGGGCCAGGGGCCACCTGAAGACTTGCTGGGCCAGCCAGTTGCCTGGCCAGCCTCTTGAAGCTGCTGGCAGCTCAGCAGGAGCTGTTGATGGAAACACGTCCATGCGGCCTCTCCACATAGCTTAGTCCAGTGGTCGGCACCCTCATTAGTCGACAGAGCCAAATTATCAACAGTACAACGATTGAAATTTCTTTTGAGAGCCAAATTTTTTAAACGTAAACTATATGGGTAGGTACATTGTTATTAACTTAATTAGGGCACTCCTAAGCTGGCCTTTGCTAAAAACTCAAGAGGCCAAAGAGCCACATGTGGCTCGCGAGCCACAGTTTGCCGACCACTGGCTGAGACTTTTCCCAGCGCAGTGGCTGGGCTCCAAGAGGGAGCTCCCAAGAATGCGTGTTCTGAGAACGCCAGACAGAACCCCCAGAAGCACTTCTGTCTCGTTCTATTGGCCAAGCAAGGCTCCAGTTCCGGGGAGCAGGCTGAGAGCCCACCCGGTGCTGGGAGAGGCCAGGTCGCCCTGCAGAAGAGCGTGGGAGATGGGAGACATGGCCAAGGCCGTCTTTGCAAACTGCAGTCAGCCTCACCTACCCACAGGCTGACACTTCAGTAGCCAGGCCTCCATCTAAATTGAAAATTGCCTTGTTATTCCTAGTTGGGGAGCCGTGGGATGGGGTGTGGGAGGGGGAAGGTAGAGACTTAACACATAAATTTCGAAGTTGTTGGATAGAAAGGAGCAAGAAGAAATTGGTGCCTCTTTTCAGCCGCTGAAATAGGACCCTCTGTGCTTCTTTGAGAAGCAGGAAGCTGAGACAGCGTGCTAATTTTCATCCTTTGCATGGACCTGATGTGCTTAGAGAGCCCAGTGTACATTCACGTGCAGGGTCTCACTTCATGCTGTCATCACCCCGGCTTGAATGGGGAAACTCAGGCTCAGCAGTCCCTGTTTTCCCACGTTCCTGACAGCGTTGGGGTTGGCCTTGCTTTGTGCTGGGCGAAGTCTGTGGAGCTGCTCTTCATCTTCCCCCGCCGCTCCCTCTTCTCAGAAACTCGAGGCAGGCTCCTTTGTGCTCCCTGCCCCGGCTCGTCCGTGCCTCCTCTCAGAACGCATCCCTCCACACACACCTTCCTCTCCCCGCTCACATCCGGCCTGCAAGACGCAACCTGGTCATATGGCCATACCAGCAGTCAGCAGCTGTGCGCCGCTGCAGGTTGCCCAGGACCAAACCAGACAGGGTCGGACCTGCATTACCACCATTTGTCCACCAACCAGATCTGAAATACGATGGCTGGCATGTACACATAAGGAACTGTTTGACATTGAAATGGGGTCTCAAAAGAACTGTTGGCCCAGAAAGGAACTCACTACAGACTGATTCATTTGCCTCTCAGCACAACCATATGGCTTGTCTCAGTTTCGGTTCTTTTTTTTTTTTTTTTTTTTTTTTAAATATATTTTATTGATTTTGTACAGAGAGGAAGGGAGAGAGATAGAAAGCTAGAAACATCGATGAGAGAGAGTCATCGATCAGCTGCCTCTTGCACACCCCCTACTGGGGATATACCCGCAACCAAGGTACATGCCCTTGACTGGAATCGAACCCGGGTCCCTTCAGTCCCCAAGCCGACGCTCTATCCATTGAGCCAAACCGATCTCGGCTCAGTTTCGGTTCTTATAAGGGTATTTCTTGTATCGCATGATCTCACTCATCTAGGGGAAATAATGAACAACATAAACTGATGAACAAAAACAGACCTGGGGGAAGAAAAAACAAACAAACAAAAAAACAGACCTGGAGACAGGGAAGCAGCGATCAGACTTTCAAACCTCAGAGGGAAGGTAGGGGAGTGTGGGGGTGAGGGGGAGAGATCAACCAAAGGTCTGGGTGAATGCGTATGAGCCTAACCAGTGGTCACGGACAACAGGGGGGTGAGGGCATGCGTGGGGAAGGGTTTTGAGGGGGAATGGGGGCATGAAGACAAATATGTGATACCTTAATAAATAAATAAATTTTTAAAAAAAAGAAAAAGAAAGAAAGAGAGAGACGCAGCCTAGATCTCCTGACCTTACTCTCTCTCCCGGAGCCGCCCAGTTGCCACATCCTTTTTATGGCCCATCCAGCATTCTGGTGGTACATGCTTGTCTCTCCCATTAGTCTACAAACTCTTTAGGGTCTTTCCTCTGCCATAAATGTGAATTATTACCCAAGTTAACTCATCCTTGAAAAAAGACCTCTTATTTAAGACCCGTACGTTCAGTTTTCTACCAGGATCCCAGCTGCTGCCACTCTGTCAGCACGGCTCTTCAGGAAAAATAGTTGGCTCCTAAGCCAGCACTGTCATTGTGCCAGGGGGTTGGCATGTGAATTCAGAAGTAAAAGTTATTTTGTGTTAGTTAGAAACCTTCTTGCTAAGACTTGGAAGGAGGGTAGAGTTGAAACTTATCGAGCTGTTTTGATTTAAGCCAGATCTGTTTCTAGCATTAATGTGGGGAATTCGAGATAACATATAGTTCCCATAAATAATTTTAACTGTCATATGTACTGGGTGGATGCATGCTTTCAATTCTCCCAAAAACTATATGCTATTTTTCTGTGTGTGTTTTTTAATCTGCACATCCTGGGTGAGAGCCTGTTCTAATGTGGTGTCTGGATCAAAGTCAGCGGTAAAACTGGTAGAGCCTCGGTTAGGCACCAACCCACGGGCAGAAAAAAATAGTTACTCCCAGACAACTTGCTCTTCCTGCATCCTGAATGCAACTTCTTTGACTTTCTGGTCCTCCCCATCTTTCCCAAAGCGAAAGCAAAACTCCCACAAAGAAATGAATTTGAAAATAAAACCTGAACGGATGAAACAGAGTTCGACAGGTGTTTGTTGTTGCTGTTGTTGTTGTTTTAAAAAATATTTTTTATTGATTTCAGAGAGGAAAGGCGAGGGAGAGAGAGATACAAACATCTATGATGAGAGAGAATCATTGATCAGCTGCCTCCTTCACGTCCCCCACAAGGGATCGAGCCAGCAAACGTAGGCATGTGCCCTTGACTGGAATCGAACCTGGGATTCTTCAATCCGAAGGCTGGTGCTCTGTCCACTGAACCAAATCAGCTAGGGCCGACAGGTTCATTTTCAATGCACTGTGAGATATATAAGACCTCCAAAACACAGATGCTTCACCAATCGCTTGCCATCTGACCTTGAGACTCTTCTGTGGTTCTTTCTAATTGTCAATATCGTGCTTCCTAAGCACACACGAAATGTGGTGTACCTCTATGGCAGAGAACCTACAAGGATATTCAAGCAATGGCTTCGTTAATTCAAACACTTGAGATTTCAATGGCGAGGAGAAGGCTACCTTGCCCACACGTTTTAGCCACAAACCTCTTCTCTTTGCCTTTCCTCCCCACCCCCCAGAAAGCTCTTTCCTAGAATGAAGTCCTGCAACCTCAAGGGGGGAGGGGAGGATGGCTTGTATCTCAAACAAATTGGACACTAGCCCAGCATAGCAGCCTGGCTCAATGACCAGAGCTTTGGAGCGAATACTACACACTTGGGTATGGAGCATTTCTGAATTAGGCAAACTTACTTGCTGAATGATTTAGAGCAATTTTTAAAACATCCCTCGGAAGCTTGGCTTTCTCATTGGCAGAAGAAATGAGGATGATGTGAATCTTACAGAGTTAAAAGGGGGAAACAGTCCACAGTGGATCATTTGGCGATGAAAACACACTCAGATAGTCTTTAAATTTAGGCTTGTATTTAAATTCTTGGTGGTTTGCCTGCAGATTTTATTTTATTTTTTTGGCACTTTCGGTTTGTTTGTTTGTTTTTTGTTTGTTTTGTTTCTTTTTTTATATATTTTATTGACTTTTTTTACAGAGAGGAAGGGAGAGAAATACAAAGTAGAGAGTTAGAAACATCGATGAGAGAGAGTCATCGATCAACCGCCTCTTGCATGCCCCCCGACCGGGGATGTGCCTGCAACCAATGTACATGCTCTTGACCGGAATCGAACCTGGGACCTTTCAGTCCGCAGGCCAATGCTCTATCCACTGAGCCAAACCGGTTTCGGCCACTTTCGGTTTTTTTAATGCAAGGTCATTCAAACCATAGTCTGCCTAGAGTCATGACAGCCCCTGAGATAAGTCACGGTGCCTGTAGGTGCCTGTAGCGTGTGGGAGGCGTCACAGCCCACCACCCCCGCCCCCAAGCACAGATGGCTATGGTTTGGAGGTCCTGCCCTGTGAGGTGCACTCTGCCTCCTCTCTGTGCCGGGGTCCCCTGAGAGCCCTCTGGGGGGGACGTGATGCGGTCTCTGTGAGAAGGAGGGCTGAGTTCCTGCTTTTCCCCATCTCTGCAGCCCACCCCCTGCCTCTCAATAGATAGAAAGCCCAGTCCTTCCCTCCCCAGAGAAATTAGAAAATGGTTGTAATAAAGTCGTAACAGACCCCCTGACTCTTTAAGGTCGTGAGTTTACAGACGATCGCTGCTAGCATTCCGGTGTGATTTATCCTCCAACTTCTCTGCTCTCCTGCTGCAGGGGGAAAGAGGGCATTAATTACCTGTCGTGCAGAAAATTTGATACTGCCATAAAAATAATCCTTCACTATATGTTTTTTCTTCTCTGGCCTTCACGCAAATGAGTAACATTTTAAAGTATCCTTCTTTAGCATCAAAATATTACCAGTTATTTGATTTTTCTCTCCCCTTTTTTGTCTTCATGTGAGGGGAATGAAACTAGCGAAAAATAACTGTGATAATGCTCTGCATAGCAGTTCTCCAGCGGGTGCCAAGAAATGTACAGGTCTTGTGATGGGGGACCGATCCTGCCACGGGCACTAGGGAAGACATGAGGGTCATTACAGGAAGCATCTTTCTGTTGTTTCACTTATATTCTAGGTAGCCTACTTATGTCTTAACCTTTTATTGTGTGTCAAGTTATTTTATAACTAGAGGCCCAGTGCATGAATTTGTGCATTGGGCCAGCCAGCAGGGAAGGGGGCCAGGGGGTGGGGGATGCCATGGGAGGCTGGCTGGCCACAGGAGGTAGGCTGTGGGAGCGCACTGACCATGAAGGGGCAGCTCCTGCATCGAGCGTTTACCCCCAGTGGTCAGTGCTGTCATAGCAACCGGTTGTAATGGTCACTTAGGCATATATATATATATATATATATATATATATATATATATTCCTTTATGTATGCACAAGAAGGCTCTGGTTATTTGCTGTGGCACTGGATGAATAGGATACTTTCCTCTGTAAGAAATAGAAAACACAAAACATTTAGCAGTAAAGAGAATTTATTGGCCTATGTTGCTGAAATTTCCAAAGGCAGGTGGTCTCCCTCTAGGGTTGATCTAGCCATTCCCAGTGTTACCACAGACCTAGACTTATTCATTCTACTGGCTCTGTCTCTGCAATGTGATTAGCTTTAAACCAAGAGTGGCTCTTCGTATGGTTCCAAGGTGTCTGCCAGCAGTTTTGGGGGATCAGAAAGTCTCAGAAAAAGTCTCTGTCTAAACATTCTCTGGAAGAACTTACTTAGGTCCTGAGCCTATCACTGGAGACAGGAGAATACGGTGCACTGATTGGCCTAGCCCAGGTCATATAATCTGTATCTATCGTTGTGGATGGAGGCAGCTTCCTAGAACCACAACAATCCCTAGGTAAAGGATTGGAAAAGGAAGAGGAGGGTGGTGATGCTGGAGAAGAAGCCGGCAGATGTCTAGTCCATGGGGCTTGCCAATTCCCAAAGTATGAAAAAAACAACAACATAGCTTATTTTTCTTCTGGCGTTTCAGTTGATAACCGTCAGTGCTAGAAATATGTCATCAGAGTCAGGGCTCTACACATTTTCCTACCAATTCCCTCATCTCCATCTCCTGTTTTCCTAAACACACAAGGAAAGGGGCTTGTTGGGAGTGAGGTCTGATTCAGGAGCTCCTTCCCGCGGTCCCCGGATCAGAAATGGGAGAGAAGGAGGCCAGCACAGAAGTGGAGGCATCATTAACGATTCAACAAAGCAAAACTCAAGAAAATAATTTTTATCCCTCTTTCATAAAGAAACTGGCTTCCTAAAACTGAAAGAGAATAAGAACTAGCCCTACTTGCTGTGTTAATTGCTCACAATTTGGATTTTTCTACTCACAATTCCATCGTGTCCCACCCCTCCGCACCCTGTCCCCACCCTTGGCACATCCTTGCTTGAATCTTGTATTTTTTTTTAATATATTTATATTGATTTTTTACAGAGAGAAAGGGCGGTGGATAGAGAGCTAGAAACAACGAGAGAGAAACATCGAACAGCTGCCTCCCACCTCCCCCCCACCACCACCAGGGATGTGCCCGCAACCAATGCACATGCCCTTGACCGGAATCGAACCCGGGAGGGACCCTTCAGTCTGCAGACCGACGCTCTCCACTGAGCCAAACCGGTTTCAGCTCGAATTTTGTATTTTAATGAACAAAAAGAATGTCTGAGTGACTCCTGTCCTCCCGTCCCCTCCTCAGCGGGCAGTTCGCCGTGGTGAAGAAATGCCGGGAGAAGAGCACGGGCCTGCAGTATGCCGCCAAGTTCATCAAGAAGCGGAGGACCAAGTCCAGCCGGCGGGGCGTGAGCCGCGAGGACATCGAGCGCGAGGTCAGCATCCTGAAGGAGATCCAGCACCCCAACGTCATCACCCTGCACGAGGTGTACGAGAGCAAGACGGACGTCATCCTGATCCTGGAGCTGTGAGTGCCCTCGGTGGGGCCGGGAGCCCGCGGGGAGGAAGGGGGGCCGTGCCCAGCCCGGTCAAGAAGGGACTCTGCTTTGCCAGGTTGAAGAAGTGACTAAGGTGTGTGGCCCGCTTAGTGGCATTTAAAGTAATTTTGAAGACCATTCATGTCTTCCCGCCTGATTTGCAAGGGTTCCCCAGTCTTAGGGTTCTTTGCTTATGATGAGGTTATCTGCTCTCTGAGTTTTATGTTAAGCTTTTACGTGTGAGCAAATGTCTTTCTCAAGGACATTTAATGGTTCACTCATCAAAAACTCGCCTTTCTATTCTGTTTTTGGAGATTTCCACACCCACAGGGATGATCCACCTTGCACTTCAGAGTCTCAGTTTCTCTACCCCTTCACGTCCATTACTTTCTTTTATCCCACCTAACCTACTGACCAGCATAGCAGCATGAACTTTTCATTATCCCTAGATGCATGGTCCCTGAAAATCACCTTCAGTACCTCATTATGTGACCAGGACCTCCTGTCCTCTACCTCCCTTTCTCCAGAACCTCCACTCCAACAATTCCCCAGCCTCAACAAGGACGCTAATCCTTTGGTCCTATCACATTTTCAGGCACTTTATCATATTCTCATTTAGAGCTCATGGTTCATCACTACATCCCTCTTTTGCACATGCCATAAAGTTCAAAGGCCCTCTTCCCAATGGTTTACTTCTCTAGCAAGCCTGAAAAATCTTAATTAAACCGATTCTCCACCTCCTTCGCACTTAAAATCGAGCAGCTAATTATTGCTGGAAAATAACGCTTGTTGACTGGTTCTTGCTTTGCTTCGTGACCACAAATCTCAATTACACATTGAATGCCACTCAGTAACCTTAGTAAGCTTCTCGAGTGTTTTTGTTTTCCTGCTATCTTATCTGACTGCTTAATAAATTGCTTGGAAATGAAAAAAAAAAAAAAAATGTCCTTCTCTACTTCTATGTCCTTCTCTACTTTTTTCATTCTCTTACCCCCTTGCTTCTGCTCTGTCTCTCCCTCCTCCCTCTATCTTACACACACACACCCATTTTCAGCTGTTGGAACAGCCGGTACGCATTACAGGAAAGGGTAAACTTGAACCAGAATCGCTCAGAGGTGATTGGGAAACTTGTTTTGAAAGCAGTTTGCTTGGTGTCTGAGGCCCACCCTGCCCCTGGGACGTGGATCAGAGCTCGCTGTCCTGGTTCGGGCGCCCGTCCCCGCCTGCTGTCCGGGTGCCCAAGTCCCACAGCACCGGCTGCGGGGAGAGGAGAGGACGCTGTCCTGAAGCGGCTGGCTGGGGATGTCTCTGGGCTCTTTGGAGAGAGGAGAGACTCGAGTGCCCTGAGGGCGGCGGGATGGCGATACAGAAGGACACTGGGGAGCACCAATCCTGGGAGGTTCGGAGTGATGCCCACGCCTTTCCTGAGAGCCTCTGGAGGTCACACGTCCCTCCCGCCAGCCCCGCGGCTCCCTTGTCTGGAGACCTCTCAGGGCTGAGAGGTGATTTTTGGAAACCAGAGGAGGTGGAGGTGAGGGGGATCCAGCCCACCCGAGCACCACACTGCGGGAACTCTGGGCTTTGTCCTCACCGCGGCCTGGGCAGCCGCAGCTTCTTGTCTCCTCACTGGGGTTTGGCCACGTCGCTCTGTGGGTCTGAGCAGCCACCCTCTTATCTGTGAACTGGGGTTAATAACACTTCCCTCAAAAGGGCCTTGAGGAGATAAGCGTTTAAAAATGCCTATAGCACCACGCCTGGCTCACACATATTTCCTCTCTTCATTCCTTTAAACCAGTGTTTCCCAAAGTGGGGTACGCGTACCCCCAGGGGCACGGGAAGAGTTTGGTGGGGGTACGCGTTGCACCGGAGTCTGGTGGGGATATGCACTGCACTGCACCTAATTCTAGGTTCTCATGAGTACGAGGGGTACTCAGCGTTACGGAAATTATAGAAGGGGTACACATATGTCAAAAGTTTGGGAAACACTGCGAGTAAACCAAGAGGTTTGAGCATCTGCCCTGGTGACGTGGGGGGCTGGGTCATTACTTTTCCAGGGGGCCGTCCCGGACACTGTAGGATGCTCAGCAGCAGCACCTCTGGTTTCTACCTACCGGATGCCGGTGGCATTGTCCCCTCCCGCTGTGACGCCCAAAGATGTCTCCAGACTTGGCCCTATGTCCCCTGAGGGCAAAACAGCCTCTCTTCCCCAGTCACTGCGTCTAAGGCAGGCGGGACGGGAAGAGCACAGAGGATTAAGGGGACTGTTGAAGGGGCAGCGTGGAAAAGGGAGGGAGGAATCACAGCTTAATCCACGCCTGGGCTGTATGTGGCCGCTGCCACCGGGGAACCACACAGAACCGAGATCAACATCGGGGTAAATCACTTTACCCTCTCTAAGCCTAAATGTCCTCCCTAAAAGCTGTTGTAAGAGACCTTGAATACAAAGTTCCCAGGGAAAGAAATGTTACTGATCACAATTGTTATGTCTTTTCGGAGAATTGCCAGGCGGTGCCCCGTGACTGAGAGTGTCCCTTGCCATCTTTACGTAGCAGACTGCACCCATGACGCCTTGTCAGTCACCGCCCTCCTCACGCCCACCTGCCTGTGCTCATTGTGGATTCAGCTTCTGTTGACTGACCCCATGGCGGAGACGTTTTTTATTAGGCGCATTTATCCCGCCCGAGCGTAAATTGGGTGACATTGTCAATTATCATACAGTCAACTTGATGTTGGAGGCGGGGGAGTACAAATCCGTGGGACTTAACACGTGGATTCCCGTATCCACCACCCAAATCAGGACTCCGAACAGTCCCATCATCCCCTAACTCTCTCGAACTAATCCCTTTGTGGTCACCCGCACCCTCCACCTCCATCCCCACCCCCAGGCAGCCCGTGAGCTATTCTCCACCCATTTGTCTTTTGGAAAATGTTACGTAAGTCTGTTTGTATAGGACAGTGGTCGGCAAACGCATTCGTCAACAGAGCCAAATTTTTTAAAACTTAAACTTCTTCTAACGCCACTTCTTCAAAATAGACTCACCCAAGCCGTGGTATTTTGTGGAAGAGCCACACTCAAGAGGCCAAAGAGCCGCATGTGGCTCTCAGCCGCAGTTTGCCGACCACAGGTATAGTATATAATCTTTTGAGACCGGCTCTTTCACGCAGCATCATGCTTTTGAGATTTGCGCATGAGTTCCTCCCGGAAAGTACTCCGCTGGGTGATGCTTATCCGTTCACCCACTGAAGGGCATTGGGGTTGTTTTAGTGTTTGGCAATCATTAATAAGGCTGCTGTCAGCATTCACGTACGGACTTGGGTGTGAGCCTCAATGTTCATTGCCTCGGGGTACACACCTATGAGTGGAATTGCTGGGTCGCGTGGTAAGTGTGCGTATAACTTTAAAAGACACGTGGTAAATGGCTGCACCGTTTACTTGTCAGGCCCTCCAGCGAAGGATGAGAGTTTCCGTGGCTGCACCAGCGCTCAGTATTACTGGAATTTGCTTTCCATTATAACCATTATAGGAGGTACACAGCAGCTCACAACATCACACAGTTCGCTGTGCGGTGACCTTGAATAAAAGGTGCGCAAACTCACCCAGAGCAGCTCTGAGGAGGGGCTGGGGGGGCCTCAGGAGGCGGTGCCTTCCCCACCGGGAGAGTCTGTGCTCTATGGAGGGTAGTATGCTTCCTTCAAAGGTGTGTTAACCTAGATGCATAGAAACAACGGACAGAGCTTGCTTTAGGCAAAGACAAGCCTTTTAGCCGGGACCGGTTTGGCTCAGTGGATAGAGCGTCGGCCTGCGGACTGAAAGGGCCCGGGTTCGATTCCGGTCAAGGGCATGTACCTTAGTTGCGGGCACATCCCCAGTGGGGGGCGTGCAAGAGGCAGCTGGTCAGTGTTTCTCATCGACGTTTCTAACTCTCTGTCCCTCTCCATTCCTCTCTGTGTAAAATCAATAAAATATAAAAAAAAAAAAAAAAGACAAGCCTTTTACTAAAGAAGTTATATGCCTGGGGCGTGACTACCCACCGGGACCCGCCCAATTAGGAATTTATGATCAGATCACACGTGATGTTACATTCCATGGAACCCTGCCTCCGCCCACAGTTCTACATTCTAACAGCTTTAAAGGAAGATTTAGTCATCGGTGACCTATTCCATCTCTTTTCTTTCTAAAGAATGCTGAGGTACCATGGTGGTTAAGGAGAGAATAAAATTTAAGAATTTGTCAGAAGGTAGCCCTAGGATGGTATAGTGGCCATGTCTCTATATACCCTCTGGCTCAGCGACCTCTGAGTAGCTGTATTTCTCCGATGTGCGGCGTTGGGATGGACTCCGTGGCAAGGGTAGCTTTCTGGGGCTTACTGATAAGCTTGTTGCCTCGTTGAAAACGTGTGCCTGTCTCCACTGTGATCTGTGAGTCCCCCCTCCGAGCCCCAGGCCCATCCTCCCCTCTGAGGTAAAGAGACCCCAGACCAGCACTCCGCTCCCTTTTTCATAAACTTGCACGGAAATGGTATCTTTTCTATCCTTTTTCCAAATATTTGGTGTCTGGGTTACAGGCACAGCTGTCAAATCTAGTCCAGGATCTGCCTTTTACACTATAGGTAAGCCTGGACGTAGTTTTAAAGTTTGACTTTTCCCCCCACTTGCTTCCCTGGGCAATAGTCTTCACAGCTGATCAGCGATCAGAGCTCAGCCTAGCATATACCCGACGGAGGCCTGTGTGGGCTTCCAAATCACGACCTCTGCCCTCCCCATCCATTGTTCCCCAATCATGCTAACATAAAATCTCTTTGCCGTGTTATAGATCGCCCACACGTTGTCGCACAGGCAGGGCCCTACCCACCTTTGATCCTCGATGCTATAGTCATTTCATAACACGACCTGTGAAACATGAAGCTCAACTCTCAGAACCAAAGTCAGTGCTATTCAGTGACCCTGGCTTCTGGAATTCCTTTTCTGAAGTTGCTGCTCAGAAGCTTGATTAAGTATGCTTAGTTAAGTATTTCAGGCTGTGGATAGAGATGCGTTTTTCTATCTGCCTTCCTTCTCTCCAGCATGGTGTAGATCTAAATGTTTTTAGGGGCCAGATAGGCGGTGTAAGTAAGTGACGTTGCTCTGCATAAGGCCCCAGTGTCAGGGAGGCATCAGGGAGTGGTGAGGACTGGAACCCTGAGGCCCCACCTCAGAGAGGCAGCTGTCAATCAGTTGGTTGTTGCTGTGTGGAATTTCAGATCCAGTGAAGGCCAGCGATCTTGCAGTTAAAAAACAAGACAAAAACAAACAAAAAAACCCTCTGCAGTCCCGTTATTTTATGTTGGCAGTTAGTTCATAGTATTCCTAGGCAGACAGAATAAAACCTGTCTATAGGCCACATGTGGCCTGGCCTGTACAGACCTCCAGATTCTAGCCTGCCAAAGCAATCATTATCTGTTTATTTATTTATGTGAGCAATAAGTATTGGTTGCTCACAACTGTGGAAGAAGCAAGATAGGATAAATACAGTCAGAGTCAGCCCCAAAGGGCTAGCGATTCTGTTGGAAGGGCAAGATACGCACTTAACATGCCAAAAATGATTTTTTAAATGTACAGCATGATTTGAAATCATGGTCCTCAAACTTGAGCATGCATCAGAATCACTTTGAAAGGCTTGGTTAAAATATATATATATATATATATCACCTGCATGTCTAGAGTTTCTAAGTCAGTAGATCTAAGGAGGAGCCCAAGAATTGGCATTTCAAACAAATTTCCAGCTGATGTTTGTCACACACACACACACACACACACACACACACACACAGCTATGTTGAAGTTCTAATCCCCTTTACCTCCTAATATGGCCTTATTTGGAAATAGGGACATTGTACATGTAATTGTTAAGGTATTGTGGCAGAATGCATGGGAGAATGATCAGCCAGCACTCTCAGGGAGAGAAGTTTAACCTTTATTTCGCAGATCTGCCAAATTAAGAATGAGGAATCCCGGATGCAAAGCCTGGACAGCTCTGACCTATATATCTCCTCCTGTGGCGGGCCCCTGAGGGCCCCCACAGCTCTGCCCAAGTCAGCTGTGGCCCTGGGCTTAGGTTCTGCAGCTCCGCCCAAGTCAGTCAGAGAGGGTAAGTAAGACTACAGCTCTAACCAGATACTGAACTAGAACCAAAGTCAATGCTATTCAGTGACACTGAATAGCACTCATTTTCCTTTTTTACCCTCATTTTCCTTTTCAAGATGGATCACACTGGAGTAAGGTGGGCCCCAAATCCCATATGGCCTATGTGTCCCTGTAAGAAGGCTGTGGGAAGGCAGAGACAGAGGGAGAGTGACATTCGAAGATGGAGGATTGGAGTGACACTTCCTCCGAGCTCTTAGGAGGAACTAAGACTGCCAGCCTTCTGGCCTCTAGGACTGTGAGACAATAAATTCCTGTGGTTTTAAGCCACTAGTGTAGGGTACTGTGTTACAGCAGCCCTCACAAAGTAATACAGACTCACTAGTTCAGTGGTCGGCAAACTGCGGCTCATGAGCCACGTGTGGCTCTTTGGTCCTTTGAGTTTTTAGCAAAGGCCAGCTTAGGAGTACCCTAATTAAGTTAATAACAATGTGCCTACCTATATAGTTTAAGTTTAAAAATTTTGGCTCTCAATAGAAATTTCAAATTTCAGATATTTGGCTCTATTGACTAATGAGTTTGCCGACCACTGCACTAGTTGAATCGAAAATTCTGTAAGCTGGTTAAAAATAAACCATGGAATCATGGAAGTCGCACTTGAGAAATGATGTGGAGTGTGATTCTTACTCCCTGCAGGCCTAGGCCTGGGCAGAGGAGCCCTGCAGAGGGGTGGGCGGGTCTGGGTCTGACTTGAGGCAGGAGTGGGCATCACCCTGGCTAGGCCTGTCCCAGGTTAGTCACCTTAGCTTGGAATCACCCATCTGAAAGGTTACCCTGCTAACACTGAAAGTAAAAATCCTAGAATTGTCACCTAACTAATGGCATAGTGCATTGTTTCAAAGAAATCAAGCCAGTTTGAGTTCTCCAACCCTAAATTTTCCCCTTATTTGTTCTGCTTGGAATTTAAAGGAGATTCTTGATTAACCCTTTTTAGCTAGCATGCATGTGTTATTGTGTCCTCCCTCTCTCTCTCTCTCTCTCTCTCTCTCTCTCTCTCTCTCTCTCTATCTCTCTCTCTCTCCAGGAAACTCATTTTAATTGGTGAAGTATGCTGTGGTTGTAGCCAAGTGCAAGGGCATGGAATGAATAATGCATTCTGTTATTTTTTTAACTTAAATTAAAAAAAAACAACACAACATAAAATTAACCATCGTTAAGGTACAGGGCAGTAGTGTTAGTTGTAGGCACCTTGTTGGGCAATGAACGGCTCTCCAGAACTTTTTCCACTTGCAGAACTGAAACCCTATACCTGTGGAACAACTCCCCTTTTTAGCTCTCTTTTTGACTTTGGCTGAGTTAATAATTTGTGGAATTTGGTTTGCTCATGGCAAACAGCTGCCGAGTGGTAATGAAACATTTGTGCACTATTAGGCCACTTTATGCACGATCAGTATGTTGGCTCACTCTTAACCAAAACAAGATGCAAACTGGTAGGACCATGAATATGAATGTTTTTCATTCTCTATCAGCACAGCGAATGTACGTGGACAGTTCATGCTGCACCGTCAGCAAAGTCCAGAATTGCAAGAACCTTTCGGGAAGCAAATACGATGATGGAAGCGGTGGTTTAGGAGTGACAGAGCTATGCTAAGCTGAAGGCAGTCATAGGGACCTAAGTGATGCTAGTAAATGAGGTGAATCCAATGCCGGAAGCCTTCACGCCACCCCCCCCCCCCAACACACACACACACACACACACACACACATACCCTTTCTGTGCCTCACCTGTTCCTCACGAGGCACAATAGCGTGCGCAGATGTCTTAAATGGTTGCAGTTTTTTTGCTGCTACATTTGTTCTCTCTTCCCCGACCTGGAGCCAGCTCTCTTGACTTTTTGAACTTTTGTTTTTATTCACCAAGGTAATTTCAAGAGCTGTTCTGAGTTACACTTTTGGCACCTGGCTCCTCAGATAGCTGCGATTAGGCAAGAACAGAGATCTGAAAGTGCATTTGGCAGCAGCCTCAACCTTTCACAACAGACTTAAAGCACACAAAGTAGGTGAATTTCCATCCAGGCATTCTCTCTCGAGCAAAAACAAAGCCCTGTAGCTACGGCGTCTTCCCCGCACTCTGCACCTCTTGCCAGTTCATTTGTAAAGTGTGTTTCCTTGGTGTTTATTGGATGGGCATTTTTGGTCTTAGAAAAATCAGGGCAATGCAAATCATGAAAGCAGACTACATGTGGTATCTGAGCTCATGGATCTGTAATGTTTATGTTATAGTCATAATTTAATATCTGGCTCGATGTTCTCTGCTGTATCCATAGGTTATAAATAGGAGGTATTTTTGCTCATTTCCAAGAAAGCTCTATACTCGTTAAGGTTTGGTAAGCTGGGTAACATTCCTGGCCGCCAGCCAACCCGAGGGACTTCCACAGCTCAGCCATGGTATTCTTAGACCCTCGTCTGGATGCCGCAGACTCTACTTATGGCTCGAAATCCCTGAGAATTGTTTACACTTCCTCCTGGAGATTCACAGCCATGTCACAAATCGTATTATTCTTCCTGTCTGGGCCAACCACCCCCGTAACCAATGACTTGAGAGGATGTCCCAGGAGGAGCTCGGTGGAATTGTGGCTCCAACTGACCCCTCAGACATGCTGGCTTCCCCTCTTGTTTTGTTCCCTCTCCTTGCTGGCCCCTCTTTCCTCTCCATGTGGTGGAGGCTGTCCCGGTCACAGGCTCCCTGCCCCTCTCATCTACTTCTGCACGCCCAGAGCCCGGGAGGAGAATGGGGAGCTGCACTTCCTTTGACTCTTTGGGTCAGCACTGCGGGGCCCCTCCCTTGCGTTACCTCATTCAATCCTGGTTTCAGAAGGCTGAGCCCATCCTATCCAGATAGAAGGGTGGTAATTCTCAGACAGTAGCTTCTTGGGGAGGGAACTTTTTTTGTTCCTTAACTTCTGCTGAACCTGTACAGGACTTAGCCTACAAGGCCCATCGTCCATGTTTTCTAAGTTGTCACCTTTCCCGGGGACAGGAGGAGTGAGTGAGACCACCTTGGAGCAGAGAGCATGTTCCCAGCCTGCCCCTCCTTCCCCTCCTCATCTAGGGCTGCCAGTCACCTTGACCTCTACCTCCTAGGGCAGTGCTTCTTGTGACCCTGTGGCCTTGGGCTGCCTTTGGCCTCCTCCATTTCCAAGCAGTGACTCAGTAGCTTTTGAAAGCCAACCTGGTCCTGGAGGAACTTCCCGAGTCTCCAGAGCTGCTTCTTCGGCAGCCATATTGTTCACGCCCTCATTTCTTAGCATTTCCATGGTGCTGGGAAGGGGCAGAGAATGTGCTCCTGATCCTATGGGAATGAAGACCAGGGTGGCTTTGTGAGGGTTCTCCTTACAGCTGTACGTGCGTATTTGCCCCCTCAATATGTTTCTTTGAGGGCAAGACTGTGTCCTACTTTGGCACCCATAGCACTTAAATTGTGTTTGGCCCAATGAATGTGTGGACAGTCCAAATAGAGCAAGGAGCACAAGACAATGTGATGAAAGTAAGGTGACCACTGAGCCAGTAAGGTGACCTCTGATGTAGACGGGGTTCTTTGTGAGATGCTAATCTACCTGCTAGGGCCTTAGGCATCAACTCTTGACTGAGTGTCTTTGGGATAAGAAAACAAGTGACGGGGCAGCACCCTAGGACTATTGATAGCTAGAAGCTCCAACCACCCTTAGACCTGTAGAGAAGGAAGGGGAGTGGCTTGGGGAACCTGGAAAGGACAGCTTCACAGAGAGAGGGAAATAAAACATTTTAAAAATTAAAACAGAGAGAACCAGTTGACAGGTGCTGAGCCCTCAGTTGGGGAACTCAGCCAATTCATGGCAACTTGAGGAGGAGGTGAAGTTGACCTCAGCCTTCTTCCTTATTGGTGCTGCCTGATGGCCAAACCAAGCTAGAAGCCAATTGGCAGAGAAAGCTTTTTACTCAGTCTCTGTGTGCAGCTTCCTTGGACCCAGAACTGATGGGAAAGGATAGAAGATGGGTCTGGAGAGGTAAATAGAAAATACCTCTAGTGTCAGGTCCTTCCGACACTTCAACTCAGGTGCTATCGCTAAGGAGTTACAGTCCAAGCTTTCTGGTGCCCCACAGTGACCTCTCTCCAGGACTGAAGAATACAAATTTATCACTGAATAGTTAGGACCTGTCGTATCTCATGCCCTTTTTTTCTCAAAGGAGGTGTGTGCCCATCACAGATTCTAGCGGGGAAGTACTTTTTTTTTTTTTAAGGATCCCCCTTTTATGTCCCTAATTTTTCACTTTTTTTTTAAAGTGTTACTGGAATGAGGAAGTGGAGGCATGGCCCAAGGCTACAAGTCATGGTTCTTTTGCAGGTGGTAGCTCTCTGTTGCCAGGGCAACTTGGAGTTGTGTTCATCCTGCCTCTTCCACCCATTGGGTGCTGGTCCCTCTCTGAAGGGTTGAGAGTTGTCTCCGAGCTCCTTGGCCTCCATGTGTCTACTGGAAACTATGGGAAGAATTTCATGGGAATAGGAAGCAACCTGTGCCTGCCCCCTTCTCTTCCTTGACTCTCTTTCCCTCTTCAGATCCTTTTAATCTACATTTTTCACCTTCTGCTTGTCACTGAAAGGATTCTTGCCGAAGCTTCCTAATTTGCAGAATTCCTTAATATATATGCTGCTCACATTACTCAACTATCGCTATTATCTCCCAATATATCGGTATCCCGAGAGCTGTATCTCTAGGTCTTTCTCTGGAACCCCACAGTTGCTTCCTTAGTTGCCTATTCTGCATCTCCACCAAATAGATCTCCCCCAGGAACCTCATACTTACTGTGCCCTAAACTGAATATATAATCTCCCCTCCCCTGCCCTCTCTTTCCTCTCCTTCTCTTGCTTGGTTTATGGCATCACCATCTTCCAGTTTTCCAGACTGGAAGCCATGGCACCATCCTTGCCTCTCCCTTCTCCCCTGGCTCCCCGCTGTGCCACACAGCCAGCCTTTCATTAAGTCCCATGGGTTCTGCCCCTGAGTCAGTCTCTTTATTACCGTTCTCATTTCTTCTCAACTGTCCAACTCACCCCCAGATTTATTACAAAACAGCTACCTCTCTTGCTTAAAAATCTCTGCTGGCCGAAACCAGTTTGGCTCAGTGGATAGAGCGTCAGCCTACGGACTGGAAGATCCTGGGTTCGATTCCGGTCAAGAGCATGTACCTTGGTTGCGGGCACATCCCCAGTAGGGGGTGTGCAAGAGGCAGCTGATCGATGATTCTCTCTCATCGATGTTTCTAACTCCCTATCCCTCTCTCTTCATCTCTGTAAGAAATCAATTAAATACATTAAAAAAAAAAAAACTCTGCTGGATAATTATATGAAAAGATTCTCATTATCACTTATCATTAGGTATCTCTACAAATCAAAACCACAGTGAGATCAGTTCATATCCACTAGGTTGGCCATAAATAAAAAAACAGATGACATTAAGTGTTGGTGGGGCTTTGGGAGAAATTGGAACATTCTCCATAACATTGCTGGAGACCCGAGGTATTTTCTATTTACTGCAATGTAGTGTGATATAAAATGGATCAGCTGCTTTAGAAAACAGCTTGGCCATTCCTCAAAATATTCAGTGTGGAGTTACAATATGACTCAGCATTTCCACTCCTCAGACAAGAGAAATGGAAATATATGTCCACACAAAAACTTATACTTGAAGTTTATAGCAGCATTTTCCACACTAGCCAAAAAGTAGAAGCAACCCAATGTCCATCAGCTGATGAATGAGTCAACAAAATGTTGTATAGTGGTCCGACAGACTATTACTTGGCAGCAAAAAAAGAATGAGGAATTAATATACACTTCAACATGCATGAACCTTGAAAACATTATGCTAAGTGAAAGACCACATATTATATGAAATGTCCAGAATAGACAAATCCATAGAGGCAGAAAGTAGATTAGTGGTCCTAGGGCAGGCAGGGTAGTGGTGGTGAAGAATGGCTACTAATGGGCACGAGGTTTCCTTTGGGGATGATCGTGGTATACTAAAAACCATTGAATTGTATGTATACTTTAAAAGAATTAATTACATGGTATGTGAGTTATATCTTAATAAAGCTTTAGAAAACATCCCTGGACCTTCTGCCTACAGAATGAGGCCCGGGAGCCATAATAGAATAGTGTAGGATCTTTGTACCAATGTCCAGCTCTTTCCTTATATCCTACCGCTGCTCCTCCCCACCCCAACCCCTTTCATCTCTGCCTTTCACGGTCAACCCACAGAGAATCATCTTTACCAGATTATGCCATTTCTTAGGCAATCCAAACCACTGTTTATGTTGCACCCTCTGCCTCGCATGCCATACTTTGTCTACCAAGAGAAATACTACTCGTCTGTCAAAGCCCAGCTCACACAGGTTTAATTCCTTTCTTGTGATGTGTTTTCATCACCTTATAGAAGTGTGCTCATTATAGCATTTAATTCACTATATTTTAAATGTCTGTATATCTCTCTCCTGTAATGGACTGAGCTAGCCAGGGCATGGGCCAGCATTTTACTTACTTCTCTCTCTATCTCGAGCATCCAGAGGAGGGCATGAATGCTAGCACACAGTGAGCAGTCAGTGCCCCATAGAAGTGGTTGAAGTTGAATTCAGTCAAGGAGACCAGTGGGAGATCCTGATGAACAGCCATGAGGGGCTTTCCCGAGCGAGGACAGTGGAGATGTCAAGAGGAAACAAGCCGAAAGCCGGCGTCGTCTGTGACCTGCTGAAAGTAGCCTCCCTCCTGAGATCAGAGCAGTTTGTCATCTGAGCTAATTTCCGCTTCTGAGAGGAGTGAGACGTGAGACCAGATGTCTAAGTTGGGTTCATGGGATGGGCCAAAGGATAGGATAGAAAGAAGAGTTAGTTGATGGCATTCCGAGGGACTAGACGTTGAGAACCTACACTAGGCCAGTCTCAAAGGACCACATATTATATTAAGTTGACATTATGAGGCTAGATACAATGGCAATCAGAGGCCAGCGGCTAAAATTAAAGCTGCTGATTATCATTGGCATCTAGTATGATGATGTCCATCACATGTCAGCTACTCAGTAAACATTGATGCAAAGGAGAAAAAGGAAAGAGAGAAGGTGAGCTCTTCAGACACTCAAAGTCACCTTTGCCCATGAGGGTCTCCTACTTAGAGCCAGTCCTGCCCAAGCTGTGGCACGGCCCCTGCCTGACTGCGCTATTGAAAAAGAGATCCATTCTCATCTCCATCTTTCTTAGCAGCCTCTGGTGGGGGTGACTCTCCACTCTTGAGGTCCTCCTCCAACACAGCAGGGTTCCAGGGAGTCTTCTCCTTTCTTTTCCCTTCACTGAGGTGGCCAGTAGGAAGTACTCGGCTCCATACGCTGTCTCTGCCTGACTCCCCGCCTTCTGCCAGTGGCCAGAGTGACCTCTGAACCTCACCACCTGGTGAGTTTGCTCACCTTCTCTATCTCTTCCTCCCCCAACCTTCCTTTCTTCTCAAGCTCATCCCAAGCTAAAGGGCAGGACCACTCTGCTCTGTGTCTCTTTAAGTTGCAGGTTCCCACATCTCGGGGGGCGGCAACACCACCGTCCTTCAGGCTGGCTGGGGCCCCAATCTGATGGGCCAGGGGCCTTTCATCCAGGATTTCCAGGTTCTTCACAACAACCAAGCAGCCTTTATCGGACCGGGAGAACAAACCCTGTCAGCAGGGGGCGGGGCGGGTCCCTGTGCTTCCCCAGATAATAGCCTTCCCTTGTTTTCAACTAGACCAGACAGATGGACTTTGGAAAAACCTGCCTCTTTGCCCTCCCAGCTTGGTTTACTTCCCACGGCCTTTATTCGAGCACCAGTGAGAATGGCCCCGGGCCGAAGAGATGTCTGGCTGCCCCAGCTTTTCCGCGTGCCCCACTTTTGATTGGCCTCGTTATTTCTGTGGGTCTCCAAAGCTTGAACGGAAGATGGGGAAGTAGAAAGAGGGTTGGCGTTTGCTGTGGTGGGTCCGGCTGTTTAGGTTCCTTATCTCCCTGTATGTGAGGACCTCCTTTCGCTGAGGAACTCTGCCCGGGCCGATTAGGGGTGGAACTCCAGTTTGTCTCTCAGCCCCTTCTCTGTCTCTAATACATTTTCTCATCCTGTGGGTCACGTCATGCCTAGTGGGCACTATACACGATCCTTTGTTCCGAGCACTGGAGTGAACGGATGGGGCTAGTCTAGATCCAGCCAGGCGCCTCTGCGCCCCATACAGACACCGAGGGCTCGGGGTCCTGTACCCCTGCACCCCTGTACCCTCTTTTTGGTAACCCCGTTGGCAGGCTCAGCTGCTGAACTGTAGGGCACCGTGCCCAGAAGGCCATACGTGGCCTTTCTAGTGCGATCCCTGCCTGAGCTAGCCCAGCCAAGGATTCCTCCGTTCCTGGGGCCACCTGTGCCCAGCACTTCTGCATCTCCTGGCCTCCCGAAGCCTCTCAGCCCCTCTCCCCCTGGGCTCCCCTTCTGGCACGCCAGCTTTTTTTCCATCTGCATTAGTTTATAATGCATAGTGGACATTTGGGCTTTTGCTCTCTATCCTTACTTTCCATTCTCCACCCGCGCTCCCCACTAGAACCAAGGCCTGGGCGGTTCCAGATCCCAGGCTTCTCGTCTCTGTAACCCAGAATCCCAGGTTCTCCGGACATCCGCGCTTGGCTGCCGACACCCTGTCTTGCACCCGTCACCTCTCTCTGAGCGCACCTTTTGGTGTCATGGAACTATGTGGGAAGCACATGGAGCCACTGCTCTGCACAGGTTCCTTCTTGCTGTCTCATGCTTTTCTCCCATTTCCCTTCCTGAATTGATGCACTCACTCCGTTGTTTTTGGAATATTTTTATGTTACCTTCCCCATCCATTTCCCTTTCCCTCATCGCCTCTCTCCCTATTCAGTATGGAAACAAAAATGCAAGTGGGGAGTCAGAAAATGAGCGGGTGCCCAGAGCTGGGGGTGGGAGGGCTGTGGCTCACATTAATCCTCGGGAGGTGTGATGACCACCTACGTAAGACAGCCTGTGGGCGTGACATGTCACCCCACTGCCGGAGCAGCAGGCCTGGCCCACCCAGAAAACAACCATCAAGGTTTTCTTCTCCAGAGAGCTGGCTCACCAAGCCACGTCTCTGATCTAGCAGCATATTTTCCAGAGTTTGCCATCATTCTGATCTAGTCAGTGGGTAGAGGGCACATAGATTCAGTTCCCTGAACGAGGAAGAGGGAAACGAAACTGGTGTGGGTTTGTCGGCTGGTTTGTTGCATAAAATGCCTCAGAATGTTCCACATAAAGCGTCTTCAGTTAAAAGGGGGGAGAGGGAATTTATGTTTTTTTTTCCCCCTTTAGTATCATGTCTAGCTGAGAACTGCAGCCTCCTTTTTGAAAATCTGTCTCAGCAAACTACAGTTCCATCGTTTGGCCTTGAATTTGAACATGCAGTCATTCAGGGACCGGGGCTGGATGTTCCTGTCAGGAGACCCCTCAGACCTGGGCACGGCCTCTCATTAGGTTTTGTCTGTCACGGCTGCCTCCTTGCCAACAGCTGAGCCGTGGGGTCGGTCCCGCGTCCTGCTGAGCCTGCTGGTAATGACAAAAGATGATGCGTTTTCTGTTTACCAATCCCAGCATTCTGTTTCCATCTGGGACCCAAAGAAAGTCGCAATTCTGCTCTTTTATCTTGAACGAAAGTGATTGCTTTGAAACCTCGAAACCTTCTCCCTCCCCTCTCCCCCGACAGAGACCATACTTTAATTCAGCTTCACAGATTAGTCCGTCGTTCATGGCAATAGAAGACCAGATTTTTGAGGCCAGGGACCGTTGGGGGATCCCAGCTTATTGCCACATGTGGGTGGTTTTACAAGACTGAAACCTTTTTTTTCTTGCCGTGGCTGGCAGACCTAACAGTGTCGGTCCCTCAGGCACAGCGCATACACCCCTAACAGCAGATAGACCGGCTCTCCCTGTATTCCATGTTCTTGCTGGTGACAGCAGTCTGCCATTTGAGTCCTGGAGGCCCCGTGTCCCCTGGATGCAGAGGAGCTGAGAGAACAATTGTCAGTTCTCGGAGAGGGTAAAGGTCAGGCAGAGCTGTCAGGTGCGGTGTTCACATGGCGCGCTGCAGAGTGGGGTGGGAGTGAAGGTGTAAGACGAGTTAGAGCTTTCGTGACAGTTTCTGGGCATCAATGCGGAAGGATTCTTGCCATCTCCTGAGCAGCTACTCGATGCCATACGCTGTGCGAAGTGCTTTTCGCTTTATTTCATTTAATGAAGAAGTCACAAAGAGCAGCCTCTTTAGAAAATGGCCTGAGGACCAAGTCCCCTTAAGATAATGAGGTAAAACATATTCCCCTGTCTCTGGAAGGGAGCTCAAGCCGCTGTATTTTTTCTGAATAATAATTACATTCATTGAGGACTTTCTTTGCCCCAAGCATTGAGCTAAGCATGTTATAGACATTTAATCTTCACAGAAGCCCGAGGAGGTAGGGCCCTGAACCCCGGTCTGGTTATCTCTTGCTGCGTAGCAAACGACTCCAAAGCTTCGTGACTTCCGATGGCTGCAGTCATCTGTTTTGATCATGAGTCTGCGATGTGCCAGCTCATCTCTGTGGGGCCAGTGTTACAGAAAACCGAAGGAGAACCAAGCGACGCTTTCAGAGATGGCGTTACATTTATTATTATTATTATTATTATTATTATTATTATTATTATTATATTACATGCGGGCCCAGAGGAAAATGTCTCTCAATTTCTTGGCGAAGTCACACAGGAAGTTTGCGGTATTTATATATGTGTGGTTTTTTTTCCTTCTCTGTCTCCCAAATGAGGATTTTTCCGGTTCCCTTTGCAAGTTCTTAAAGGGCCCTATGTGCTGGGGCTTTGAGACCTCAGCCAAAGGCTTGGCCTGGCAACCAGCACTGATAACTTCGTCTGGGGAAGGTTTATGGCCTCTTTGGAACAGGGAGTAATCTTCTTTCCTTATTATTTAAGCAAGCAAGCATTTACCAAAGCCAACATAGCAGGGTTAACATGTCAAACAGCAGTTTTTATAGGAGACGGATGCTTCACCAGCTCATCTCTGTTCCCTGCAGCATCAGCTGGGCGACTGTCCGGGGCCCTGGATCACGTGGCTGATCACGTGTGGAGAGGTCTCTGAGCTCTGCTGCTTCTAGACCCTGTGACATTCCTGCACTGGCCAGAGCACCTACTGACCCCAGCCCAGGTCTCTGTACCCTTTCTTGCCTTCTCTGGGCCTCTCATGTCAATGCCCACCACAGTCCAGGCCCAGGGAGGCAGATTCTAGAAACATTCCCAACTCTCTTCACCTGGATCTGGGATTGACTTAAACAGCCATCTGGGCAGAACCCTAGGCGTGAGAAGCAGAGACCCAGAGAAACGTGAGGGTGACAGTGTGGGTTTCAGAGTGGCTTGTGTTCTGTGGCCCGAATTGTTCGTGAGCATCGCTTGGCAAACTATAGCCAGTGGGCCGGAGCCTGCTGCCTGTGTATGCATAGTCCTCGAGAAAAACAAAACAAAACAAAAAACAAAACAGTTTTTAAATGGATGAAGAAAAAAACACACCAAGAAGAATATGTAGCGGAGTCGAGTAGTTGCAACCGAGACTGTATGGCCCACAAATCTTCGTGTAGGACATGTTTGTCCTAGAGGCAGACTCGGGATCTGCGTTAGCGGAGCGAGATTCCAGGTGTGCACAGGAAGGAGTTTCCTGACGAGCTGTCCGTGCTCGGCCCAGCGGCCCTCCGCTGAGAGGTCTGCAGGCAGGCGGCTGTGCCTAGGGCACTGTAGGCCAGTGGTGTGATGGTAAATGTGTACCAGCGGGTTCTCCAGGCCAGGAGAGCCCTGGTTTGTGATGTTTGTCTGTTTCTATGATGCAAATCCCCCCCAAGGCCCATTTCCAGTCCTGGTGTGATGTCACCATAGGCGGAGTTGGGACGAGATGCGTGTAGCTGGCTCTGCGGTGGGCTCAGGGCATCGCCGGTGGTAATGCTGCCCTCGGGCGCTCCGCTCTACAGACACACGGGGGCATGAGAAGGAACATCGTGCTGGAAAAGGCTTTGACATTCCATTGGCTCTCTGGACTCACAGGCAGCGGTCATTACTATCCGCGGAGCAGAACGAGGAAGATCCTTGCCATGGACTACAGAGCTGCCATTTCATTGTCCTCACGTCGGTTTAGAAAATCTTTGATTTCTGCAAAGATTGATAAGTCTGAACAAAACATCACTTTAAGTAACGTTAAAAAGGCAAGTGACAGATGGGAGAAAACATTTGGGATACGGAAGAGATCCAGGCTTAGTACGGAGAGGAGGTAAGGAGCATCCATCAGTCAATTCAAAACAGTGACAGTCCAATAGAAAAATGGGCAAAAGGTGTGGGCAGACAGTTTATACCCACTCACATACAACCGGCCGGTAACCGATGAGAGAGCATTGGGGAACGTGGGGTAGAACAGCGCCCCGTTTATTTCACCCATCGGATTAGCCCAAACTAATGACACCAAGCCAGAGGCTGTGCTGACGCAGCCCGTTCCTTAAAGACAACAACCAGCGTAACCTTTGACCCAGGAATTCTATATTGGACTATATAACCCCCAGCTGAGAAAAATTCTCACACCTTCAGAGGAAGCAGGTACAGCAAAACATCATTGCCTCCTTGCTTGTGATAGTGGAAAATTGGAAACACATCATGGCTAGATAAACTCTGATCTAGACATCCCGATGGATATCAGGCAGCAGCGAAAGGGTCATTGCCAGGTCAGCGAGCAAACTGCAGAAGAGCGAGCGTAGTCTGATGCCACTTGGGTTCTGAAGTGTCCATAAGTCAGTGCTGTGTAGGTTCTCACACACACACACACACACACACACAATGTGAAGGGCTGTGCACCATGTTCATACTAGGATATACTTTGGGGGCGGTAGAGGAGTGAGAAGGCCAGGATTAGGGAGGAGGAGAGCTAGTCAGAGGGGCTTTAGTTTTATATATGCATGATTTTGTTTTTCTTAAGAAGAACATTTTCGTGTATTTCATGTGTAATATTTCTAAGAAACCAAATTACAGTTTAATTCTCCCCAAATGGAACGGAGGGGGCAATTCCCGTCCCAGGTTGGCCCGTGGGGCCACATGAGGAGAAGGAGTGTCTGGGTGTGCTGGTCACTTTGGCCCATGAGATTGAACTTGAATGTCCTGCTGTTACACAATTGAGACCACACAATTGAGACCGGACAGAAACCTGTGAAATACATCTTTATTTAACAAGGAACTGGAGTCACTTTAAATGAGTGCCCTTGGGTTGGGGTTGCCAGCACTTTCTCCTGCTGAATCCCAGCCCGCCTTACCCCTTGGGGCACCCTTTCTCCCCACTCTCCCCCACACCCACCCCACACCCCCTCCACTTCTGGTGGCTCTCAGCACTTCTAGATTTTTCTGTGGCCAGACTCTAGGAAAGATGCACAGAGAGGTGTTCTCTCTCCCCCGGAGCCAAGGCCCAGCTTCCATCTCACCGATTACATATCCAAGTACCCACCTCTCCCGCAGGTGTTTGGCCCCGGGAATGTCCGCCCATTTCAGGAAAACCCTACTCTTTAACCGCAGGTGTGTGTGGCCTCATTCCATGGTTAACACGACAGCCACACCTGCAGCCACATCAGAATCCGCCCTCATTAGCCAGCATCTGGAGCAGAGAGCAACACAGGCAGCAGCTTCAAGGGTTTTCCTCACCCCGTTGCCTGTGGCCAAGAGAAGTTAAGGCACTTCCCTTATGACAGACACCCATATCCTGACCCCCAGCCCCCAGCAGGAAGGATGAACATTCCCCATTCTGTAGGCAAAGCAACAGTGCCTAGGAAGGAAACTTAACCTTCATCTTAACCTCTCTGAGGCACGGGGCAGAGTGAAACCCAGAATGCCTGCCTCCAACGCCTTTCCCCTTGGAATGATGGTGCTCTTCCCTTAGGGATTTCATTCTGGAAACGTCCCGATGGCTCCTGCCTGCTCTGTGCACGGCCTCCCTGGGTAACATGGAAACAGAGATCGCTTTCCCCCTTGAATTTCTGAGTGCCAGGCTTTCTTTTCCTGTGAGCATCCCAGCATTCCTTTTAATTTACTGAATTTTAGGTGAAAACAGATAGAAATGTTTTTCAGGGAAGCTTGCATTTTGGATCCAACTAACGTGTGAAGGTTGGGAATTCCTTGGATATTTTCTGTGTAATTCGGGGATGTTTTCTGTGTAATTTAGATAAGCAACAAATGGTGTTCCCCAAACCCCCCACTCTACTTTGGACCTTAAAGTCACACCTGTTTCACTAATGGGAAAAGGAGGGTGTCAGGCTTCATCTTTCCCTTTAAATTCTGCAAAGTCCTCCGTTACCCAGGGAATGTGGATGAGAACAGGAGAGGTGAGAATGTGAAAACCCTCCAGGACTTCCCTGAGATTAAAGAGATAGGACAGTCCACACACAGGGAGGACAATGGGGCACTAGTTTCAAGTTTGTGTTTATTTGGAGGCAGAGCCAAGGGGCCATGAGGACTTCCTCCCCCTCAGGCCTCGGACACAATCACAGCCACCAAGACAGTTACTGTATGTTTAAAGGAAGAACCACCTCAGGGGGTTGAGGGGATTCCTTCGGGACTACAGCACATACGCATTTCTCACCCACATGTTTCTGCCCTGGATTTGAAAGTTTTAAAACAGTGGGTGAAGGAACCCTTTCTTCATAGAACTGAAAAACAAGACTAACAGAAACTATCGGGATTCTAGTGATCTCCCGCCTCCTGAGTTGCTTTCGCCATCCTGTAACATTTTGCCCGCAGCCTGTGAGCCGTTACTATCTTGAATTATGTCCCCCAACCCCCCCCTCAAAAAAAAGATAAGTTGAAGCCCTAACCCCAGTATTTAAGAAACTGGCCTTATTTGAAAATAATTATCTCACTAGATGTAACCAGGTTAAAATAAGACTGCTAGGACGGGTTCTAATCCAGTAGGATGGGTGTTCTTATAAAAAGCGGGAATGCACCGAAACCGGTTTGGCTCAGTGGATAGAGCATCAACCTGCGGACTGAAAGGTCCCAGGTTCGATTCTGGTCAAGGGCATGTACCTTGGTTTCGGGCACATCCCCATAGGGGGTGTGCAGGAGGCAGCTGGTCGATGTTTCTCTCTCTATCCCTCTCCCTTCCTCTCTGTGGAAAATCAATAAAATATATATTTTTTAAAAAAAAAAAAAAAGTGGGAATGCTGCACAGAGGGAAGATGAAGACACGCTGAGGCTATGTAAAGGTAGGAAATTGGAGCGGTGCACCTACTTCCAGGGGATGCCGGAGGTCACCAGCCATTGCTAAAAATCAGGAAGATGCCCCGGCTGACACCTTGATGTCACACTTGTAGCCTACAGCACTGGGAGAAAATAAATGTCTGTTGTTTTAAGCCATCCAGTTTGTTAATGCAGTGCTAGCAAACCAATACAAGTACCTGTGCCTAGCCCTTATAAAATATACATTTAGGATAAAATAAGATTGAGAATGTCAGTTCATCTGTCATGGGTAACATGCCATGTTTTCCAAAGATGGCTGAAGCATCATCTCCTGACCTCCATGTGTGTCTAGACCCTGGAAACTCCTCCATGGAGAGATGGCATCTAAATCCCCTTTTTTTTAATCTGGATGGGTTTATGACTCACTCCGATGCTGTGTGACTTCTGAGGCAGCTGGAATTCTTGCCCTGGAGCCTTGGAGTGCCATGTAAATGGTCCACTTGTATTGAGACTGCCATGCTGTGAGGAAGCCCAACTGGAGACATGAAACTACCCAGAGCGAGGGGCCCAGACAGAACCAGATGCTCCAGCAGCCCTGCAGTTTCTGCTTCAGCCGCTCTCCGATTGCCCCTCATGACAAAGACAGACCCTGAGCCAGAGCTGCCCAGCCAACCCATCCTGGCTCCTGATCCATAGAAACCTTAAGAGATAAGAGGGGAAAAAAATGATTGCCTTTAGTAAAGCTACTAAATCTGTTACACAGCAATAGAAAACTGAACAGTTAGTGTACTCTGCTTTGCACTGGATGCTTTCCTTTAATTTTAATTTATGTTTAAAATGTACTGTATTATCACTTCTGATTAAATTTGTATTTAGAGCAGATGAAACACAACCACAAAATCTCAATGGCTTAACATGATAGGATTTATTTCTCACTTGCTCAAGGTCTAATGTGGATGTCACAGGTTGGCTGGCTCTCCCTCAAACAGTGACTCGGATACATATCCCTTTTTCTTAATTTTTTTTATTGATTTCAGAGATGAAGAGATATATACATAAATGATAGATAGATAGATAGATAGATAGATGTATGATAGATAGATAGATAGATAGATAGATAGATAGATATATAATAGATAGATTGATAGATGTGTGATAGGTAGATCAATGATGAGAAAGAATCATTGATCAGCTGCCTCCTGCTCACCCCACAATGGGAATTGAGCCCACAACCTAGGAATCAAACCGTGACCTCCTAGCTCATAGGTCAATGCTTGAGGGCCAGGCAAGGGATCCATATTCTTAAACCTAATGTGTCTGTTGATCCCTGGTCCTTCTTGAGGCCCTCTGCTGGGTATAGAGGTGTCAGGGGTTATTTTCTGGTTAGTTTCATTTTAAAGAACATCATCCAAGAGGAACCAGGACCCAGGCCAGTCTGCCCCAGGCAGTCTGGAACGGGTAAACCATTTGCTCCTCGGTGTCCTTGGGTGGGAAAGATAAAACCTTGTGATTCATTAGCTGGCTGTAAATTGCTCAGATTGTTTGGCCTCGTTTAACTGTTGTGTCTCTTATTCCACTTGCCAAGGAATCTCCCCAGCTTCTTGATCCTGGGACTGCCCCATGATCAGACGCAGTCCCAGAATCAAGTCCTGTGAAGTCTTGCATAATTTCTAGGGAAGAGTTAGAAACCCCAAATAGTGGTTTTATTTTAGAGGCTGGAACCCTGTGATCGTTTCTCTTATGTAACTCTGAAGGCCCACTTTGTTTTTAAAGCTGTAATGTATCCCAGTTACATTCTGTTAGGGATAGCTTTTAGGAGAGGCATTGGTGGGAGGGGGAGGGACGGAGGAGAGGGAACCTTCACACTTCCAGCTCTCCTGAGAAAGCAGCCAGTACTATTAGCATTCATTTCACGTAATTTCCATGATAATGCTACGATTTAAAACACTCTGACTCAGAGACCTAATAAAGGAGGTTAGGCTTTCTAAATTTGCTGCACAGATTGCTCATCTCTCCATCCATCTTCCTTCTCTTAAGCAAAATGTACAATTTGGAACAAAGAGTGAAAGTGCCAAGGTTTGACGGATCCCTTGTTAACATTATTCTGCTCTTCAGCGATATCTTCAGCCTTTGAGTTCTGGTTCTGAGCATGTGTGTGAAGTGCCTACGGGGGAAAAAACCTTCAGAGTGCTTCTACCTTCTGAGATTGGAGCGGGGAGGGGGGACAGTAAACTGCCAAATGATGCTTGTCTGCTCCCCACCCTTGGCTGAAATCACTTTCTTCCAATTACTTTGATCAATGAGTAAAGATTTTATAAGTAGAGACTCATGGTGGAGCCATCTGCCTCTCCGTATGGGTGTGGGGAGGATGCATTCGTGTGTATGTGGGGCCTTCAGGCCGCAGGAAGCAGTGATGGGTGCGGGTCTAGTGAGCTGGGCTCCCTCACCCCCCTAATGTCCAGCTGCAAGACTTGGCTTCCTGGACCAGAGAGGCCTGGACTCCTGGTGAACAACAGGATGTCTGAGCCGGACCTGTGAGTGGGTGGAAGGAGGGAGCTGGAGATGGCCCGTGCCTCCTTCCTCAGTCCTGTCAGGCGCTGCCGCCCTTCGGGCTGGTCCCTCACCTCGGGGCTCCAGAGTTGCTCCTGGATTTCACTTCTGTGGTCAGGGAGCACCTTGGAGGTGAGTTGCTCAGCACAAGAAGACTATTCTGAATAGGGGGACCGAGCCGGTTTGGCTCAGTGGATAGAGCATCAGCTTGAGGACCGAAGGATCCCAGGTTCAATTCTGGTCAAGGGCCTTTGCCCTGGTTGCAGACTCGATCCCCCGTAGGGGCATGCGGGACACAGCCGATCAATGATTATTTCTCATCGTTGATGTTTTTTTTTTCTCTCTCTCTCTCCCTTCTTCTTTGAAATCAATAAGTATATATTTTTAAAAAACTGAATAGGCCGAAACTGGTTTGGCTCAGTGGTAGAGCTTCGGTCTGCGGTCTGAAAGGTCCCAGGTTCGATTCCGGTCAAGGGCATGTGCATTGGTTGCGGGCACATCCCCGGTGGGGGGTGTGCAAGAGGCAGCTGGTCGATGTTTCTCTCTCATCGACATTTCTAACTCTCTATATCTCTCCCTTCCTCTCTGTACAAAATCAATAAAATGTATTTAATAATAATAAAATAAAATGTTTTAAAAAAAACTGAATAGGAGAGTATGAGATGGCCACTCCAGCCAAAAAAAGAAGAGCTAAGACTTGGCTGGGGCAGCAGTGTGGTTCCTAGAAAGGACTCCGGCCTCCTGCCTGCACCAAGCTGTTCAGGATCTGAGAGATTGTCCCCCGGGCAGCCAAACCCCCGCTGTTTCTCCAAGTCAGGAACCAGCGGCCTGTGAGAGCAGTGGGGTGGAGAAGGCCCTGGAGGGGGACAGGAAGAGAAGCTGGGGCTGGGCACCACAGTCCCTGGGGAACCCCTCCCGGGGTGCAAGGGTGCAGCAGTCTGGCCACACCCATGGGCTGGAGGAGAGAGGGAGGAAGCTGGGCGGGGAATTTTATGGGGAAGCCTGCCTGGCGGAGGCCGGTGCTGGGGGGGAGGAGGGGGTGTTCTGTAGGAAAGAAGGCGCTTCCCTTCCTTGGTAGGAGTACCAGTTCTGCTTTCTGGGCCTCGGCCTCCTGCCAGACCTGCCTGCCAGTGGCTTTATGTATATTTACTGTCTTTATCCCCAAAGCCCTAAAACTAATAATAGGTCCTATTATGCCCATTTGATGAGAAAAGGAGGCTCAGAGAGAAGGAATAACCTCTGGCTGCCAAGTTAAGATTTCAGCCGGATGTGCCAACTATAGGCCAGCCTCCCCCGGACCAGCCCTCTGAGGCGCCAGCGGCAGAGGGCACAGAAGCAAACAGGACGCAGCATCTGTCTCAGCGGCGGTCGGTTGACAGTTTACCATTTTCCCTCCTTTTTGTTCCCTATGCTTGAAGGATTCCCTCTCCATTATTATTGATTCTTTTAAAAAAATAAATAAATATATATATATATATATATATATATATATATATATATATATATATATGTTTTAAAATATGTTTTATTGATTTCGAGAGGAAAGAGAGGGAGAGACAGAAACATCAACGATGAGAGAGAATCATTGATCAGCTGCTTCCTGCACGCCCCCACACTGAGGATGGAGCCCGCAACCCGGGCATGTGCCCTGACCTGGAATCAAACTGTGACCTCCTGTTTCATAGATCCACCCTCAACCACTGAGCCACACCAGCCAGGCCGTTATTGTTGGTTTTAAGAGGAATAGGAACACAGAGAAGTGAGAAGCGGAGGGTTTGTGGGGAGGAGAGGACAGCCAGGCTGAGAGGCTGCAGACAGGAAGGCCACTACCCGGACAGTGTCGCCAACTGCAGGCCTCTGCCACCGGGAGGGTGGGGGCTGCTGGCCTTCCGAGCTGGCTCTGGTGCTGTGACGTGTCCTGGCAGATCTGCCAGAGCCCTCCGCCCGGGCCCAGGTGGAGGAGTCACCTCGCCCTCTGGGTAAACATCCGGAAGTTAAACATCAGAGGGTGGCCTTGCCGCAGAGGCAGGTAATTAAGACTTTGAAAAGGGGTCCTCGGTTTTCGGTGTGCTAAGTCACCAGGGTGTTCGCACAAAATGCTGCTGCTTTTCCTGATCCGCACTCTTAGGAACTCTCAGGCAGCAGTTTGGAAGTAAGGCCCGGAATCCGCATTGTCCAAACACCCCAAGCAATCCCCATCCTGTGCACCGTGGGCCAGGCTAAGGAGGGCACTGACTTGGAGGGAGGACTTTCTTTAAGAAAACAGCTTTTTTTGTCCTATTCTTTAATCCCATGAGCACCTGTTGGCCAGATTATTATGATCTCTGAACGCATAATAATCTGGCCACCCAGTGTATTTGTATCTCACATGGGTACCAAAGGTATTCTAGACTTTTGCTGGAGATCAACCACCTATTTGCCCTGAGCTTTCTGTCAGCCAGTGCAAAGGGGAAAACTGATCCGATGCACGATTTATAGTATCTCTGATATCAAATGACTGAGGTACTCAAGAGAAGTACACCGAGTGGCCAAATTAGTATCCGTTCAGAGATCATAATAATCTGGCCACTCAGTGTAGGTATGATGTTCATCGAGCTGCCTTGCTGAAAGGAAGATAATGAACACAGCAGTTATGTGCATAATTGCAGTTAATTATTATGTTGTGAATGTATAGTTAAATGATAAACATTAACGTATAAACACTCTTAGTAAGAGCTCCCTGTTATTTGCCATTAATCAGGGGAGTTTGCTTCGTCATCCACTTGATAAGGGAGTTTTGGGTTCTAGCTTTGTGGCGGGCACTGTACAGGAAGGTGGGGACAGATGTGGGCCAACAGCTGGGGCTGATCTCTGCCTTTCTGGGCCTTACAGTCTGGCCAGAGAGATTGACGAAATAAATCCCCAACAACCATGTGCATTTCAATTTTATTCTTATTACTTAAGGTATTTGTTAAATTCATTACTAAATGTGATTTATATTGTAACTAGGGATTTGCCAATAAACAAATACTAGAGAAAAAAAATCCTGTCAGACTATGTATTGCGATTTGAGGTTTAAAACATTTATTGACCTATGGAATGTGAACTTTCCGGGTACCCTCTGATTTGAGCTAGGGAGATGTATTTTTTAAAAATTCTGTACAGAGTTGCCATTTTGTTTCCTAGTCAGTGAGTTGTGACTTCATCTCCAAATACATTTAACTAAAATGTTTTAAGGATCCATTGATCCCCACCCGCACCATGTCTCTGCTTCCTCCCTCACTTGTGAACACAGTGTCATTAGGAAAATGGTACCCAAGTGCTTTGGAGCACAAATGTTCCCGAATGCAGACTTCTCATCCAGTGAGAACTCTGATCCCATGCCTAGCATGTCCTTATGCTGTTCTCCGGCCTAGAATGTGAATGTGACGATAGTCTGTGAGAGAACCATCAAACGTGGAACAGAACTGTCCTCGGTAACCTCTGCCTCTTGATTTCCAGCGTTGCAGGCGGCGAGCTGTTTGACTTCTTAGCGGAAAAGGAATCTTTGACTGAAGAG
Organism: Pipistrellus hanaki; assembly: GCF_964339955.1. NCBI lineage: Eukaryota > Metazoa > Chordata > Mammalia > Chiroptera > Vespertilionidae > Pipistrellus > Pipistrellus hanaki. The sequence goes on along the minus strand of NC_140513.1, from coordinate 27,919,208 downwards.
GAAGCAACTGAATTTCTCAAGCAAATTCTTAATGGTGTTTACTACCTGCACTCCCTGCAGATTGCCCACTTTGATCTTAAGGTACGTTGCTGAGTGCTCGTCAGAGAGGAGCTGATGGAAACCACAGCACTGGTTGTTTGCTAAGAGAGACTTGTCCTTCCTGTGGGTATAGCCAATGGAATTATCAGTGTAAATCAGCCAGTGTATAATGCATGCCTTCTGCAGTGACTCCTAACTTTTTGTGGAATAGAAGCTTGAGGTTAATGATTACATTTGAGAATCCCTGGGGAAGAATTGAGGGATCTCATCAGCCAGGTCTTCAAGCAACGGGGCTGCTGTTGGTGGTAGGACATTTCAGCTGGGAGTGCCCACTGGCTTCCCAGTCTCCATCCCCCTGTGGCTGCAGGGCATGTAAGATAGAGCCTCAATCTCTACTCTTCCTTTTTTTTTTTTTTTTTTTAATATATTTTATTGAGTTTTTACAGGGAGAAAGGGAGAGGGATAGAGAGTTAGAAACATTGATGGGAGAGAAACATCAATCAGCTGCCTTTTGCACACCCCCTTCTGGGGATGTGCCTGCAACCAAGGTACATGCCCTTGACCATAATCAAACCTGGGACCTTTGCCAAACCAGTCAGGGCTCTACTCGTCCTCTTGATGCAAAGGCTTATGGGTCTGACTCTGCCACCGGCAATCAATCAAGCCAAATTCTGAGACTGGCTAAGGGGTGTTCATACCTGGCTGGAGGCAGGTCATTATGGGAGCTAATGTCATACTCCCAACAGTCACAGAGGTCCTGGTCTCTTTGGGAAGGTAAGACACCCATGAGCCACAGAAGGGACAATGTTAAGATTCAAGTGCTAAGTAGCATGTGATCGATTGCCAAGTGAATGATTCAGGTCATTGGAACTAGGATAGGACCATAGCAGAGGAAGGATTTTCTTCATGCTATTGTAGCAAAGCTATGGAGACCCCATCTGTATCCCCCCAACACTCACTAAGGCACACCCCAAAGACTACTGTTGCAAACACCTACGGCTCTCTGCTTGACATCTGGTTTCTGGCCCTGGGAGCTGGCAATGCTAAAGGGTAAATGCCGCCCTAGCCGGTTTGGCTCCGTGGATAGAGCTTTGGCCTGCAGACTGAAGGGTCCCAGGTTCGGTTCCAGTACAGGGCACATGCCCAGGTTGTAAGCTCAAGTAGGAGGCGTGCCGGAGACAGCTGATCAATGATTCTCTCTCATTGATGTTTCTATCTCCCTCTCCCTCACCGTTCCCCTCTGAAATCAATAAAAATATAGTTAAAAAAAAAAAAGTAAATGCCCACAGGCACTGCTCTTAGCAATGAAGGATGGTGAGATGGTCAGTGAACCCCCAACTCCCTCCTGTTTTATTTGGAAAACTCTGAGTGCTACTTTTTCTCCCCAAGTTCCTCAAAGGGGTCACACTGCAGTCACTCCTAACTTGGTAAGATGCCTTGTATCGGCTTCCTTCCATCTCCTGTCTTCCCATTCCTTTACCAAGTGGCTCCCACATAAGCCACATGCACCCGAATGTCCCAGGTCTACTCCTGGGAGAACCTAAACCAAAACATTTATTTTTCCTGGTGTTCTGGTGCATGTACCCTTTCTGTCTGTTTTTCAATTGTTTTTTCAGGGCAGAGGAAGAGTTATTCAGCCGCCTTACCTTAGTATAGCGTAGCTTAGCTGCTATATTTTTTTATTGTGGTAAAATAAAGATAACATATAATTTATACCATTCTAACCATTTTTAAGTATGCAGTTCAGTGGCATCAGTAGAGCCACCTTGTGCAGCCATCACCACCATCTACTTCCTGAACTTATTGATCTTCCCACCCTGAAACTCTGTGCCCATTAGACAGTAACTCCTCGTCCTTTCCCCCAACCCAGTGGTCGGCAAACTCATTAGTCCACAGAGCCAAATATCAGCAGTATAGAAATTCCTTTTGAGAGCCAAATTTTTTAAACTTAAACTTCTAACACCACTTCTTCAAAATAGACTCACCCATGCCGTGGGCCACACTCAAGGGGCCAAAGAGCCGCATGTGGCTCTCGAGCCTCAGCTTGCCAACCACGGGGCCCCAAACCCATCTTCGCACTACCACCATTCTACTTTCTGACTCCATGAATTTGTCCAGGTACTTCACATAAGTGGACTCATATAATAGTTATCCTTTTTTATCTGGCTTATTTCAGTTAGCATAATGCCTTCTAGGTTCTTCCACGTTGTACCAAGTTTCAGACTTGACTTCCTTTCCAATGTGAACAATATTTCGTTATATTACCTACCACATTTGGTTTACCCATTCCTCTGTTGGTGGACATTGGATTTTTCCCTACCTTTTGGTTACTATGAATATCACTGCAGCACTGTTTCTTTTTTTCTTTAAGCCTGAAAACATAATGCTTTTGGATAGAAATGTTCCCAAACCTCGGATCAAGATCATCGACTTTGGGCTGGCCCATAAAATTGACTTTGGAAATGAATTCAAAAACATATTTGGGACACCAGAATTTGTCGGTAAGTTTCTTTGCTCCTGTGGTCATTTATTTCTCCTAAGCATTATGTTGGCAACATTTCCCTGGTACATGTGTCTGGTTTATACATGAACATACGACCTGTTGGTTTGCTTCCTTCCGAAACTCTCTCTCTCAATGTGCATTTCTTTCCTCTTAGCTCCTGAGATAGTCAATTATGAACCTCTTGGTCTCGAGGCAGATATGTGGTAAGTAGTGCATCCTTGATGTTGTCATCTTTCTGATTTAATTTGTTATTATTCTGACATTAGTTTTTGTTTCTGTTTCGTGTCTAGGAGTATTGGAGTAATCACCTATATTCTGTAAGTACCAGAATCCACAGCTCGAATTCTTTCCTTCTTTTGAGACCATATGTTTTATTAAGCAGTCATGTTGATCTCTTCAGCTTATGCATGCTCTTTATGTAAACATTCATCTTACACCCCCAGAACACGCTTAGTTTATACTAATTAAGCATTTTCTCCAACTTTGAAGTGAGTCATCAGAAACTGCAGCATAATCACCCGAAGAAAGCACGTCTGTCCATCACTGAGGAAGCAGGAGAGAGGTTTTTTGTAAACTACGAGATGCTGTTCCGGATATTGACTTTTTAAATGCATCCTTTGCATTAAGCCGCAGCTTTTGTGCCTGATAATTAAATGGAATTCCAAAATGACTGCCCAAGCCCCACATTATAATCTTATTCCCCCCCCCACCCCACCTTATCAGGTATGATGGGAACGGAATGACAACACAAGAGGTAATGATGGTTCTTGCTCTGTGCTCCCACTTTATCAACAGCCTAAGTGGGGCCTCGCCATTTCTCGGGGACACGAAGCAAGAGACATTAGCAAATGTGTCCGCCGTCAACTACGAATTTGAGGAAGAATACTTCAGTAACACCAGTGCCCTCGCCAAAGATTTCATAAGAAGACTGCTCGTCAAGGATCCAAAGTGAGTGTCCCTGGTTCCTGGAAAGCGCTCAGCCGTGGCCTCCGCGCGGCGAGGGTTTGCCCCCGTCCTGTGCACGGGGCCAGGCTGGTGAGACCCGGTGGCTGCTCCTCGCAGAGGGAGGCATGCCCAGTGAAAGTCCTCAGAAAACGCAGGCTCCTTTGTCCCTGTCCGGTCAGTCCTGCAGGCACAGGGAGACCGCCACACAGGCGCACTTTTTTTCTTCTCGCCTTTCTTCCACGAAGCAAGCCCCAAACTGCATTTTCCAGAACATCTGTTTTGTAGGCCCAGCCGGCAGGAAAGCAACATAGTGTTTGCTTCTGGGGGTCACAGCATTTTTTTTTTTTCCTTCTTTCTTTCTTTCTTCTCTCCCCACAAAGGAAGAGGATGACCATTCAAGATAGTTTGCAGCACCCCTGGATCAAGGTAAGCTGCATGTGATGTGGTGATTGGTTTGGGTGTGAAAGGGCCTCCTGAAATTCGCGCGTTCCAGGGCATTACCAGTTCTGTGGGTGCTAACCATAGGACACTTCTGGAGTGTTGGGTTTGCTTTTGGGGCCAAAATTTAACACCACTAGCAGATAAGAGTATGCTAATGATAACAGAGGTGGAGAGGAGAAAGCTATCCTGAGGCAAGATTGGAAAGGGGGTAAAGGTCAAGTCTACTCAAACTGAGCCCTCATTCCAGGAGGCCTTTGTGCCAGGGCTAGGGCCGCCTTCTGGCATATTTCACCTTTTTATGGCCTGCCTGATGCCCTCAGGCATTTAGATGAAATAATGGAAGTTGCTGTGGATGGAAAGGGGTCTTGTGAAAGTAACCTCACGGAGCCATCTGGTAATAAATTTCTAACTGGGCAGGTCATAGGTCATAGTGGGTAGTCATGCCCCAGACAGAACGCTTTTTTAGTAAGAGATTTATCTCTGCCTTAAGCCATGGACAGGGGACGATGGTTTACTGTGTATCTATGTTAACACACCTCTGAAATAAGGGATAACCACCCTCAGGAGAGCGCATAATCTTGCTAACTCTCCTGTAATCCAATCCCCACCTTACTTTCATCCATCCTCCTATAATCTTCTTTGTGTTCCCTCCCTAATTTCCGATGCATAAAAGAGACTGAAAATGTCATTCCCCAAAGCATTTGAAATCTTGCTCCCTGGCACCAGTTTGGTTCAAATGAACTCTGATAAAAATTCCCCACACAAGAGACCTGAAGTTTCCTTCAGCGGGAACAGAAAGGCCTGAGGGTGGGGGAACATGGCTGTTCAGAATAAAATCATGGAACCCAGAAGCAGGTTGTGATGCAATGACATGCGTTACAAAAGTGGGTCTGGCGCAGCTGGAGAACACTCTGCCTGCACCAGGCCCAGACAGTTGCTAGAAGGCAATGGTGTCTCTCTCAGAGGCAGAGCTTCCGGGAAAAGGTACAACAGAAGGCATGCTAATGCTGTCAGACAGGCCTCATTCGATGACCTCTGAGGTCCCTCCGAGCTCTAAATTACTTGATGTTCAAGTTCAAATGCCTCAGAACATGGTCTCACCATCTATCTTGCCACTCCTAGACTTTCTTGTGAAAAGTTGTAATTCAGCTTGGTCCAAGATCAACTTTTCAACTTTTCCTCAACATTCAACATCCAGTCTTCCTCCTCCTCCTCCTACTCCTACTCCTTCTCCTTCTTTAAATATATACATTTATATATTTTATTGATTTCAGAAAGGAAGTGAGAGGGAGAGAGAGAAAAGCATCAATGATGAGAGAGAATCATTGATAAACTGCCTCCTGCATGCTCCCAACTGGGGATTGAGGCCACAACCCAGGCATATGCCCTTGACCAGAACTGAAACTGGGACCCTTCAGTCCACAGACCCAATGCTCTATCCACTGAGCAAAACCAGCTAGGCCACAACATTCAGTCTTTATAGATGTAGCACATCCTTAGCCACAAGCGTTAGCCTTTGCCGACTAGCTTCCTAGATCTTGCATTTTATTTCAATATGTTTTGTTATTCTAGCAAGGTAAATGTGTAATCAAATATTCCAAATACTGAGAGGTTTCAAAAAATGGTCATGTAACACGTTTCTATCATTTGAAAGCTGTAAATATTTTCTTGGACTTTCATTTTAGCCTAAAGATACCCAACAAGCACTTAGTAGAAAAGCATCAGCAGTCAACATGGAGAAATTCAAGAAGTTTGCAGCCCGGAAAAAATGGAAAGTAAGATTATTTGACATTGAGGGATTTGCTGATTCTGTTTCCTGTGCATTTCCAACAATTGTATGAGTTTTGATAGTCACATTGTCTACCATTACCGGCTTGCCTGGGACCAAGGACACAGGGCGAGATGCTTGCCTACCATGCTTCTCTGAGGGGGTTACGTGCAAGGGTTTTGCTGGGATAAGAGCTAATTTCTCAAAGAATCAAGAACAAAATGTCAAGAGGAAAAGGGATGGAGGGCATCCAGTTCTGTCTTGAGATATAAGACCTGTATGTAGAATTATTCTTTAAGCAAATACATTCCAACTACTCAGGGGATGCCTGCCCCCGAGAATGCATGCTATCAGCAGTGAATGCCATCTCCAAGACTGTCACTTGCACTGATTTGAGTATTGTTACATAAACTCTCCCCTCTCTCCCCCTGCTTTTATTGATCTTCTTTTTTTTCTTCTTTCTTTTTTCCTTTTTTTAAGCAATCTGTTCGCTTGATATCACTGTGCCAAAGATTATCCAGGTCGTTCTTGTCCAGAAGTAACATGAGCGTTGCCAGAAGCGACGATACTCTGGTGAGCGAACGTGTTTGCCGTGGGGAGGTGCTTTCTGAGCACTGTGTACTTAGCATACTAGGGGGTTTGATTTGTTCAACAACCCCGAAAACCTGAAGTCGTGTAAAGGTCAGACTTACCCTTCCTCGTCTCAGGGTGGGGAGTCTTCGTCCTTTTTTGTGTGTGTTTTGATTGGCACTGTACGCCCACCCATTACCTCTAACACTTCCACCCACCTCCTCCCACACTCACAGTTTGATAAAAGAGAGGCTGGTCAGTAGAAGAGGGAAGAGCTCATTTTAGTTTTTATTAACTGAAATGGGAGCCTTCTATTGCCACTGACTTGGGAGACTCTTGGGTTGTAGTCGTACAAAAGGGGCAGATAATCCTCCCCCTGAAAAAACACACACACACACACACACACTCGATTAGAGAAAAAGCAGTAGGGCTTGCTGGTGTAGTCTGTGGTAGACCAGGAGGCTAAACCCACTTCCTTTGTTAGCATGGTACTGATTGTCCAAAGCCCTTGAGAACAACTCCATGATTTTTTCCCCTTACTCCAAACTGAAACCTAATCACAGATTGACTCTTCAGATATGACTAGACACATATTTGAATTTAACAAGACTTTGCTCTGACAGTCAGACAACGGGGCTTTGTTTTCCCTGGAGGTAAAGGGAACTCCGGGAAAGGCAGACAGGGTGATTCTGTGGGAACCAGGCCACTCCTGTAACTGAATAGTCAGCGTTTCCTGAGTGGAATCTGGGGACTCCAAGGGCAGAATCACACATCAGCACACACCAGCTCTTTTATACCCCCACCCTCCCTCCCCGAAGTTAGTCGTTTCCCTGAGGCCAAGCTCTAGCCTTGTAGTGTGAAAAGAGATTGTATATGTTAAAAAGAAAAAAGAAGTGGGAGAGGTAGAAGAAGGTAGAAGAAGGGAGGGGAAGAGGCGGAAGGCTGGATTTGGGAATTGTGGGACCAAGGAAAAGATAAAACTATTAATGTAAGAGAATGAGAACGATTGAATATTATACATTAAAATCACTCTGAATAAGCAGTTGGGAGAAAGGACATTTATTGCAAGAAAAGTTGAAGGGAGAAGAGGGACCCAAGCCGAGTAGGAACTTCCGGTGGGGAGACTTCTTCCTCCCAGACCTCGGGTTCTCATTCATCTCAACATCCCGCGAATCCGAGGACATTTTCTAACACTCTCTTTGCTGTCTCTCTCAAGGATGAGGAAGACTCCTTCGTGATGAAAGCCATCATCCACGCCATCAACGATGACAATGTCCCAGGCCTGCAGCACCTCCTGGGCTCCTTGTCCAACTACGATGTCAACCAACCCAACAAGGTCTGATCCCGTTCTATTGGGATAGTAGGAGGGAGGGGGGAGAGTCATGTGACTGTGCACCTCCAAGTCCCAGGGGGAGAGACCCTGTCTGCTTCCTCATTCCCCCTGCTAGTTGCAAGCCCGATCCTGTGGGAAAACTCACTTCTATGGAGAGAGTGGAATGACTTAGAAATAAGGCCTTCTGGCATTTAGAGCCTTTCTCATTGCAAGGCCATTCCACATGCACCAATTACACCTCTAACCATGAAAATTTAAAGTACCCACCCCACAAATGAAAATGTCACCTTTTGATTGTGAAACCGAAAGAGGAAGCACGCTGTGCTCTGGCTGTCTTCCATTCCTGTTATGAAGCAGGCCGTATGCACCTGTTGAGACATAGGAAGGTGTGTGGGATAGCAATGATAATTTAGGCATTTTTTTTTCCCCTGCCAAACCTGAAAAATAGTTTTGTTTTGTTCTCTTGCCTATTCCAGCATGGGACACCTCCGTTACTTATTGCTGCGGGCTGTGGAAATATTCAGATGCTGCAGTTGCTCATCAAAAGAGGCTCAAGAATCGATGTCCAGGATAAGGTTATCATTCTTTCTTATTGCAAATAAATTAACTTTTTAAGTATTCCCAAATGCCTCTCATCTTAGAAGTTACAGAGAAAATAACATGTATACTCTACTTCCATTTCCTATAACGGAAGAGGAACTGCTTAAGTAGCCTGGTCCAAGCTAACAGGTGTTGTAAAGCAAGAGGAAAACTCTGATCTTTCTCTGGGCTCTGTTTTTAGATATCAGCCTTTCCGTGCACACTACCCCAGATTTTTCTCCTCACTGATCACTTACTGAACAGTGTTACTATAAGATGCCACAGCTGGGGAAGTTTTCATTGTCTAATTCGCCTCACCGGAACTGTATCTGCCTGCTTGTGTACGAGGGCCGCTGGGAAGGATGATACGCTTTGAGGTGCAAATCGCATTGGCAGTGTAGACACATTGATTAACAGTTAATAGACATCACTAGTACAATGGGTCTCTTCCTTGACAGGGTAGGGAATTCCAACCAGAAGTTCAAGTGAAGGCTTTAAGGAAAGAGAAACAACCTTTTACCTTAACGTAATTCTAGAGTTACCCAACAAATCTGCAGAGATAATAATACACAGAGCTCCCTGATCGCCTCCCCCAGCTCCCTGGAATGTTAGCATTTCACATGCGCTCGGTCCCTGGGCACAAACAAATGAAACGGAAGGTGCTTCCGTGGAGTTTGCCGTCACAGAGGAAGGGGAGGAGAGTGTGTCAGCGATGAGCATTCAGACCCCTCGGCTCCGGAAGTGTGACTCCACCCCGGTTTCTGCACAGGGCGGGTCCAATGCCATCTACTGGGCCTCCCGGCACGGCCACGTGGACACCTTGAAGTTTCTCCATGAGAACAAATGCCCCTTGGATGTGAAAGACAAGGTAAGGCCACTTTCCTTAGGGACCGGGGAAGTCACTTCAGGCTGCCTCTGAGCTTCGTCTTGCCACGAACCTCAGGACCCAAAGAGCAAGGATTCGGGACCCGAATCTTCCTACCTAGAAAATTTAACCTAGAAATCCGTTTTTGCCGGTGGCTTGGTCTAATGTTAAAGTCGGCTTTTAGCTGAAACCTGCCAGACATTTGCCGTGATACGCCCATGAATTACTTTGCATGAGTATCAGGAAAACTCTTAAGTTCTAGTAGAAGGACAGCCAGAAAGAGACCCGAGTCTGAAGCTCACGTTGGCTCGCCACGTGCGTGCCTCTTGACCAAACTCTTCATCTTCGAAGTGGCTGACAATGCCGACCTCACAGTCACTGGCACTGGGAGGGTTCATAAGACAATGCATATAAAGTAAGGCTTTGGGGGGGCACAGATGCTATAGAAATTATTGACTCAGCAAGATGCCTTACTTTCACGTAGTCCGGTTCCATTCAGTCCATCCCACAGGCCTGCTCCTGCACCAGGTGAGAAGCATCCATTGTCACCCATTATGGGTCCTGCCGGGCATCCCATCTCTGCTGCTCACGCTTGCAGCCAAAGGTGTCACGTTTGGTCAGAGCTGCCACACACGGTCGTATGGATTGTGCCCTGCACCAGTCTAAGAATGACATGCACATCAAAGACAAGTGTATTTATTAGGACAGTTTTCTGTCCGGTGGCAATAAGGCATCTTGTTTTGTTTTAATCAATTTATTCTAACGACTTTTGGGGGGGCAACTATAAGTTGCTCCTATTAAGGAAGTTGCTCCTGTTGCTAATTCACTGAAAGTTAATAGTGATGTTTTAAAATCTCTGAGAATATAAGAAATGAGATTCTAAATATGGACAGTGAAATCAGACACGTGTTAGTTAATAAAACCGTACATTTACATATCTGCTGGGTGGTGAACCCGATACTAAAGAAAGGAGTTTTGTGTTTAAAGAAATCACATAGCTGGAAGCAGCAGTCGATGAAGTGTGAGAACAGCCATCACACCTGGGGTTGCACGACCAACAGAGTGAGCCTGGCGGGTGGGTTTACCACCAGCTCCGTGATGGACACTCCACCCCCAGGGTCCCTGGCCCAGGCACCATCTGGACGGAGGGAGGTGGGCACCCCCCGAAGGAAGAAAGTGGAGCCAGGTGTGTGTGGCCGGCCTCCAGTCCCCACAGCCTGCTCCCGGGGGCGCTCTGACTCTCGGCGGTTTCCTTTTGCAGTCTGGAGAGACAGCCCTGCACGTGGCGGCTCGCTACGGCCACGCCGATGTGGTTCAGCTGCTGTGCAGCTTCGGCTCCAATCCCAATTTCCAGGACAAGGTGGGTCATGGCAGCAGGTGTCCTCCCTCCCTTTGCTCTCTGCATGGATGTACAGACAGACAGCGACAGGGCCCAGGCCTCCCAGTTTTATCCAAGTTTCTGCTTAGATTCCAGCGGGCAGGGCCTCTGACAGAAGCACTGCCTAACATCCATCCATTTAATCCTCTGGAACACCCTAGGAGTTGTTATTGCTGTTGCTATAATTCTCATTTTACAGAAGAGGAAACTGAGGCAGGGAGAGGTTCAGTATCTTGCCGAAGCTCTCACAGCTCATAAGTGGGAGAGCTAGGGTTTGGGGTTCGAAACCACAGGGTCTGGTTCCAGAGTCCCTGTCAGTAACCACTCACTCCGATGGCCTTGTGCAGGCAGACATGTGTGTCCAATGTTGCTGGCCATGAACATACAGCCTTACAACCCCATAGACCCCACGGCCAGCCCTCTCTGGCTACTACAACATGGTTATCCCCGTTACTTTTATTTGCCTCAGCTTCAAACGATGAGTTTATGTGACTCATCTTTGCCAAATGCGTGGCAGGCATGGTGAGGCATCGAGATGGTGATGAAGTGCTCTCCTCCCGTCAGTCACCTCAGACGAAGCGAACGAAGCCCTTTTGTAAGAAAGATGCTAAAATCCCACCTGCATGGAGGTGGGGCTCGGTGGTTCCAAAGAGCTGAGCTGTCGGTTCCAGTGGGTTCCCGAAGTCCTCTGTGGCTCAGATGCCGACCGTGCCAAACGCATCCAACGCGCCAAGAGTTGAGGAAACAAACGGAGGGAAGGAGAGGCCTGTGTCTGTTCATGTCGGGCTAATGTTTCACTCCAGTCGCTGTCGGCTCGTTCTCTCCGTTGCCTCGGCTTGGCTACCGAGTTCCGCGGTGGGGGGGACCCTCGCCTCGCCTGCGCTTCCTCTCCCCTGATTGCCCCTGTCGTCCGGCCAGGAGGAAGAGACCCCTCTGCACTGTGCCGCCTGGCACGGCTACCACGCCGTAGCCAAAGCCCTCTGCGAAGCCGGCTGCAACGTGAACGTCAAGAACCGAGAAGGGGAGACGCCCCTGCTGACGGCCTCCGCCAGGGGCTACCACGACATCGTGGAGTGTCTGGCCGAGCACGGAGGCGACCTGAACGCTGCGGACAAGGTGCGTGGTGGGTGAACGCATCGGTCTCGCCGAGAAGGGGTCTGGGGGGGCTGGAGGGACCACAAGACGTCTGCAGTTAGCTTGCCCAAAACGAACTTGAACGCAGCAGCACATGGTCATTATCCTTTCTCTTTGCTGCCCCAAAGATTCCATGAGCTTCTCCAGATTCTGTTCAATAATGAACTTGAACGCAGCACATGGTCATTATCCTTTCTCTTCTCTGTCCCAAAGATTCCATGAGCTTCTCCAGATTCTGTTCAATAATTAACATTCATGTGTGGCATACACGCAGCAGCTACATGGATGAACTGGTCAGACGACTCGGATCTCTCTTGTTTTCCCTTTTCAGCTGGGAGCAGGGACAGGGATGATCGCTGAGCCCAAGACAACCCTCATGTAGGGTGAAGATTGGCACCTGAGATCAATAAGCCGCCCATTTCTTTGTGTGTCTACTGTCAATTTGTAGCTACACAGAGATAGGTGGCTTATTGATTTCCATCACCTGCTATTTTGTCAAAGACAATAAAACCACTCTTATTTGTCTGAAACTCAATTCTAGACCAGGTGTTCGATTTTTAATTAAGCTAATTCAACACGATCTGTTTTTATTGTGAGCTTGTACTTAACGCGAGGCTGTGATCTTGCATTATCTAGCTAGGTCTGGACACTGTAGTTAATTTAGTGACTGCCATTTGTGAGTATTTTCTTGGTACAGAGAAGTGGTTCTCAGCTGGGGCAGCCTTGCCCCCAGGGGACATTTGGCAATGACTGGAGACGCTTATTGGTTGTCATGGGCGTTTTTATTGGCATCTAGTGAAGACTGGTGGTGCCTTTTACTAGCATATCCTCCGACTCACAGGACAGGACCAAAATGTCAGTCAGTATGCTGAGCGTAAGGAGCCCTAGAACAGATGGGGTATAGGCATGTCTCCAAAACCCTCTACCAGCTCCTGAATGCAATCCGTCTGCTCACCAGGGATCCTGTAAAAGGTAGAAGGAATCCTCAGGCTGGTGTCTCTGGTGGGATGCAGGGAGTCAGCATGTTGTCTTTGCTTTTCATACACAGGACAGCCCTCGGGCATGTCCCGTCACATCCCGCTCACAGCTTCTCCTGCTGTAAAGATTGCTGAGCAAATGTTCTTAAAGGGGTTTTTCAACTACTTGAGAACACGGGCCATTGGAGTGCCTGTTACTTACGTCCTGTACAGCCAGAGACAAAAAGCGGTGCCCACACTTCCCACCCGATGGCACTGGCCAAGGCCAGAGTGACCGCGCTGGTGGTCAGCAGAGTCCGATTATCAGAGTGGAATGGATGGAGCCTCTCCCCCACCCCCCGGGAGTGACATGTGTGGTTTCGGTCCCCCTTCGGCCTTTGCAGAAGGTAGCCTGTGGCCAATGACTCTGGCCCGGTGGCGGCTGGGAGGGCGAGGCCAGGCCCGTGGGCCAGTGGAAGTGCTCATGGCCCTGGCGTGTGTTGCAGGATGGACACATCGCTCTCCATCTTGCCGTGCGGCGGTGTCAGATGGAGGTCATCCAGACGCTCATCAGCCAGGGGAGCCTCGTCAACTTCCAGGACAGGCACGGCAACACCCCCCTCCACGTGGCCTGCAAGGATGGCAACGTGCCCATCGTGGTGGCCCTCTGTGAGGCCAGCTCCGATCTGGATATCTCCAACAAGGTGAGGCCGGAGGGAAAGGCCCCTGCAGGGCCTGCTGACCTGCTTCCGGATTTTGTTGTTTTTTTGTTTGTTTGTTTTTACAGAGAGGAAGGGAGAAACATCGATGAGAGAGAAACATTGATCTGCCACCTCCTGCACACCTCCTACTGGGGATGTGCCCGCAACCAAGGGACATGCCCTTGACCGGAATCGAACCTGGGACCTTTCAGTCTACAGGCGGATGCTTTATCCCCTGAGCCAAACCAGTTAGGGCTGCTTCTGGATTTTGTCCAAGTTCTCTTTGCATCTCTTCATTGTTCAGTCAGTATTCTTTTGATGGACCTTTTCTTTTTCTTCTTTTTCTTTTTCTTTTTTTGGTTAATCTTCACCTGAGGATATTTTTCCATTGATTTTTAGAGAGACTAGAAGAGATGGGGAGAGACAGAGAGAGAGAAACATCCATGTGAAAGACACGCATCGATTGGTTGCCTCCCACAAGCACCCCAAACAGGGTCAGGGATTGAGCCTGCAGCCAAGGTACGTGTCCTTGACCAGCATTGAACCCAGGACCCTTCAGTACTCGTGCCAAAGCTCTATCCACTGAGCCAAACCGGCTCAGGCGGGAAATGTTGTTTTATACATGGCAGGCATGGTGCCAGCAAATTTTATTATGATTTGTTTGAGGTGAAAGAATTAATATCTGAAACGCAGAAAATTATACTTCTACACACACACACAAAAAAATTATTCCTGAGGCATATTATGTGATTAATTCTAGTGGAAGTTGAAATTGGTAATCTTCACATTCTAGAAATATGAAAAGGTAATATCTGAGGTCTTAGCCATTAGCTGCTGGTAGAGTTCTTCGTTTATCCCATTCTAATCTTGCCAAGTCTGTTATGTAAGTGGCTTAAAGGGAAAACCAAATGCAATGCTAAGAAGCATCAAGACCTTGGCTTCCTTCTAGGAGTCTTTAAATGAGTAAAAAGCGTCTTCCAGGAACATCGGGGCGCTCGTTTGAATACATTTAGACTTGGCCATCATCTGCCAGCTGGGGGTTAGAGCACCATGTCTCACCATTACCTCTAAAGGAGCACCGGGTATTCGCCTCAGGCCTCAGGGCAAAATAGTGTCTTTGTTAAGTTTGCTCTATAAAATGCCCAGCCACAAGATCCTAAACTTCTACGCTTAAAAACAACTGGTTCAGCCCTGGCTGGTTTGGCTCAGTGGATAGAGTGTCGGCCTTCAGACTGAAGGGTCCTCGGTTCGATTCCAGTCAAGGGCACATACCTGGGTTGACGGCTCAATCCCCAGTAGGGGGCATGCAGGAGACAGCCGATCAATGATTCTCTCTCATCATTGATGTTTCTATGTCTCTCTCCCTCTCCCTTCCTCTCTGAAACCAACAAAAGTATATTGAAGAAAGAAAAAAAAAAAAACTGGTCCATTTCATAGGAAAGTCTCAACATTTTTTGGGCGGGTGCAGGGGGAGAGAAACTCATTAGGAAGCATCAACATTTTTTTTGTTTTGTTTTGTTTTTTTTGTGGTTTTTTTGTTTGTTTGTTTTTGCATCAACATTTTTGATGCTATAGATGGCCATGGTACCCTGTTTCCCCGAAAATAAGACAGTGTCTTATATTAATTTTCAGGGGATGTCTTATCTTGCCATGCGCTAGGTCTTATTTTCGGAGGATGTCTTATTTTCGGGGAAACATGGGTAGTTCATGTACTCCAACATAAACTTGTATTATTACTATGGACGGCCCAGCAATGGCACACACAGGGCACTCAGCCGATGGTTTTGTCATTGAGTTGAGCTCAGCTGGAGGAAACCTCATTAGTTGCACGATTTCAACCTCCTGGGATCAGCAGCAGAGTTCAGCCCGTTCTGCAGAGCCCGCCTGGAGTGGCAGCTGCTGGAGCAGCTCCAGGTTCTGGTCCTGCAGGCAGGTGCCCGCTGCCCTCAGCGCCAGGCTCAGCCCACCTCAGCTCCGTGGGTCTCCCGCCTTCAGAAGGGGCAGGGTCCGCTTTGCCTCTCTGTTCCTTCTGTTTTGGTTTTGGTTTTTTTGTGTGTTTTTTTAAAGATAACGGGACTTTGGAGGAGGTTAAAAGACGTGCAGAGAAGTTAGCGGAAGGCATTCTTTCCCCGGGAAGCACAGCTGGCTTCACGGGGACTCACCCTAGTGCGGGCTGTCAGGACTGCCGGACCCGGCTCAGTGACGGCCACGCCCACGGGCAGACTGTCGCTCCTTTCCCGCGGTCGGCCTGTTCCTTCCCTGGATTCAGTTCCCCCAGAGATAAGAATGCCATGCAGATCCCACCCCTGTCACCAGGATGTGACGGGAACTTGTCACTACCTTTCACACTCCGTGTAATAGACAGTTCCTAGTCTTCGCTTTTCTCATATGAAAATCGAGAGTGACTATTGAACACGGCCATGTTAGGGAACACGTGAGGGGGAAATAGACGGTGCAGAGCACACAGCCCTTTTTTTGCTTTGTTTTGTTTTTTTAATATATTTTATTGATTTTTTTTACGGAGAGGAAGGGAGAGGGATAGAGAGCTAGAAACATCGATGAGAGAGAAACATCGATCAGCCGCCTCCTGCACAGCCCGCAACCAAGGTACATGCCCTTGACCAGAATAGAACCTGGGACCCTTTGGTACCCAGGCCGGTGCTCTATCCACTGAGCCAAATAAATTTTGGCAGCACACGGCCCTTAACTCTTTGTTCCTTTTGTGTTGCCTCTTCTCATCAGTTAAGAGAGAGAATGCTTGTGGCACACAAGCACATGTACACACAGATGCACACACGTGTACCTCAGGAGCATGAGAGAGGGTTTCATGCCCAATCAAGTGTTTATCACTGCCTGGCTCGGACAGCTCTGTGCCAGGCCCCTGGGAGGGAGCTGTGGGCAGCACTGTGATCGTTCTTGCCCTCGGGCTGCTTCTCTCTCTCTCACTCTCTCCCTCTCACTCTCTCTCTCTCTCTCTCTCTCTCTCTCTCTCTCTCTCTCTCTCTCTCGGCTTCTCAATGTAATAGCATCTCATGTCTCAATAATGGCTGTGACAGACGCACAGACGCTATGGAAACGCTGACATCTGGACATTAAGGAAACTAAGGAAGGCTTTTCAGGGGCAATCACTTAAAGTGATTGGGGCTTTGGCAGATGAAGAGGGGAAACTATTGCAGACCGAGGGAAGCGCGCGCGCGCGCGCGCGTGTGTGTGTGTGTGTGTGTGTGTGTGTGTGTGTCTGGGGACTGTCTGGGGGTCCCTGTAACTGACGTGCGGTGTAGGTACTGAGGGTGCTGCCTTCTAAGTCGCTTTAGACCAGTAGTCGGCAAACTCATTCGTCAACAGAGCCAAATATCAATAGTATAACAATTGACATTTCCTTTGAGAGCCACATTTTTTAAACTTGATCTTCTTCTAACGCCACTTCTTCAAAATAGACTCGCCCAGGCTGTGGTATTTTGTGGAAGAGCCACCCTCAAGGGTCCAAAGAGCCACATGTGGCTCTTGAGCTGCAGTTTGCCGACCACGGCTCCAGAAGATAACAGTAGACAAAACATAAACAGGCACACACCTTGCCGCATTATTCACAATGGCAAGGAACAGGACTGCCTTCGTTTGGTGTCCCTCCGCAGCGGGCTGGCGAATGGCCTGTGGCACATCCATGTCGTGGGCATTAGTCTGGTGTCTGAGAGAAGGTGGTAGATTTAGTGACACATGGAAACGTGTTCATAATCCATTGTGAGGTGCACGAAGCAGGTGATGGAATAGAATCTGGAGGAGGATTACATTTGGACTTTTTCAAATAATTTATGTCCTTTTATGAGTTCACTAGATGCCCCTTGCAGAAAGATTCCTGCAATAGGGCTTCCTGCTGCAGTCACTGCCCCACCTGCTTCTCTCCCTTCTCCCCTGGTTCACCTACTTTCCTCCCTTCTCCCCCGACCCACCTGCTTTCCTCCCTTCTCCCTGGCCCTCTTGCTTGCTTCTCTGAAGCACTTGGCTTCTTTCTACACCTCTTCAGTCTTCACTCTGGCCTGGATATGCAAATTGACCCCCATCTTTGTTGTGTTAATTTGCATACTTGCCCTGATTGGTTGGTGGGCGGGGCTTGTGGACATAGCAAAGGTGCGGTCAATTTGCATGTTTCTCTTTTATTAGGTAGGGTAGATAGAAGCTTGGAAGGAAATGCCCCAGAGTGTTACGTAGGGCCAGGTCTGAGCAGGGAGACGTGGAGGAGGGAGTGAGTAGGGAAGGAGGACTTCTACTTTCTACCATTTATCCTTCTAAGTCGCAGAGACATTTCAAATGAGCCTGTGTAAACTTCATAACAAAACCAAAAAAAAAAAACCTATATTTGCAAATAAACAATGGAAGTTTGAAGTACCCTAACTTTTTTTTTTTTTGTTCCCAGCATCTGTTGTGTCTCAATAAATTTTTTTCATGGCTCCCCCAGGGCAAAAGAAATACAGAACAGTTCTGTTTATTAAGTAGCTCAGTCTAAACAATTTAGTGAGTCTTTATATCCTAACAAGTTTGTAGCCGTTGCAATGAGTGATTCACATAGTAAATCGAAAGAAAACTAACAGGTTCGTGTCATTCTTACATAACCACAACTATGTACTAATGGGGTGTTCTCGCCGCTCCTCACATCTTGGGCTCAGATTGGACATTCGTTTTCTCAGAATGCTTTTTTGCTCCTTATCACAGTCACCGCCTCGGCCCCGCTGAGTCA
This sequence comes from Pipistrellus hanaki, assembly GCF_964339955.1. NCBI lineage: Eukaryota > Metazoa > Chordata > Mammalia > Chiroptera > Vespertilionidae > Pipistrellus > Pipistrellus hanaki. Next base: position 27,901,264 of record NC_140513.1, on the reverse strand, counting down.
GGGAAAGGAAGTGCTGAGTGGAGCTAGCGGCTCACCTGGTGTCCCAACCTGCTGGTTTCATCAGGAATTTAAAATATTTATCATGCCCCCAGGAATGCACTGCTGTGCCCTGAGATGCCAGGTTACACCATTTGGGAGCCATAGACATTTTTTTAAAATAGTGGGCATGCCTAGCTGGTTTGCCTCAGTGGACGGAGCAACGGCCTGCAAACTAAAGGGTCCCAGGTTCGATTCCAGCCAAGAGCACATGCCCAGGTTTTGGACTTGATCCCCAGTGGCAGGGGGAGAGGGGGGGAGCGTGCAGGAGGCAGCCAATCAATGATTCACCCTCATCATTGATGTTTCTATCTCTCTCCCTCTTGGGAATCAATTTTAAAATTTTATATATTTTATATATATATATAAATTTTTTTTTAAGATGGCATGACCTCATTCGTGTGTCTTCACTGGCTGTCCTCTGTCCCTTCGTCCCTTGCTGTGTCTAAATGTGAACTGTGGTGCAGATCTCTCTGGAACCTGGGGGCCGGCCCTTAAGCCCTGACGGAACCCTCCTTCATGCCAGCACAGCAAGAGACTTAATTACCTTATGATAAGCCTCCCACTCTTTTTACCCTTTGAAGTTACTCTTTTAACTGAAAAAAAAAAAAAAACACTTGAGAACGTTGTGCTTGGCTTGCCTCGTTCAGGAGGTGCAGGTTTCTGGGAAAGCAGGCCACGCCTCCTGCTTCTTCCCGGTGGGTCCCAGACCCTCGCCCAGGGCGGGCCCTCGGTCCTCGGGCACCATCGGTCCTCGGGCACCGTCCTCAGAGCCCTCTGGGTCCCTCTGTGTCTTGCAGTACGGACGCACCCCTCTGCACCTGGCCGCCAACAACGGGATCCTCGACGTGGTCCGCTACCTCTGTCTGGCGGGCGCCAACGTGGAGGCGCTGACCTCGGTGAGTGGCCCTCGGGCGGGAGGAGGCCTGGCAGCTGCACTCGGAGGCGGACGCGCTGCTGCTGAGCCCCAGCCCCGGCGCTGCCGTGCGGGAACGTGTGCCCACACACACCGGGGCGACATCTACTGACTGCCGCCTCCCAGGGGCCTGCTTGTTCCCCGTGTTACGTAACCGTGCCTCTGCCGGCTTTATTAGATGCGTGTGTTCTTTCCTAAAGGCTCCCCCTCCGCGCAGGGCACTGGAGGTGCCTTGGCTTTCGGAGAGGGAGGAGGACGGGGCCCCGGGGGTGTGGGCGACAGTGGACAAGGGCTGCTGGCTCTCGTCGAGAAGCCTGGCTCTGCTGGGAGGCCCGCACGTTATTTTTAAGTGAGATCCCTCCCGGCCCTCTCGCTCGCTCGCTCCCCACTCCTCCTTCCAGACCTGGCGGTGGGGGTTCTTAAAGACCCCAATGATCCCAGGGCGCGGTGGAGTCTGGGGGCCGCTGAGTCCTTTTCTTACCACGTCAGTAAAGGGTCTAAACGGTTTGCCATGAGTCCTGGCACGGTGCCTGATGCATCCCCAGAGCAAACCAGAAAGCCCCGCCTGCCCACTGGACACTGTTCGGGAATCTGAGGGTGCAGAGAGCGGTGATGTGGGCCTGTAAGCATGCCTCCTCCCGGCACCCATCTGCGCTCCCAGCTGCAGCCCAAGGTGCTGGTTCTCGCCTGGGCACTTCGCCCCCAGGGAGCACAGGGCAGTGGCTGGAGACACTGACACTGAGGGTGTCACTGGTGGAGAAGGGGATGCTGCTGCCATCTAGAGGTGAGGCCAGGGGTGCCGCTACCCATCCCCTCCCACAGTGAGAACGACAGTCATGCTGGGGTGGAGGAACACTGGTTGGCGGGGCCCCACGCGTGGCTCAGAGAGTGGCCTGCTTTGAGGAATGGGAAGGGGTGCTGTTGAACAGTCTTGGGCATTTCTCAGCTTCCCCTGGGGATGGGACTTGGTTACTGCCAAACACTGAGAGAGAGGCCCCACGGCTTCTTGTTCTTCTTGTTTAAAAACGTTGCTTTTGTTTATGTGGAAATTGCTCCTCATTGTTTCTGCTTTTCAAGGTACAGCGATTTCTTTTTTTTAATATATTTTATTGATTTTTTTACAGAGAGGAAGGGAGAGAGATAGAGAGCTAGAAACGTCGATGAGAGAGAAACATCGACCAGCTGCCTCTTGCACACCCCCCACTGGGGACGTGCCCACAACCAAGGCACATGCCCTTGACCGGAATCTAACCTGGGACCCCTCAGTCCGCAGACCGACGCTCCACCACTGAGCCAAACCAGTTTCGGCGGTACACAATTTCTAACGCTGCAGCAGAGCCGTGCCTGAGCCCCATGTCCTCGGGGGCGGCCTGTGGACAGCGTTAGCTCCCGCCGCCCGTGGGGGCTGAGTCCCACACACAGAGCAGTGAGGGCGGGACCAGGGCGATGCTAGGAGGAGCTCAGGAGATGTCAGCCTCTGTCCTGCACGTTCATGGCACGAAACCAATGGACCCCGTTAGCATGGAACTGCAGCCCCATGGAAATCCCCTCGTTAAAAAGTCAACACCGGCCCTCGCTGGTTTGGCTCAGTGGATAGAGCGTCGGCCTGAGGACAGAAGGGTCCCAGGTTCGATTCCGGTCAAGGGCTCGATCCCCAGGAGGGGGTGTGCAGGAGGCAGCCAATCAATGATTCTCTCTCATCATTGATGTTTCTATCTCTCCTCTCTTCCTCTCTGAAATCAATAACAAGATTTTATATATATAGTTTACTTAAAAATATATATATATAATATATATATTTTTTTAATATATTTTATTGATTTTGTACAGAGAGGAAGGGAGAGAGATAGAGAGTTAGAAACATCGATGAGAGAGAGTCATCGATCAGCTGCCTCTTGCACACCCCCTACTGGGGATATGCCCGCAACCAAGGTACATGCCCTTGACCGGAATCGAACCCGGGACCCTTCAGTCCCCAAGCCGACGCTCTATCCATTGAGCCAAACCGGTCTCGGCTATATAATATATATTTTTTAAGTAAACACCAAAGTGCCATCCATGGACCCTTATATCCTTGTTGATGTAAGGATCATCCAAAACTTAGAATTCTTATGCATTTATTTGAACCAATCTTTGACAATTGCAAGGAAGCAAATTCTCAATGGATTGAGAAAATGCTCCTGAGAATGGCGGTTCTGCACCCTATTTTACACATTAGAACCAGAGGAGGAAAATATAAGGGTGTCACATGGAACCTGCTGGTGGTAGATTAGGGATGTGGAAGGATCAGGCATGCGGAAGGCGGGAGAAAGCGAGGGGAGAGGGAGAAACCTCTGAGATTGGATAAAAAGTGAAAGGAGAGACAAACACTTCTTTTACACAGGTGGGGAGTGGATAGCTAACAGTTAACAATGAACAGATAACAATAACAATTAAGGGTTCCATGCTCTGGTGGGAGATGGTGCCCTGAGGGGTCTGGAAAGGGAGGGATACTCTGACCTTCCGGATGTAGGCTATCACAGATGCAGAAAGACAATAGACAGGCTCAGTTACGCTCAAGATTGCCCTGTCAGGGGAGATACAGGCCTAAAACAGGCCTACCTGCCATGACTCGATTTTAGTTTTCATTTCAGCCCATCCTGTGTGATTCCGTTAGGTCTCTGAGTTCGGAAGGCCGCCGTGCAGGCCTAACCTGAGCTTGTCAGGTTTAACAGGCGGCCCCTGGTTGGCCCACATCCTTCTCTTACATTCGCTGAAAGTCTTTGGATGTCATTGTCTGTTAAGCAAAACCTTTCTCTGAACGCACAGCAGTGACGAGTCACTAGCAGGACCTCAGTGCTGAGGTTTGCCTCTGGAAGTATTTTCAGATGGTAGCTGACACTCGCTGGAGTTCGATGTCTAAAGACGATCTTTACTGTCTGCCTGATTGGAGGAGGATTCATTCACCACGAGGGGCGGAGCACCCGGAGAGGGGGCCTGAGGCACCTCACTATTGGGCCTCAGCACGCCAATGCGCGGCCTCTTCCCCCTCCTCCCCCCTCCCCGCACAGCCCCGTGGAATCAGGAGCCCCCTCGGCGGGAAGAAGCCGGATGCGCTGTCTGGCCACGGTCTTCGCTTCTACCCCCTGTCCGGTGTCTGCCTCCGATGACACGGAAACGGTGTGCGGAACGCACACTCTCGATGTGGGGAAGGAAGGAAGCTAACCCCGTTTCTCCCACAGGATGGGAAGACGGCGGAAGATCTCGCCAGGGCGGAGCAGCACGAGCACGTGGCAGGCCTCCTCGCCAGACTCCGCAAGGTGAGAGATTCCGTTTATCAGTCCGTATCTAAGTGCAAAGGCGTCTTTGCTCCTGTAAACTCTGAGAAGGAGGCTCTGGACTCAACAGGCTGCGGGAGAAGGCAGCTCCTGCAGCCTAGGATTTGCATACAATTTGCATATCCATCTCAGCTACCTGCCCGGTTCTTTTTCCCCCCGGATTTGGACTGGGAGATCGCTGGACCTCTTGGCAGTGTCTGTGCCTCGTTTCCCTCCTCCTGCCCTCTCTGTAAGAACCCCTCATCCCCACCCCCAAAGTGGAGGGAACATGATAAAGCTGACTCTGCTTCTTCTTCATGGTTGAGCTCTAAGACACCACGCATGCTCTGGTTTGCTTCCCATCATCGCTGTGAGGCTGGAGGGAACAGGACACCATAAGTAACGCCGGTGTGACTTCCCGGCCCACGTTATAGCGATGTGTGTTAAAGAGACGTCAGAGCAGTCATGCCCTTGAAGCTGGGACTGCATGCCGGGGCTGTATCCCTCAGAAATGGAAGAAGCTCGGGGAAGCGTTGTCAGCTGGGGGAGGTTCACTGCGGTGTTGTAAGTAACGGCGGAATGAAACCGAGAACCATCAGGCTCTCTGTAGGCGGCCCCAGGTGTCTGACCAGCGGCGTCAGACCACACCTGGGCTCCGCGTCCTCAGTCCTTGGGTTGTGGCTAGGAAAGAACTCAGAGCGAGACCCAGCACTGTAAGGGAACGTGTGGGGGACATCGCAGAGGTAGAAGAAGTAATTCCTAGGGGAAAGGGACTTAGGAAATGAGTTATGGAGGTAAAGGAGCTTGGGAGTGAGGAAGCTACTGGTAACCCGCCTGGGGCAAGGGGGTTCGGGGGAGGGAAAGGCAGGGGTGAGCTCCCTGGAGGAAGAGCGCACTGGATCCTTCGTCCTAACCTAAGGGTTTTCAGGGCGGAGATTTTAGGGGTGGGCCCAGGGGAAGGCTCGGTAGAATATTCAGCCGTTTTCAGGCGTGTCCATTCAGGGCTGTGGTCTCCTCTGATGGCTGGCACCAGGGCGGGGCCATTATTCCAGGCAGCTGGTCCTGACCTCAGCGGTGGCTGGTTTTGTTGCTTATCTGAGCCTGGAGCTGAAATACAACTGAGGCAGAGATGTTATCTCCAGGGAGTTCAAACCTCAAGACCAGCCATATGCTGGGGGGAAGGTCACCCTGGGGTGGGGTCCCACCCTATATAGTAATGGATGGTCTGTTGCTAGGCACCTGGGCTTTCCACCCTGGTGACCTTCTGTACCCGGCCCATGTCCTTGCTCCGCTCGTGTCTGACTGCCGACTGCAAGGTGACCAGCAATCGTGTCTGGCAAATTGTCATCCAGCTATAAGGCAGAATGGTTTTCGGCCGTTAAGATTTTTAAGAAAAGGTTGTTCAGTAACAGGAGTTAGTGCTGAGGATGTCCCTGGACTTCAAAGCAGAAGATAAATTATGTGCACCTTATAATCCGACCTGTGTTTTTCTAAAACGCCTGGAAAGAAAATGTTAGCGGCGGTGTTTTCAGATTTTGCTAGCGTCATTGACATTTTCTTCTTCAAACATCGCTGTGTTTTTCTAACTCCCCTATCATGCTTTTTCAAAAAACAAACGTTATGGAATGGAAAAAATAATTTAGTGATGTAAGTGCTCATGGAAAAGGCATTGCCCAATGCCCTAGGCCCGTGGTCTGCAAACTGCGGCTCACGAGCCACATGCGGCTCTTCGGCCCCTGGAGGGTGGCTCTTCCACAAAATACCACGGCCTGGGCGAGCCTATTTTGAAGTGGCATTAGAAGTTTAAATTTTAAACATGTGGCTCTCAAAAGAAATGTCAATCGCGGTACTATTGATATTTGGCTCTGTTGACTAATGAGTTTGCCGACCAGTGCCCTAGCCGATTTGGCTCAGTGGATAGAGCGTAGGCCTGCGGACTGGAAGGTCCCAGGTTCGATTCCAGTCAAGGGCTACTGGCAGCTGCCTTTCCATCCTGGCCCCTGGTTGGGGGAAGGCGAAGGGACACAGAGATGAGAACATTTCCCTCCCCGTGCTTGGAGCTGACCTTGGGGTGTCAGAGAGAGAACAATCTAGCTTCACACCCTGTGCTTTGCAGGCCATGAACTGGCCACAGAGCCGGAGGCGGCCCGTGAGCCCTGAGCTGTCCGGGCTGCCGCAGGAGTCCGCCTGTCCTTTGCTCTGGGAATATTCCAGAAAGAGATCCGTCTAGGAAAGCTCTCCTCGCCCGACTCACTTGTTCTCACTTTGTCTGGTTGTCCTTCTAATCAGATTGTCCATAAACTGATATTAAAAGTAATTGCGCCGAAACTGGTTTGGCTCAGTGGATAGAGCATCAGCCTGCCCACTGAATGGTCCCAGATTCAATTCCGGTGAAGGGCATGTACCTTGGTTGCGGGCACATCCCTGATAGGGGGTGTAAAAGAGGCAGCTGATTGATGTTTCTAACTCTCTATCCCTCTCTTTTCCTCTCTTTAAAAAAATCAATAAAATATATTTAAAAAAAAAAAAAAAAAAAAAAAAGCCCTAACCCATGTGGCTCAGTGGTAGAGCGTCGGTCTGCGGACTGAAAGGTCCCGGGTTCGATTTCGGTCAAGGGCATGTACCTTGGTTGCGGGCACATCCCCAGTGGGGGGTGTGCAGGAGGCAGCTGATCGATGTTTCTCTCTCTGTAAAAAAAATCAATTAAAATATATATTTAAAAAAAAAAAAAAAAAGTAATTGCTTTTCCTAAGCCCAAGACGAGGCAGAGAGAAAGGTGCCCGGGACTATTTTGGAGGAGAGGACAAAGTTGGGGACTTGCCCGGAATTAAAATCTCACAAGCAAGCCGCATTTGCATAATTAGGAGTGAGTTGCTGCTCCGTCTGCGCAGGTTGTGATTGCATCCTGCCACGTGCGGGAAGCGCATCACCCTCCACTTATCTGGCTTCCCCAGATGGCGGAGGCTCGCCCCTGTCAATCCGAGGGCGCTCAGTCATCTTTCCCGAGGGGAAAGGGAAAAAGACATTTCCGGCGGGGAGGGGGTTGCTGGAAGAAAGAAAATTGAAAACCAAAAACTCCTCTGGGCTTCAAAGAGCAAAACAGATACCAAATAATATGCATTTAAAAGATATTCACAGTGTCTCTTATATGCCAAGAGCTGTTCTAGGCAGCAGAGAGATCACAGTGACCAAAACAGGCAAGACTCAGCCAGTAAACAAATAAGAAAAATGCAAGATAGGGTGAACTAGGGGTTGGCAAGCCAAAGCTGACTCACCACCTGTTTTTGAAAATAAAGTTTTATTGAAACACTCCCAGACCCACTGACTGCTGTCTATGGCTGGTTTCTGGATGCATGGGAGTCCCAACGAAGACCGCCAGGCCCTTCACGGGAAGGTTTGCTGTCCCTGGGTGTAAGTGCAGGCGATTCAAATAGGGTGAGATGACAGACAGGAGGGGGTGGGGGTAGCAGCTGTTTCCACAGACTGGTCAGGGACTGCCTCTCCGATGGCCACGTTTAAACCAATCCCTGAAGGACAAGGCAGGGTTGGTGGAAAGCCGAGGCAAAAGTCCTGGGGCAGGAAAGGGCTGGGTGTGTCCTAGGAAACGGCCCGAGGAGGGGGGTTGATGGGGCTGGCCAGGGAGCTTGAGCACAGTGACCCGAAACCATCCCATCAGAGAGGAAGGCCAGGCTTCACAGGCCTTGGTAAAAAGCATAGGGCTTGGCCGAGGCTGGTTTGGCTCAGTGGATAGAGCATCAGTCTGCAGACTGAAGGGTCCCGGGTTCAGTTCCGGTCAAGGGCATGTACCTTGGTTGCGGGTACATCCCCAGTGTGGGGTGTGCAAGAGGCAGCTGATCGATGTTTCTGGCTCTCTATCCCTCTCTCTTCCTCTCTGTAAAACATCAGTAAAATATATATTTTTTTTAAAAAGAGAGAGCGTAGGGCTTGGTTCAGTTGTACGCAGCAGGTGGGAGCAGGATCTGACATGGGTTTTGGGAATGTACCTCTCACGGCTCAGATCGATGCTGACCCCGCGGCCAGGTGAGACCGGAAGGTGCTTGCCCTGGGGCTGTCCAGGCTCAAGGACTCCGTGCAGCAGGACAAACGGGAGCTCATGACCACCTGGAAGGCCCTTTCTGGTTTAGATTCCGGTTGCTTCCCCCCTGTTTTCCCAGCCTGGCGGCTCTGCACAAAAGAGGCCACAGCCACAGACGGACACCCAGGCCTCACAGCTCCCCCCGCCGGCTCAGGGGGTGCAGGGGGAGACACAAATAGAAAAATGTTTCAAGCCATGAGCCAGAATTTAGGGACCACCACAGTCCCAACTCGCCACCGCCTGGCGAGGATACTGCAATGGGTGGAATTTGGTGCTCCTTCTCCAAAGAAATCTATCGATATTCTATCGTCTCAGAGCCTCTGCCATCAAAACCTTGGCCTCCCTGGGGAGCTCACACCCTTAGGTTGACGGGAGCTGCGGTCCTGGGGAGGCGGGTCAGGACCCTGCTGCACCATCTAGTGGTGGAAAGTGATAATGCGGCGCCCACCACGCGGGGTGAGATGTCAGAAACTTCTGTCTGAACTGCAGACAGAATCTTTATCAAATTCGGTCGTATTCAGATTGTGCAAGATTTTTCAGTGAGCACAGGGAGGGACCATCCTTCAGGTGAGGTCAGGCTTCCTTCAAAAGGAGGAGACGCGAGACTATTTTGTTTTTCCTGGCGTTTCAAGATTATGGCAGATTCCGTCGGTCTTGATAGAGGGCCCTTTCCTGATTTATCTTCCCAAAGACAAGGTGGAGTGTGAGTCGTCCCAGCCAGGCCTTCAGCTCCTTGTGGAAGGAGCTGGTCTCTGACTCCAACAAGGACAGCCAGAGACTCGTAGCCGAGGAGCAGGTTGGGGTCTACGGATGGGAAATTTCTGGGGAACCATCAAAATGAGGGGCTCTCACTCTGGATTCTTCTCCGAGACGGCCATCCAGGTGTGGCCACTAGAGGGGGCAGAGGCTGGAGAAAACCGAGTTCCTTCTACTCACTAGTCCCAGAGAGACAGGGGTCAAGAGGAGGGTCACAGGGCAGAGGAGACCCGGGGCAAGGAGCTTTATTGGGGTCAGGGTGGAGGGCACACAAAAGGCATCCGGGATGTCAGGGGGTAGGAGGAGGAACTAGTGGCAGTGATGGGCAGCCGCTCACACGCGCGTGGATGAGGAAGAATCGGGGGAAGGGGACGTTTGAAAGGTCACCGCACACAGGCCGGACAGGACTCCCGCTGAGGGCAGGCCCGGTGATCCGGTATCATGGAAAGGAGTGAGGGATTTCATCAGATAGCAGCTCAGGAGAAGGGACTGTCACTCAGCCAATCCAACAGGATTCTTGCTAAAACCGGATTGACCGGGCCAAGGACACAGCCCAAGGTCGAGACCTTGAGGGCTAGGAGGTCCTTATGGGAGTTGGGACCGATGAGAGCCTTCCCACCGGCTGCCTCTTCCCTCGCGCTCCGTGTCTGTGGCCGGTCCAGGGAACAGGCAGGCCGATCGCCAGCCACCTCCGGCCGCCACCTCCCTGCGTGGAATTCGAAGGAGTGAGAGCAAAGCTCCTTCGGGGAGGCCTCTGGAAGCCCACCAGGGCCACACCATCTGGGGGGTGTGGGGTGGGGGGCAGGGTTCAAGTCTCGTCATAATGGAAGGGCCTGTGAACCCCATGCAGGCGAGAAGAACGTGCCCCCATTCCTTCCCACAGGACAGACGTGTTGGCCAAAGTGTCAAGGTCAGCGGGGCAGGAAGCAGAGAAGGGCCATGAGCTCACTCGTTGCACAGCACCGCCGGGTCCAGGGATGGGATAGGAGCCGGAGGGGGTTTGCCGCCTTTCCGTGTCTCAGCAGGAGCAGACACCGGCTGCACACACAGGACCTGAGTGTTAGGAAGCTGTGTGTCAGGAAATAGGTTAGAGAGCCTTCTGGTCTTAAGATGCTCAGCATGGGAGGTGATGCCCACAGACTCAGACCGCAATTCCGATGCTCGGCGCTCGGCGCAGGGCGGGGGGAATTAAAACAGTGGTTCTCAACCTTTCTGATGCCTCGGCCCTTGAACACAGTTCCTCACGCGGTGGTGACCCCCAACCACAACGTTATTTTCGTCCCGATGGTCTTGGGCGGCCCTCAGGTTGAGAACCGCTGCTGTAGAGCCTAAGACCATCGGGAAACACAGATATTTACATTACGATTCATTAACGGTAGCAAAACTACAGCTATGAAGTAGCAACGGAAATAATGTTATGGTTGGGGTCACCACCACGTGAGGAACTGTATTGAAGGGCCGTGGCATTGGAAAGGTGGAGCACCCCTGGCTTAAAGGGGAAGATCAAAGGGCTGGCTGGAAGCTTACGTTAAAACGAGGGAAGGCAGCTTTGCTTCGGGAGTCACGGGCTTCTCTGCGGCAGCAGATGGCACCGGGGAGGTCTCCGCAGCCCGCGTCTCCCAGGCCGGTCAGCGCCACCCCGGTAAGTTACTGCCTCAGAACGGGACCTTCTCAGCTTTCCTGCCGACTTGGGTAATAATTCCGGGAAACTGCTGGCCCCGTACCCCAAGCCCTTTTTTTTTTTTTTTTAATATATTTTATTGATATTTTAAGGGAGAGAAATAGAGAGCTAGAAACGTCGATGAGAGAGAAACATCGACCAGCTGCCTCTTGCACACCCCCTACCGGGGATGCGCCCGCAACTAATGTACATGCCCTTGACCGGAATCGAACCTGGGACCTTTCAGTCCACAGACCAATGCTCTATCCACTGAGCCAAACCGGTTTCAGCCCCCAAGCCCTTTTTATCCTCTGCCGTACATGGAGGCTAGAGGAACCATTAGCGTGAGAACAGCCTCCTGTTCTACACGTCGCTGTGCGAGCTGTGGGTTCCAGTCCTGGCCGATCAAGCATGGTGCAGCTGCATTTAGTGAGGCCTCCTTCACCCTCCTGAAATGAGACTCACAGATAACAACGTACCTGCTCAGGGAGTTTTAAAAGATTAAGAGAGCCCTGGCCAGTGTGGCCCAGTTGGTTGAGCATTGTCCCACGCACCAAGAGGCTACGTGTTCGATGCCAGGTCAGGGGCATGAGGTGTCAGGGGACGTAGTGAAATCGGCAGATGCTCGGACCCACCCACAGAATCACCCTGCAGACGCCCAAAGGTATCACAGGGCTGGGATGATAACAAACACAGTGACTGCGGGCATGCCTTTCAGAAATGCAAGAACAGAGCTCATGAAAGATCAGTTATAGATCTGCATATTTCCACCAATTTATAAAATAGTTGCATTCTTGGAGAACTCAGGATGTGTTAAACCATGCCCCCTCTCCAGCCACCCCTAAAAAAAAACCCTGGGTCATAGGTAAAATGATGCAGGTAAGTCCTAAGTTCAGATGTTCCTACATAAATGACCAGCAGACACTCAGAAATCAGCCCCAGAGTTTTTTGGGTTTTTTTTTTTAATTATTATTTTTATTTTTTATTATATTTTATTGATTTTTTTTTTTTTTTTTTTTTTTTTTTTACAAAAAGGAAGAGAGGGATAGAGAGTTAGAAATATCGATGAGAGAGAATCATCGATCAGCTGCCTCTTGCACACCCCCTACTGGGGATGTGCCCGCAACCAAAGTACATGCCCTTGACGGGAATCGAACCCGGGACCTTTCAGTCTGCAGGCCGACGTTCTACCCACGGAGCCAAACAGGTTTCAGCAGCCCCGGAGAATTCTTACTGCTCAGGACCATGTTTATACACGTCTGGGCACCTGGGGCCCCACTACCAGAAGCGGCCCCCAATATAAGAATTAAAAATGTCTCTGTAGGTGGCTTCACTGCCCACCAGGGGGCGGTATTGCCCTGTTGAGAAAGAAGCATCACCCTTCACCAATAGAAAACAGGTGGGAACTTAGTCTCCTTCGGGAGAGTCCTGAGTTTGTTCGAGGAGCATGCGTGATTGTTAGTGGGAAAAGGTCACTGGCTGGGCAGTACGTCAGCGCCTCCAGGATTTAGAACTGGAAGCAGTGGTCTGACCAGGTCTGCGATCCCACTGAGTCAGAAGGCAGGCGCTCACCTCGGGCAGGCTCTTACGGGGTTCACCTGGGTCATTTACACCACCCCCTCTTTGTGGACCATCCCACCTGAGCCAGGTGCTCTCGGGGTCTTGGCTCCGCCCTTCCGGTCGGGGCTCAGCTCTCTGGGCTACGCTGGGCTCCGGGTCTGATTCGGGACCAGCTCTACCTCTTCAGGCCTCAACCCCGCTCCCTGGGGCTGCGCTAGGCTCCAACCTCCTGGCCTGGGCTCAGCCGTTCTGGACTCGGCTGGGCATTTGGGGACGAGGCTCGGCTCTTAGGCAAACTGAGAGGACGAGAGAAGGGAGAGATCCCAGGGAACTGGGAGAACGAGGACTGATGAGATCAGCCCGTTGCACGACCTGGTGAACTTCCTGAAGCCTCCGAACGGTGCGCTTTACGACGGGGAAGGTGGCGCATTGCGTGTTGCGTGCATTTTACACGCGTTTTGCAAACATGTACGAGGACAGGACGGCATGGGTGAAGATCGCGGACCCCCCGGAGGACCCGGCAGGCTCGGCCTCCTCTCTGTGGTGCTGACTAACGGGCCCTCTGTCCCCCGCGCAGGACACGCACCGGGGCCTCTTCATCCAGCAGCTGCGGCCCACCCAGAACCCGCAGCCCCGGATCAAGCTGAAGCTGTTCGGCCACTCGGGCTCGGGGAAGACCACGCTGGTGGAGTCGCTCAAGTGCGGGTTGCTCCGGAGCTTCTTCCGGCGGCGCCGGCCCCGGCTCTCCTCCACCAACTCCACCCGGTTCCCGCCGTCGCCCCTGGCCTCCAAGCCCGCAGGTAGGCGCCCGGCCCCGGGCTCTGCAGCAGGCGCCGGGGGCTCCCCTCTCCGGGTCAGGGTCCAGGGTGAGTGGTGGCTCCGTGAGGGGCGCTGGGTCCCCGGGCCCACTGGGTTCCAGCGCCTCCGTGGCTGTGAGGTGAGGGCAGCCCGGCCCCGGGCCTGGTATCCGCCCAGCCGCTGCAAGCTGCCCCCAGAACAGCAAGGAAAGGGCCTCGCTGAGGTTGGGGTCGCAGACACAGGAGTTCACAATGACCACGGTGCATGAGGCAGAGCGGTGCGCGTTCTGCCCCGGGACCCTGCCCCTGAGGACAGCGGGAGGGGAGCTGGGACTGACGCGCAGCTGGCACAGAGGGATGTTGGCCCCGGGATGGCTCCGCCCGCAGGCTCTCTCTGGGAAGGCAGAGCAAGGAGATTGGGTCCACGTGCGGTCAGCATCCCTCAGGCTCGGAGTCGCTCGGCGGTTCTGAAAGGCTGTGTGGGTTCCACAGCTGTCCCTCTGCTCCCCAAGACCCTCTATTGCGGTAGGTCTCAGCCTTCCGAATGCCGCGACCCTCTAATACAGCTCCTTCTCTGGTGGTGACCCCCAACCATAAAAGTATTTTCTTTTTTTTTTCTTTTTAAGTAATCTTATCTTTTTAAAAAATATATATATATTATTGATTTTTTTACAGAAAGGAAGAGAGAGGGATAGAGAGTTAGAAACATCGATGAGAGAGAAACATCGATCAGCTGCCTCTTGCACACCCCCTACTGGGGATGTGCCCGTAACCAAGGTACATGCCCTTGACCGGAATCGAACCCGGGACCATTCAGTCTGCAGGCAGTTCTCAACCTGTGGGTCTCAACTGCTGCTGTAGAGCCGAAGACCATCGGAAAACACAGATATTTACATTACGATTCATAGCGGTAGCAAAGTTATAGTTATGAAGTAGCAATGAAGATAATGTTGTGGTCGGGGGTCACCACAACATGAGGAGCTGTATTAAAGGGCCGTGGCATTAGGAAGGTTGAGGACCCCTGGGCTAGGGCAGCAGGCTTTGCTGTCTTCCCCGACCTTCCTCAGACTCAGTCAGCAGTGGGGCTACCTGACCCTCAGGGCTACCTGTCCTTCCGCGGGGAGAGACACCCGCCGGGAGCAAGGGGCAGGTGTACAAGCTGGGTGTCTCTCTCCAGAGCCCGCTGTAGAGCGAGGGCCTCAGTCCTGCTGAGATGGGAATAGAGACCTTCCGAGAGTTTCCTAAACAACGCCCGTTTTGAAGCCTGTGCCTCAGGCTCGTCTCCTGCACATCCTGTCACAAAGGGGCCGCGGTGGAACACAGAAGCTTTATCGTTTGGGTTTCCACGTAATTCTTCTCTCCACGAGGAGGGAGATCTGGGCGGTGTCCCTGGGGAGGTGGGTGAGGTGACTGAGATTTACATGCTCTTTCAACCTGTTGTCTCTGAACACAGCAGAAACTTGGAGAAAAAAAATAACCCAAAGTGGATTTTTTAACTAGAATGATTACAAAGTTGTTAGCTGGTATTGCTACCCTGTTTCCCCAAAAATAAGACAGTGCCTTATATTAATTTTTGCTCCCAAAGATGCACTAGGTCTTAATTTCAGGGGATATCTTATTTTTCCATGGAGAAGAATACGGTACACATTTATGGTTAGTAAATGAAAATAAAGGAAATTTATTACCTGTATACGGTACGGTAGTACGGTAGTTGTCAACACAAACCAGACAAACTGTGAATCTTACAGTATCAAGAATTTACTCATTTATTCAATGACAATCATGTCATCATCTTCTGGAACATCATCATAACAATCCAATTCCTGAGTTTCCTGGTGAATTTCTTGTGACTCCATTTCTTTCAGAATCAGTGGACCAAATATCTCATGTTTACCCTGGGGGGGGGGGGGGCCTTATTTTCAGGGGGGATGCCTTATATTTCACTCAGAAGGAAACCTGTAAGTAGGTCTTATTTTCGGAGGATGTCTTATTTTCGGGGAAACACGGTAATACTTACCGAGCACTAACTGTGTGTCAGGAGCTGGGCAAAACGTGGCCGTGTGAAACCTTTCATCCATGCACAGGGTGAGGGGGTGTGTTTACCACCGTCCTACAGAAGCTGTGAGGGGTGACGTAGGCTGTCCGAGTCACACAGCTGGCAGCTTACAGAATGTCTGGCTCCTGAGCCACAGCGTAGTAATGACACAGCTTCCGAGTAAGGGCTGTTGTGTGCACACACTTTCCATTTGCCGCTGTAATTTTGCCAGCATTCCAAGTCCAAGGTCAGCTTCTCTGGCAGTTATCGTGTCACCCAGAGGGAGCCAGGCCAGCTCTCTCCTGCTGTGGGTCAAGGTCGCTCCAGGCTGCACCTCCGTGAGGGGCAGGGAGGGCGGAGACTGTGAGAGAGAGAGAGAGAGAGAGGGAGAGAGAGGGAGAGAGAGGGAGAAATAGAGAGAGAGAAATAGAGAGAGAGAGAGAGAGAAACAGAGAGACAGACCAAAAACAAAGAGATGTGTTTGGATCTATGATCCTGAAGGGCCGAGGCGAGGGTGGAAGAGAAGGGGAGCCGTGAGGCCTGTGGTGCTTGATGCCCAGGAGGGTGGCCCGCTCTGAGGGGTGGGGAAAGTTTCCACCCAAACAGCCTCTGGAAGAGACAGACTCCTCTTCAGTGAACTCCGGACCTGCCTGCGGGCCCCGTGGCAGGCCCTCCTGCCCAGTGCAGGGGCAAGCCCCCCCTGGGCTGAGGGCGCCACCGGCCGGGGCAGCGGCACCAGGGCCTGGGCCCCCGAGCCCTAGTCACTTCCTGGCCCTCACAAAACAGCATCCGCGATGTCCTGGGAAAAGCAGAGTGTGGCACCAATAGGAGGAGCTGTGAGGGCCAGCAGGGAGCACTGGGGGGCCGAGGGCAGGGGCAGGCTGTGCTGGGGGCTGTGGCCTCCAAGGAAGGCGGGGTGTTTCCAGAAACAGCGACACTGTCACTTTGGAGTGGCAGAGGGGCCCTGCCCTGCCATCCCCCGGGGCCTTGACCTCGCTAGAACGGCAGGCCTTTTTCCTTTCCTGGGGGAGAGGCTCCCATCACCTCGTTCATAACTGGCAGACAGCAGGAAACTGGTTGGCCTTGGCTGACCCAGCACAGCAGCAAATGGCAAGCAAGCCTGGGAGAGGCCGTCCTTGGTGGAGGGTGGGAGCGGGGGATGGAGAGGGACAGAAAGAATCAGCCCAACATCTGTGGGAAGTGCTGCCGCACAGCACACCCGAGGGCCACCCCCACCCCGGGGCCTGGAGCGGGAGTGGGGTGGGGACAGGGATGTCCCAGGAACGGACAAGGCGAGCAAAGGCCGGGAGGGAGGGAGGGCAGGCAGGCGTGCTCGGTGCCCTGGGCGCATCTCACCGCCTCCTCTCCTCAGTGTCTGTGAGCATCAACAACCTGTACCCCGGCTGCGAGAACGTGAGCGTGCGGAGCCGCAGCATGATGTTCGAGCCGGGCCTCACCAAGGGGATGCTGGAGGTGTTCGTGGCCCCGTCCCACCACCCGCACTGCTCCGCCGACGACCAGTCCACCAAGGCCATCGACATCCAGAACGCCTATTTGAACGGTACGTCCGGCCCGCCCACCGGCAGGCAAGGGCCTCGGCGCCCCTCTGCCAGGGCTGTGAGTGACCCCCTGGGAGCCTGGCCCCGGGGGCACCCTCACAGGCCCTGAAAAGGAAATCCAACACGTGATATCCTCTACTCCTAATCAAGCACAGGGCACACAGTAGGTGCGTAATAAATGACTGTCAAGTAAATACATTTTTTAGTTCATTGATTGACGAGAGAGAGAGAGAGAGAGAGAGAGAGAGAGAGAGAGAGAAGGAAACATTGGTTTGCTGTTCTGTTTTTGCACTCATTGGTTGATAATTGTACGTGCCCTGGCTGGGGATTGAACCTTCAACCTTGGCATTGAACCTGTAACCTAAGACAACACTCTAACTGAGCTACCCAGCCAGGGCTAATACTTTTTTTTTTTTTTTTTAATATATTTTATTCATTTTTTAGAGAGAGGGATAGAGAGTTAGAAACATCAATGAGAGAGAATCATCAATCAGCTGCCTCCTGCACACCCCCGACTGGGGATGTGCCTGCAACCAAGGTACATGCCCTTGACCAGAATCGAACCTGGGACCCTTCAGTCCACAGGCTGGTGCTCTATCCACTGAGACTCACCCATTAGGGCACATTTTGATTTCTCTTTCTTTTCTTTTTTTTTTCTTTTCTTTTTTTTTCTTTTTTTTTTTTTTTTTTTTTTTACAGAGAGGAAGGGAGAGGGATAGAGAGCTAGAAACATTGATGAAAGAGAAACATCAATCAGCTGCCTCCTGCACGCCCCCTACTGGGGTGTGCCTGCAACCAAGATACATGCCCTTGACCGGATTCGAACCTGGGACCCTTTAGTCTGCTCTATCCACTGAGCCACACCGGTCAGGGCTCACATTTTATTCTTTTAAAAATGGAATGTTCTAGCAAAGCTGGCTCTGCAGCATAGATAAAAGGAGAGCACCCTCAGCACTCCCCAGCCCTGCCCTCACCCCTGCTCTGCCCAGGCCTCCCCACCCCAAGAGTATGCCTCCCCGTGCTCAGGGCCTCGCTCTGGGTTCCGGGAACTTTGCACACGAAGGCCTTTGCTGCCAGACCTCGCGTGCCTGTGCCCCAGGAGGAGGCTTAGAAAAGCCCCGGGATCTTCCATATGCATTCGTCACAAAGCTAAGCCTGTGTTCCATACATAGATCTGTGCCTAACACACTGCGGCCAGTCGTTTCATTGCTAGCTTGACCCAGTGGCCAAGTAAAGTTCTATTGAACGAGGACAAAAAAACGTTTTACATAAATGTAAAAGGCACGCTTCAATAAATGCCCATTGCACTTTGAAGTGATTGCGTGTTCTTACAAGCTGATATCTTTTTAAAGAATTCTCGTGATTGGCCACAAGCCTCAGGACAGAAAACTCGGTAATGCTTGTGATCCGCCCGCAGCGTGTTGGGGGGAAGCCCAGATCCACGGAGGAGTGCTGTGGGCGGCCCTGCCCCTGCTGGGCTCCGTAAACCGCTGGGAACACCGCCGTCCTCTCTGCTTTCCTCCGCAGGGGTTGGCGATTTCAGCGTGTGGGAGTTCTCCGGAAACCCCGTCTACTTCTGCTCCTACGATTATTTTGCTGCCAACGACCCCACATCCATCCATGTCATCGTGTTCAGTCTGGAAGAACCCTTCGAGATCCAGCTGAACCAAGTGGTTTTCTGGCTCAATTTCCTCAAGTCTCTTGTGCCGGTGGAGGAGCCCATAGGTAAGCTCAGACACCCCTGGGCGGGCGAGCACCCTTCGCTGGCCTTGCTGCCGGCCAGGCTCGGCTCCGGCCGCTGGTGCTCCCAGCGGTGCTCCCCGCCCCTCCTTCCTGCAGGAAGGTCCTCCCTCCGGCGGCTCCCCGAGGGCCAGCCGTTCATCTCCTTCCTCAGGGAGGTGTCTCATGATCACACGCTTCTGCCACCGCGGCCTGATTCTGAGCTTATTCCTCGAGAACTGTTTCTCGCTCTCTTTTTCTGTTTCGGGGCGGGGAGCACTTTTGTTGGGTGCAAAGTGGGATGCCTCCTTCAGTAGCTACCGCACCTTTGCCTCCGGGGCACGTAGTTCACAAGCAGAACGAGCTCTCCTGCGTTCTGGGGCTCCCTCGCCGTCCAAGAAATGGGACCGTGCTGACTAGAGGCATTATCCCGTCTTCATTCTAGAGGGAAAGATGGCATCTGCAGCAGAAGCTGCAGCCTTCTCTGGTGAAATACAAAGCTCGGTGGTCATCTTTGCTTTGGAAAGCATTCACATAACCAGATACACGGAGCTTCACACCTCCCCCCATCATAGAGCACTATCACCTTATCTCTCTTTTTTTTAAAATATATTTTATTGATTTTTTTACAGAGAAGAAGGGAGAGGGATAGAGAGCTAAGAAACATCGATGAGAGAGAAACATTGACTAGCTGCCTCCTGCACACCTCCTACTGGGGATGTGCCCACAACCAGGGCACATGCCCTTGACCGGAATCGAACCTGGGACCCTTCAGTCCGCAGGCTGACTCTCTATCCACTGAGCCAAACCGGTTAGGTCTCCCACGTGGAGACAGAGGTGAGAAGCTGCCTTGTGTTCTGTGGCCGGTTCTGGTCCGTTTCCGAGCCCTTTCCCGTGAGGCCCAGAAAGCAGCCCCGGCCCCGAGGTGACTGTGCGCAGCAGGCACGGAGCCTCGGGCAGGTGGCACATCCTCCTGTAGAGCCCGAGGGGCCTGGGGCCGGCTCACCCCACCGCACGGCGGGGAGAGGCGGCAGGAAGGGTGCCCGCCTCTGAACCTGTGCTCTCCGCCCCCAGCCTTCGGCGGCAAGCTGAAGAACCCACTGCGCGTGGTCCTGGTGGCCACGCACGCCGACATCATGAACGTCCCGCGTCCAGCGGGCGGCGAGTTTGGGTACGACAAGGACACGGCTTTGCTGAAGGAGATCAGGAACAGGTAAGGGAGGGCAGCCCCCGGGTCCTCGGGGCCAACACAGCCGAAACCTCTGAACTAGAGAGAGGAGAAGGGCCTTTTTTCCTGGGTGGCCTTTTAATTGACTTTTTTACAGAGAGGAAAGGAGAGAGACAGAAACGTCGATGAGAAACATCGATCAGCTGCCTCCTGCACACCCCCCACCGGGGATGTGCCCACAATCAAGGTACATGCCCCTGACCTTTCAGTCCGCAGGCTGATGCTCTATCCACTGAGCCAAACCCATTTCAGCATGGGTGGCCTTTTTGTTGTATTTTTCATTTTTTATCAAAGCAATGAATACAAATAATTATAAATCAAATAACAAAGTAACACAGGATAAAAAGCAGCAGCCTCCTCACTTCTCTCCTCACCTCCTGGTACCGCTGCCTTTGAGCTGTTTTATGTGGGGTGTTTTCCCCCCCGTTTATTGAGGCGTCATCGACAGATACCACTGTCAGCTATTTAAAGTTTCCGTTGTGGTCATGTGATACGTATTTACACTGTGAAAGGATTCCACTACCAAGTGAATTAAAACATCATTGTTCACATCTTTTTTGAATATATGTTTTTATTGGTTTCAGAGAGGAAGGGAGAAGGAGAGATAGATACATCAATGATGAGAGATAATTATTGATCAGCTGCCTCCTGCATGCCCCCTATTGGGGATCGAGCCTGCAACCCGAGCATGTTCCCTTGATCGGAATTGAACCCAGGACCCTTCCATCCGCCAGCCGACGCCCTATCCACTGAGCCAAACCAACTCTCTCTTTTTGAGGAGAATATTTAAGTTCTCCTCTGTTAGCAAATTCTAACTGTAAATGCAGTGTTGTCAACCATGATCACTATGCTATACATTAGATCCTTAGTTCTTAGTTGTCTGAGCTTCCAGGTGTTTGTTTATTTGTTTTTATGACTAATGATACCAATGATCAATATTTATCAAAATACTGGGTTATGAAATTCACTCAGGGGGTCCGGACCAACTCCCTGAAGTTGATCAGGAGTTGGCCAACTTCAGGGAGTCCCGCAGAGACTAGCTGCGTGCACTTCCTGTCCAGTAGTTTTGCAAAGCTCTAGTTTCCCTCAATATGGCCGTGCACAGGGTCACGTGCTAAAAATACAGAGCAGGGTGGCAGTCAGCCCACCGTTGTTCGTATGGAAAATAATACAATTAGTCAATAACAATACAGGAATAAACTCTGTGTCTTGCACACTTACCACTGTAAACCTCCCTTTTTTCCTACTTAGTACCTGTCAACCTGCAGCTCTGTGCAGTGTGCAAGTAACTCAACTCCTCTCGGCTGAAGACATTACCTCTTACCTTCCTGATGTGAAAGCAGGGCTTCTGCTAACGTTTTCTGATCAGGGCTGTACCTTTCACGCTCATCCCTCTGTTCTTACTCTGTTCACTGCAAAAGCATCTCTTCTCATGGCCTGTACGGTCCCCACAGCCGGGCAGCCGATGCCGTTCGCACCGTGTCCCTGCCGTCTGGTGGGGCCTCGGGGGCCGGTCTCCAGGCCTCTGCTCCCATGTGGCCTCACAGAGCCAGCGGACAGCAGGGAGGGGCCTCTGAAGGCCGCCAGAACTTCCTGGCGAGACTGCGTGGCTCTGATGAGGCTCCTGCTCTTCCCTCCTAGGTTTGGGAATGACCTCCACATTTCAAATAAGCTGTTTGTTCTGGACGCTGGGGCTTCGGGGTCGAAGGACATGAAGGTTCTTCGAAATCACCTGCAGGAAATACGGAGCCAGATGGTTTCCGTGAGTACGCCCGCCTGCGGAGGGCAGGACCCCCACCCCGGCCAGCCCCCCAGGGACCCTGGAGGTGGTTTGGCTTGGTTTTCAGGGGCCCCAGGGCGAGGTGGCTGCGTGGACAAGTTTTTATCTTATTGCTCTGGGTCGAGGGAGACAGAGCAGAGAGGAGGAGAAGGCTGTGAGGTGAAGGGGTTGCTATGGAAGAGTGTGGGATACACTGATGGTTTTAGTGATTGGTTTAAAAGTAAAATTGCTTTCTACACATTGCAAAAGCAATTCAAAAGTGACTTAGGTGAAGAACCATATGATTTCACTCTATATGGACTGTAAAGCAGAAAGCAATAAATGATCTAACAAAACAAACAGACTCATAGACACAACGGAAAGGTGGTTAGCAGAGGGGAGAGGGGTCAGAGGAGGATGAAGAGGGCGAAGGGGGTCAAACTTATGGTAACGGTGGTGGGAGGGGACTAGATTTTGGGTGGTGATCACAATGCAATAGACAGAGGATATATTATACATTGTACTATTGAAACAAAATGTATTAACCAATGTCACATCTATAAACTTAATAGATTAGTAAAATATATAATGATACAGCCCTAGCTGGTTTGGCACAGTGAATGCAGAGTCAGCCTGCAGACTGAAGGGTCCTGGGTTTGATTCTGAAATCAATAAAAATATGTTAAAAATATATATATATAAATATATGTGTGTGTGTGTGTGTGTATAAATATATATATGTATATATATATACACACAAATATATATATGTGTATATATATATATATATATATATATATATATATAGAGAGAGAGAGAGAGAGAGAGAGAGAGAGAGAGAGACATATGCTAGGGGCCCATTGCGCAAATTCGTGCACCTTGAAAGGAACTCTGGCTGCGAAGGTAAAGTGGGCACAGGAGAGCCTCTCGGCCCACCCTCCATACCCCCGCCCGACCCCTCCAGCTGCAGCCCCCAGTCCCCTCTCTGCCAGCAGCCCCACACCACCACCACTGCTGCTCCAACACACTGGCCCCATTCACACCTGCTGATGGCACGGAGCAATTGGGGCTGGTGCCATCAGCAGGTGCAAGCGGTGGTTGCTGCCCCAATCGCCCAACAGAAGCAGGGGCAGGTGGAGAAGCCCTCAGGAGCAATCGGGCCAGCAGCCACCACTTGCACCCGCTGACGACACCAAGCAGTCAGGACTGGCACTGGGTGCTAGCAGCAGGTACGAGAGGTGGCTGCTGCCCCAATCGCCCCTCAGGAGCAGGGGAGGTGGAGAACCCTCAGGAGCATTCAGGGCCAGCAGCCGCCGGTCGCACCCACTGACAGCATCAAGAGATCTAGTGGGTGTGAGCAGCGGGCGGGACCATGGCACACGGGAGCAAAGAATTTTCAGTAACCATCGGAGGTTTGCCCCAATGCCAGCGACCGGTGCCCCATCTTGGTCTGACACTCCCACTCACCTGCTGCAGCCGACGCCCGCCATGATCCACACGTGCCCCCAGTCATAGCAACCGTGGTTCAGTTGTTCCACTGTTCAGTCTTTTTGCATATTAGGGTTTTATATATAATGATACAAAAAAGCAGCTTGTGAAATATTTAGAACATGCAGAAAGTAGAAAAAATTTGCCAAGAACACTTGTTGAAGGGCATAAAATAATAGATGAACAAATGGAGTGAGACTGTGGCATGATGTTCGCTTCGCACACACCTTCCACTCCTGAGGTAAGGCCGTTCGAACTCACCTGTATCCCTGGGCATTCTGTGCGGGGGTTTTTTAATGAGGAGTGGAATTCAGCTGACCTAAAAGCTATTGTCCACCAGGGGACAGCCTCATGAGTGACGGGGTGCAGGGAAAGGCTGCTGTGGCTTACAGTTAGGAAGGTGTGGTTGGGTAGATGAGCCTGTAGCAGATGGATTTACATTTAATCAAGTTCAAAGATTAAAAACCCATTTCAAGCCCATACCAAGAATTAGTCTAAATGGAAGAGATTCAACCGTCCCCACGAAAACCCGGTCTCCTGCTGAGTCCCCACAGCTGTAAACGGACCTGTCACGTCCTGCACGTTCTAGGTCTGCCCTCCGATGACCCACCTGTGTGAGAAAATCATCTCCACACTGCCGTCCTGGAGGAAGCTCAACGGGCCCAACCAGCTGATGTCGCTGCAGCAGTTCGTGTACGACGTGCAGGACCAGCTGAACCCCTTGGCCAGCGAGGAGGACCTCCGGGGCATCGCCCAGCAGCTCCACAGCGCCGGCGAGGTGAGGGCTCCGGGCAGGCGGGGCCCCAGGACGTGTCAGGGTGACTGTTGAGTTGGAGAGCCTTCCCTCTTCAGAGCTGAGGGACAGGTGTGAACTCTTGGAGCGCTTAGAATTCACCTGGGAAGCCTTCTAGTCTTGGAACTTTATTGGTTGGGAGTTTTCTGACTACTGATTGAATCGGGAAACAGCAGAAAATCTGAACAGACGGATTCAACATTCAGTGTTGGAGGACTGTTTCTAGGAACTCAGCCATTTATTCTAGGTTGTCGAATTTGTCGGTGTCTCACTGCTCATACTGTCCTGCAATCCTTTGTATTTCTGTGGTGGGTTGTCTCTTCTCTTTCCTTTCCGATTTTATTTAGTTCCTCTCCCTAAAATAAAACAAACAAGATTTTGCCGAGACCGGTTTGGCTCACTGGATAGAGCGTCTGCTTGGGGACTGAAGGGTCCCGGGTTCGATTCCGGTCAAGGGCATGTACCTTGGTTGCGGGCATATCCCCAGTAGGGGGTGTGCAAGAGGCAGCTGATCGATGACTCTCTCATCGATGTTTCTAACTCTCTATCTCTCTCCCTTCCTCTCTGTACAAAATCAATAAAATATATTAAAAAAAAAAAAAAAAAAAGATTTTGGCCTGGATCTCCTAAAGAGGACATTTTTCCACATAGCCACAATATAATTAATACTAATCCCATTCTGGACACATAATATTGACATACTACTGAATATGTAGTCCTTATTCAATTGTTTTCCACTTGTGCCAATAATTTCCTTCATAGCTGCTTTTACTTATTTTGGAACAGAATCTAGTCAAAAATCATTTCATAGCTGCCATCTCTCACTTTTTATTTTTTTTTTTTAAGAGTTCATGGTTTTTTCAAAATTCCTCTTAAAACATTCTCAAACTGGGGTTTAGCTTAGTCATTGATATCTGAGAGCCAGCCATGCAACGATGGAGGAATCCTTCTTTGCAACATGTGCTCAGATGTGTCCCCGCTCGGGCCCGTGAGTTGTCTGTTCCCGTAGGTTCCTGTGGGTGACTTCTCGTTGTCTCCCCGGGCAGATCAACATCATGCAGAGCGAAACGGTGCAGGACGTGCTGCTCCTGGACCCCCGCTGGCTCTGCACCAACGTGCTGGGGAGGCTGCTCTCGGTGGAGACCCCGCGGGCCCTGCACCACTACCGGGGCCGCTACACCACGGAGGACATCCAGCGCCTGGTGCCGGACAGCGACGTGGACGAGCTGCTGCAGATCCTGGACGCCATGGACATCTGCGCCCGCGACCTGAGCAGCGGGGCCATGGTGGACATCCCCGCCCTGATCAAGACGGACAACCTGCACCGCTCCTGGACGGACGAGGAGGACGAGGTGATGGTGTACGGCGGCGTCCGCATCGTCCCCGTGGAGCACCTGGCGCCCTTCCCCTGCGGCATCTTCCACAAGGTCCAGGTGAACCTGTGCCGCTGGATCCACCAGCAGAGCGCCGAGGGGGACACCGACATCCGCCTGTGGGTGAGCGGCTGCAAGGTGGCCAACCGCGGCGCCGAGCTGCTGGTGCTCCTGGTGAACCACGGCCAGGGCATCGAGGTGCAGGTGCGCGGGCTGGAGACGGAGAAGGTCAAGTGCTGCCTCCTGCTGGACTCGGTGTGCAGCACCATCGAGAACGTCGTGGCCACCACGCTGCCGGGGCTGCTGACCGTGAAGCACTACCTGAGCCCCCAGCAGCTCCGGGAGCACCACGAGCCCGTCATGATCTACCAGCCCCGGGACTTCTTCCGGGCGCAGGCCCTCAAGGAGACCTCGCTCACCAACACCATGGGCGGCTACAAGGAGAGCTTCAGCAGCATCATGTGCTTCGGCTGCCACGACATCTACGCGCAGGCCAGCCTGGGGATGGACATCCACGCGTCCGACCTGAACCTCCTGACGCGGAGGAAGCTCAGCCGCCTGCTGGACCCGCCCGACCCCATGGGGAAGGACTGGTGCCTCCTCGCCATGAACCTGGGCCTCCCCGACCTGGTGGCCAAGTACAACACCACCAACAACCACCACCACGGGGCCCCCAGGGAGTTCCTCCCGAGCCCGGTGCACGCCCTGCTCCGGGAGTGGACCGCCTTCCCCGAGAGCACCGTCGGGGTCCTCATGGCCAGGCTCCGGGAGCTGGGGCGCCGGGACGCGGCTGACTTCCTCCTGAAGGCGTCCTCGGTGCTCAAAATCCACCTCGACGGCAACGGCCAGGAGGCCTACGCCTCGAGCTGCAACAGCGGCACCTCGTACAATTCCATTAGCTCGGTCGTGTCCAGGTGAGGGCGGCTTTGGCTCGGGCAAGGGTGTCTTCAAGCTGCAAAAGCAAGGGGGGGGATGCAGCCATCTGTCCCATCAGAGATTCCAGATGCACCCCCACCCCCCCCACCCCACTTTCCTATGTCCCTCTCCCTCCTGCTGCACCTATGTCTCT
Organism: Pipistrellus hanaki; assembly: GCF_964339955.1. Lineage (NCBI taxonomy): Eukaryota > Metazoa > Chordata > Mammalia > Chiroptera > Vespertilionidae > Pipistrellus > Pipistrellus hanaki. The sequence goes on along the minus strand of NC_140513.1, from coordinate 27,875,124 downwards.
GCTAACCCCTCCCTCCTTCCTTCCCACCCTTCCTCCCTCGCACACAGTCCTTTGTGAGCGAAAGGTCTTTTCTCGTGTAACAGCTAATCACACCCGTCCATTTGTGGCCATTTGAGGAGCTAGCGTCCCTCCTCTCCCAGCCTCTCTCTAGTCCCTTGCTTCTTGACTGACGGTTTTCCTGGAATTCCTAACTTTTCAATGAAAAATTTCTAACGATTCTATCGGTTGTCCTTTCAATGAAAACGCGCACATTTATCCTAAAATGTGCATTTCACACTCTTTTTTTTTTCTCCCTTTGTTATATATATATAATCATGCCCTCAGCTTATCTTTTTTATATTTATAGGAAAACCCCTCATGTATGGACTCCCACTGTATGATTTATAAATAGACAATATGTGAGTGCCTTTTGCAGACGAGGGTGTGTTTGAAAATCATCGCGTCAGCGGGAGCTGCCCCGAAGGAAACGCTCCCTCTCTCTGCTCCTTGCTGTGTGCTGACCATCGCCAGAGGTGCTTCACCCTCCCATTTGTGTTGGGTTCTTTTCCCGGCAACCTTTTTGTGTTTTGTTTGGCGGGAAAAGGGGGGTGGGGGGCGGGGGGGGGGGAAGGAACCCTCCTCTAGAGGGATTTCACGGCCAGTGTTGTTGCTACGGTGACATGTACTCGTTAGCTTTCGTTGAAACGTCAATGTGAACGTCCACGTGGAGTCGACAGACTGTGGCGCTCCGCCACTCCCTCTCGTCTCAGGTAGAAGGGTGACCGTTGTAGGGCTACGAAGATCCGTGTGAGCATTCAGAAACCCCAGACTCACGGTTTGTGGCTGTCCGTTGTCATGTGTGCATAGCAGACGGTTTTCCACACGGAGGTCCTGGTTTGACAACTTCCTGTACTTGAAATCTGCAAAAGAAGAAAAAGGAAGCAAGTTTTATTGCAGTGATTTTAAATTGTGATAGAGTTTTAAATTCAAATGGGGAACATGTCCTAATTCTTCTGTCCTGAGAAGCATGTAATTTTAATGTTATATGTGTGTTTGTGTGTGTGTGTATATATATATATATATATATATATATATATATATATATATATGCAGTATGTATATACATATATATTAATACAAGTATTTTTACTTAATCTATGAGATAGTAAAAGAGGTCACTTGTTTTTCTTTTTGTTGTTTTTTTCCCCTTTTTAAAAAAAAAATAAACTATTGCTTGTTGCATTAGTTTGTTGGTCTTTAATTCAAAAGGAATTCTTTTTGCTTTGTTTTTACTTACCTATGCCGCATGTGGTGGGGCAGGTGAATCTATAATCCAGAAGTCATGAAAGATAAACTCCCAGGTCTGGAAAACAACCCAGCTTAATTATGACTACAATTAGGAATGATGTGGGGAAGAAAAAGAGCCCAGCCGAAACAGGTTTAGCTCAGTGGATAGAGCGTCGGTCTGTGAACTGAAAGGTCCCGGGTTCGATTCCGGTCAAGGGCATGTACATTGGTTGCGGGCACGTCCCCGGTTGGGGGTGTGCAGGAGGCAGCTGATCGATGTTTCTCTCTCATCGATGTTTCTAGTTCTCTATCCTTCTCCCTTCCTCTCTGCAAAAAATCAATAAAATATATTTTTTTAAAAAGAAAAAGAGCCCCGCTGATTTTCACATTTGTCCTCACTTTAAAGAGACTCCTTCCATTTATCCTTGGGTGAACCAAATACACACACACACACACACACACACACACACAAGTGTAATCATTTAGTCTCAGCAATGGGGAGACAAAGGAAGCTTTCTGTTTCTATACTAACGTAAGGGAATGATGCCCTACAGGAGCAAGAGAAAACCTGCTGAAAAAGATACTTAAAAATATATATATATATATACTTCCTGCCCTTTAAATATCAACCAACTAGAAATCTGGTTTTGAACTGCATAGCAGCTGTGAGACACAGAAGCTCTAAGTGACCAAAGCCTATATTTAGTAAAATCTCATGATTGCTTTTTTTTAAATGGGGGGGGGGAATATATATATATATATATATATATATATATATATATATATATATTTTGGAAGGAGGAAGACTAAAATGGTAGGAATGGTCCTGGTTGGTTTGGTCCATGGATAAAGCGCCAGCCCTCAATGAAAGGGTCCTGGGCTCAATTCCAGTCAAAGGCACATACCTCGGTGTGCAGGCTCGATCCCAGTCCGGGCCACTTGATGTGTCTCTCCCTAGCTCTCTGTAAATAAATAAATAATGAAAATGTTAACAGTGACTTTTCTCTGTAGATGGGAAGGAATGCAGTTCATTTCTGTACTGCCCAAATTAGTCACATTATACATGATTATATATTCAATACTTTTTTTTTTTAACATTTACTTTTATAATAAAAAAATAATTAATGAAAGTCAACTAAAAGCTATACATAGGCATGCCTAGGAAAGATGACACAAATAGAAACTGGTTGCCTTAGGAGAACAGGGCCTCCTTTTCTTGTGTTACCTCCCTCCTAATGCCAACTTCATTCCTTTCTACTTCAAGAGCACTTTACATCCCAGGGGTACAGTATCAGGCAGCTAGAACCCAGGCAAGAGGTTTGCCTCTGGCAGCACCAGTACGTGAAATCCCAGAGGAGCCCTGGCCAGTTGGGAGGAGCAGCCTCCTGTACACCTGAAATCCCGGAGGATTCTGACCGGTCCAGCGCGGTTCACAGGGCTATGCCTCTGGTTGAAGGAGATTGAGTTATGTGACTGGCCCCAGGGACCCTGGGCGAACAGAAGTAAGGGACAGGGGGGGAATGCTGAGCAAGTACGGTAATCGTAAAGAACTGTACCATTTCTTTTTTTAATTTGAGAAAGGAAGGGGAAAAGTCAAACACCAGCTTGCTCCACTTATTTATGCATCATTGGTTGATTCTCCTATGTGCCCTGACCAGGATCAGACCAACAACCTTGGTATATTAGGAAGATGCTCTAACCCAGTGGTCGGCAAACTCATTCGTCCACAGAGCCAAACATCAACAGCACAACGATTGACATTGCTTTTGAGAGCCACATTTTTTTAAACTTAAACTTCTTCTAACGCCACTTCTTCAAAATAGACTCGCCCAGGCCGTGGAATTTTTGTGGAAGAGCCACACTCAAGGGGACAAAGAGCTGTGGTATGCCGACCACTGCTCTAACCAACTGAGCAACCAGGCCAGGGGTGGCTCAAATACATTTTTATAAAAATTACCTACAGCCGAAACCGGTTTGGCTCAGAGGATAGAGCATCGGCCTGCGGACTGAGGGGTCCCAGGTTCGATTCTTGGTTGCGGGCACATCCCCGGTGGGGGTGTTGATGATTCTCTCTCATCGATGTTTCTGACTGTCCCTCTCTACCTCTCTGTAAAAAAAAAACAAAAACAATAAAATATATTTTTAAAAATTATCTACAGGTTTGGACATCTCCTATCTGTCCTGCATTTATAATACTTTCTTCAGTCTTACAAATCCCCAAGCGGACTCTTAGTCCAGGGACCACAGACAGCAAAGCTGCGCTCCCTGCGCCAACAACCACGTCCGCTCCAAGGACATCCGGAAGGTTCTTTCTATTCTGGTCAGAAACAACACCTGGGAAAGTCTAACGGACACGGCCCCGTGGGCTCTCAGAAAAGGCAGTGCCCACCCCCTCAGTCCTTTTGGAGAAGCCTGGCGCTGACACAGACATTTGAGCATCAGGCTCAGGAAGGCAGCTCTGAACCACGGGCGCTGAGAAAACGAGAGGAGCCTCCCAGGGGGAGCCGCAGCGTCACTGTGCTGAGTGCCGCTGGGGGGCTCGTTGGGTCCGAGAACCTTCTGTCACTGAGCCCCGCGACCCCAGTCTAAGCACCGGCTGAGGGACGTGGTTACACACGAAGACTTACTGGTGACCGGGTCACCCCCAGTTTAATTTTATCAAGAATCTACTTCCAGATTCTCCCAGGTGTGGAAAACTGACCCCCAGAAAGAGGAGCGGAGATGTGACTTCTGAGTGCTAGGGTTGAGCAGCAGATAAAATCACTTCGAGGGAAGCCATCGGCCACTTGATGTGTGGCTGGTTCAGTTTAGCCCAGTGGTCGGCAAACTGCGGCTCGCGAGCCACATGCGGCTCTTTGGCCCCTTGAGGGTGGCTCTTCCACAAAATACCACAGGCTGGGCGAGTCTATTTTAAAGAAGTGGCGTTAGAAGAAGTTTAAGTTTAAAAAATTTGGCTCTCAAAAGAAATTTCAATCGTTGTCCTGTGGATATTTGACTGAGTTTGCCGACCACTGCTTTAGCCTAAGGACTCCTGGGCATAATTTTCATACCCAATAACATTTATAAAAATTCCAGATCATAGATCCAAAGGAGATCTGTGTTCTCTCTCTCCCTCTCTCATCCATCCAAACATATACGCAGTGTCCTTCCCGCCCCACCCCAGCAACAATGGTCCAGTGACCTTCACCACAGCAGGAGAGACCTGGCTCCAAGAAGTGACATCTTGAGCTGTCAGAGAAGCTGACCTTGAGCTAGAAACACTGGCCAGGCTCATACACAAGGGCTGAATCTCATCATTAAATCTGGAAAACTAATGGCCTTAAGAGAAAATACAATTCTTTTTTATTTAACCCTTCTTATATACATCCTCAAACTGAGCAAAATGACAGTGGAAAATGGAAAACACTGTCAAATTACAGAGAGGTTAGGGAGAGATGGGGGGGGAGATAAGAGATCAACTGAAGGACTTGAATGCATGCATATAAGCATAACCAATGCACACAAAACACTGGGGGATGAGGACATGTTTGGGAGTGGGTTGTGGGGGCAATGGTAAAATATGTACACATACAATCCTACCTAATAAAAGAGAAACATGTAAATTGACCATACCTTCGCTATGCCCACAAGCCACACCCACCAGCCAATCAGGATGAGTATGCAAATTAACCCAAGATGTGATTAATTTGCATATCCAGGCCAGAGCAAAGACTGAAGACAGTGTAGAAAGAAGCCAAGTGCTACAGAAGGGAGCCAAGCTGCAGAGAAGCAAGCAGGTGGGTACAGGGAAGAAGGGAGGAAAGGAGGGAGGGCTAGGGGAGAAGGGAGAAAAGCAGGGGGTCATCGACCAGCAGGAAGCCCTATTGCAGGAATCTTCCTGCAATGGGCCACTAGTACCTTAATAAAAAATAAAAAATAAAAAAAATACCACCCGCGCATAATAAATATCACTCCATTTCTCTAAAAAAAAAAAAAAAAAAAAGATAGATACCATGTTATCTCACTTATATGTGGAATCCGATGGACAAATTAAACGGACACAAAACAGAACCAGAGAGAAGGGGTGGGAGTAGGGAACTAACCAATGGACACAGATAAAAGAACGGTGAAGGCCAGGGGAGGGGGAGGTGGGGACTGGGTGGTAGTGGGCAAAGGGGTAAAATGGGGGACACCTGCAATACTGCCACAACAATACATAAGCACCATGCACTGACCCACAAGCCAGACACATAACTGCCAGCTGACAAGCATTCTCGGCCATCCACCAGGTCCAGGCCTTCTTTGACTGCCAGCAGCCAGGTGGTCTTCACTAGCAGTTGGGGAAGATGCAGCAAAAACTGTGACATTCCTCCTGTAACTCAGTTGGGTTATCATTATTTTGGGTCAAATAATCATCTCTAAGGCTCCTTTTTAACCTGGCAATCATACGTGTGTGTGGTGTGTTTGTTCGACTTTTCTAAAATGTGAATTTTTTCCATATTAAAATAATTGCCCTTCATAGAAAAGGAGAAGATTGATAATTCTCAGGGGGAAAGGGGTGTCTGTGTGGGGGTACAGGAGAAGAAACTCGACAAAAATCATACACCTATGGATGAGGACAGCAGGGGGATGGTAAGGGCAGAGGGTGGGGTGGGAGCCGGGTGGAGGGGAACTTTAAGATAAAAAAAAAGAGAGAGAGAGAGAGAAACAATTGTAATAATCTGAACAATAAAGTTTTTTTAAATTTAAAAAAAACAAACAGGAAGAGACTGGACAATTGTACACCTATGGATGAGGACAGTGGTGGGGAGGTTAGGGCAGAGGGTGGGGTGGGAACCAGGTGGAGGGGAGCTATGTGGGGGGAAAGGAGAAACGTAGTAATCTGAACAATATTAATTTTTTTTAAAACAAAAACCTACAGGTATAAAAGAAATAAAAGGACTTACAAAAGAAATGAAAAAATTATTGCCCTTGCCCTGGCTGCTATGTCTAAGTGGTTAGAGCATCTGCCCAAGGACTGGAGGGTCACAGGTTCAATTCCAAGTCAGGTGCACACACTTGGGTTGCAAGTTGATCTTGGCCCCCAACTGGCATCCATGTTTCTCTCATATTGATGTTTTTCTCTCTCCTTCCCTTCCACCCCTCCACTCTAAAAATTAAGTGGAAAAAATATCCTCAGATGGATTAACAAAAAACACATAATTGACCTTTTGTCCTTATAGTTTGTCAAATTTTGCTCCATTCAAGGATTGGGTCAAACACAGCCAATAGGCAACTGACATAAAATCTGCATCGTTAGTACTTATAACCCAGAGGGCCACCCGGCCGCTGTCCTAATGGGCCTCTGGCACATTCAGTTGTCTCTAGGGCCCAATTACATTTTTGTGTATAAAAAATAAATGTACTAAAAACAGAATGTATCCTACACCTCTACATATAAAATTAAGCTGTAGCCCTGGCTGGGTGGCTCAACTGGCTGGAGCCTTGTGTTGTATACCAAAACTTTTGGGCTCGATCCTCAGTCGCAGCACATACCAGAGGCAATTGATCAATGTTTCTCTCTCTAACCTTTCCTCTCTCTCTCTCAAATCAATAAACATACCCTTGGGCGAGGATTAAAAATAATAAAAATTTAAGTTTTATTTTAAAAGGTAAATATTTGTACGTCGTTATAAAAGAAGTGGCAACATTTCCACCAACGTAAAACATCACGGAATTCAAATCGGTTTGGATCTTCAAGATTCAAGTGTTGTATCCCAGTAAGGAAAATGTGGTCAGTGTTAAGACAGCAATGCCTCCTCTGGACATCCTGTTCTCCATGGCGCTTTCTGTATCGCCATCCTCTCACACGGTAGGGTAGCTGGCCGCGGTGGCGATTCCGCAGTGGTTGTTCCGGTCTTTGGCCATCTTGATGTAGCCCTTATTGCCCCAAGCTTCGCCCCAGCTGAAAGAAGAGAGGGTTTTCCATTTTATACAAATAATCAAACACCTGGACTTTTATTAACAACCAAGCCTGATACTTAAACAGTGCACCCGAGAGACCCAAACAAGATTCAGAATCAGGAGAGGTGGTTTCAGTTCTTGGCTGAGTTCTGAGCCTGCACCTAACTTCTCTCCCCAAACCTTTCACAGAACTGCAAATTCAGAGAGAGAGAGAGAGAGAGAGAGAGAGAGAGCGCGCGAGAGCGCAAGCAAGCTGAGGCGGAGTCTTCACGTTACAGTCACACACTCATATGCCGTGTTCCTAAAGTGGGATGAAGACCTCTGGGATTTCGGCAGAAGTCTTTGTCCCACTTAAGGAACACCCAGGCATACGAATGTGTGATCATAACGTTAAATTTCGGCCCTAGCCGATTTTTGCTCAGTGGTTAAAAGCATCAGTCCACGAGTTCCATTCTGGTCAAGGGCACATACCTCGGTTGCAGGCGGGTGTGGGAGGCAACCAAACAATGTCTCTCTCACATATCAATATTTCTTTCTCTTGTCTCTCCTTCTCCCTTCCACTCTCTCTAAAAAAAATAAAATAACCAATGCAGCCCTAGCCGGTTTGACTCTATGGATAGAGCATCGGCCTGCAGACTGAAGGGTTCCGGGTTCATTCCAGTCAAGGACACATGCCTGGGTTGCAGACTCACTCCCAGTAGGGGGCGTGCAGGAGGCAGCCGACCAACAACTCTCTTTCAACTTTCTCTCCCTCTTCCTTCCTCTCTGAAACCAATAAAACTATATTTTAAAAATAAATTTTAAAAATCAATGCAAGAGGCCGAAACCGGTTTGGCTCAGTGGATAAGAGTGTCGGCCTGCTGACTGAAGGGTACCAGGTTCGATTCTGGTCAAGGGCATGTGCCTTGATTGCGGGCACATCCCCAGTGGGGGGTGTGCAGGAGGCAGCTGATAGATGTTTCTAACTCTCTATGAAAAATCAATAAAATATATTTTTTTAAATCCATGCAAGAAAAAAAAAAATCCTCCAATGAGGATTAACAAAAAAGAAGAAATAAAATAAATAGGACTATACAGAAAAAAAGAAAAAAAAAGACTTCTTGATTTTCAGAAGTGTGCTCAAGAGTTTGAAGACCTGTATCCATATAGTGATTCCAAAAATGTCTCCCTTTTCAAATAGAAGTACTTTCAGCAGCTTATACCTGTTCTTGACGATCCAATATTTATTGCCACTTGAGTCTTCTCCTTCGAAGCCATAGCCGACCACCAGGACGCCGTGGTCCAGATTCACACTGCTGCAGCGCCGCTCGTAATAAATGCCTGGGAAGCAAAATTCAACACTGCTGTGAGGACCTCCAACCGGCAGGTGACAGCAACCCTGCATATCAACCTCAGGGAGGAAGGCCTCTCAAAATTCAGCTCAATGACATAAAACCAAGTAAGATTTGAAAGCAAGATCTTTTTTTTTAATCTAGGCTAGGGCCCTCCTCTAACACTAGCAGAAATCTGAACTGGCACAATCTCTTTTGTAAACAATGTGTCAGTCAGGAGGCATACAGACACTTCTGGAAGCCCTGTCATTCTTTTAGGATGTCAGTCTTAGGAAATAGCACAGAGCACAAAATTTGTACTTGAGTCAAAGGATCTCCGTAGTTTTAATTACAATAGTCAAATTCTTTGGAAAATTTTAAAGGCCGAACAACTGGAAAAAGGTCAAGTACACAGTATTAAGCTATACCAATCAAATGATATAGCCATTTAAATATATTTGTGAGGTGCTTCAAATCATGACGCTACAGCTCACGACATGTCAAACAGAACACCGGGGGAAGATATTACGTGTGCACAGTGAACAACGCTAAATCCACATACCCAGAAAGTATGCAAGCCCAAGAGTGAAATCTTGCTTTGTGTCCATTTTTCTGCCTAAACTTCTACATAGACAATGCTTACCATCTTGATAGAACTGGAAGCTAAAATGGCTTGCATCTATGGCAACAGAGATGGGCCCCACGGTTGCCACTGCCTTCATGAGGGCACTCTCCTGCGGAGGGATGTCCACGTAGCCGGTGACATTGGCCACAGAATCCTCGGGCCTGTATTTGCAGGGTCCTTCCTTTAAAGGGGAAGGGGAAGAGGTCTGATTACTAGCCCACCTCCCTGCGCCCTGGCAGCGGTGGGCTGGTGTGGGGCGAGGAGCTTCAGGCAGTAGGCAGCTTCATGATTTCCAGGTTAAGTCTGTGAAATGCTACTGGCTGTTTTGAAAATGAAAAACTAGCTGGTGTCTATTCAATGAGACGCTGTCGGTGTATCTCTCCCATAAGAAATGTTTCACTCGGAAGAATAGTGCTATATACAGAATGATGTGTGTGTCTCCATGTAACCCAGAAATAAGAACTGTGAACATCCCAAACAGAACTGTTCAAGACTGATATATTTTGATGAAATTTCTGACAGTTTATAGACTCTACAGTCTAAAATATGCATTCTAAAAAAAAATTAAAAATATGAATTCTAACTATGGCATCTGTTTGCTCTAAAGGAATGGCACAGAGATAAGAACTTTGGTTACCTTTGCTTGATACGGATAGGATTCCTCCGAGTCCAGGCCTCCGTTGCACTTCACATACTGGAAGGCATAATCCATTAGGCCACCATTGCAGCCCTTATTGCCTTGAGCATGAGAGCAGTCCACGAGGTTCTGCTCACTCAGTGAGATAAGTTTGCCAGTTTTCCGGAACATCTGTCCTTCAATGGCACCGGTTGCACTAAATGCCCAACAAGAACCACAGTGACCCTGAAAACAATATAGAAGCTCTCAGTCTGCAGAACAAATAGCAAGGTTTTGACAACTTGGCCAAACAATGTGTCAACTCTTAAAAATTAGCGAAATGCATCTTGTCACAGTCTACCACAGCCACAAGGCCAACTCGTTTTACGGCTTTACTCTTGGAGAGACCTGCTGAGTGCTGTCCTACCTGGTTCTTCACGGGGGTCACAAAGCCTTTTTCCCTCCAATCCACGGCTGGGGGCATCTCAGCGGCGCAAGGTTCCCGGAACAGTCTCCTCCTCTTGTGCTTCTGGTTCCGATGGCCATTCATCACCTGCGTGTACTCTTCGTTGGTCTTCAAGGAAAAGGAGGAAGAATATTGGCAAACGAGGCATTGCGCTGGTATTGTACTGAGGGAGGAGAGAAAGCGCAAGGCAAGCCTCCCAGGCCACACGCACCATGTCACCAAAAGCATTCATTGCCAAGGTGAAGGTCTGTCTCCCGAGGTTGTATTCCTGGTTGTGCAGGTCGATCATCCTCATGTTCTTCTCCCACACCGATCTCCTCCATCCTTCTTCATTCTAGAGGCAAACATATCACCAACCTATCCGTTTTAAAACCAAGTCGCTTTCACCAAGTGGGTTTGCAGACCAGAAACCGTGGCCAGGAAAGGTTTATACTTCTGTTCTCCAGCCCCCCTACACCAGGGAGGTTTGCCCATATTGTGTCAGTAATGGGTGTCATGAAGCCATTAGGAGGAGCCAGCTTCAAGAAGCTACTGTCTGCACTAGCTGGTTTGGCTCAGTAGATAGAGCATAGGCCTGGGGACTGAAGGGTCTCAGGGTCAATTCCTGGTCAGGGGCATATTCCAAGGTTGTGGGCTGGATCCCCAGTTGGGGGTGTACAGGAGGCCGTCAATCAAATGATTCTCTCTCTTCGTTGATATTTCTCTCTCCCTCTCCCTTCCTCTCTGAAATCAATAAAAAATAATATTTTTTTCTAAATCTATTTTTATTGTTTGTTTTTTGTTTTTTGTTTTTTGTTTTACAGAAAGGAAGGGAGAGGGATAGAGTTAGAAACATTGATGAGAGAAAATTGATCAGCTGCCTTCTGCACGCCCCCTACTGGGGATGGAGCCTGCAACCAAGCTACATGCCCTCGACCAGAATCACACCCAGAATCCAACCCAGGACCTTTTGTCCGCAGCCCGAGGCGCTATCAGATATCAGGCTTCTCTTTATCCACTGAGCCAAACCAGTTGGGGCAACAAAAATATATATATTTTTTATTGTCTTTAGAGAGGAAGGAAGAGGGGGAAGAGAGGTAGAAACATCAATGATGAGAGAGAATCATTAATTGGCTGCCTCCTGCATGCCCACTATCGGGGATCCAGCCAGCAACTCATGCATGTGTCCTTGGCCAGAATCGAACCCGGGACTTTGCAGTTCACAGGCTGACACTATCCATTGAGCCAAACCAGCTAGGGCTAAAAACACATTTTAAAGAAAACAAAGAGCTACTTTCCGCTGTAAACTCCCAAAAGCCCGGGCCATTCTCTGATCATTTCAGGTGTCACCCACCGGGCCATAGACTTTCCCGTGCGTTGCCTTCCACCCGTGCCAGTGTGCCTCTAAACTTCCAACCAGTTTTGGAACAGCTGAAGTTATTCCCAAGTAAAGGGCAATCAAGAGGAATGCAGGATTCATGTTTCAGCACCTAGGGAGGGAAAAGAAAAAGTAGCATCTGATTAAACCAGTCCTCCTAGAAAGCCATCCTACCTTCTGGAGACTTCACAGGTGTAAACATGAATGTATCCCCCCAAGTATTTGCACAGGGTCTGCGGAGGGAGGCTAAGCATGTGGGAGCAGAAAAACAGCCTGGAGACCCCACTCTTGCCCCGGGCCGGGCGGGGACACACTGTCCCGAGGCTCAGAACACCGCTGGGCCCGGGGACAGCTTGGGGACTGCTCCCCGCCCCACACCAGCCCACCGCTGCCAGGGCGCAGGGGGCCCCCCCGCAGTCGGAGGTCAGGCTGCCTCGCCCGCCACGCCAGGACCCGGGACTGTGCCTCCTGTAACCCACGAACCCTCCACCCTCCCTCCACCCGCAAGGCTGGTTCCCGGGGGGCCGAGCACCGTGGAGCCCGGCCCGGCCTGGGGACGCTCACCTTCGGGGGCGCCGTCTGCACGTGCGGGTCCTGAATCCTCGATCTCCGACGGCTGTGCCTCCTCCCCGGCAGCGGATTTAAAGCCTCGGGAATCCTGCCCGTGCGGCCCGCCCCCACGTGGCCTTCCTGCGCCCTGATTGGCTGATGGGGCCGGTGGGCGGGGCCCGGAGGTGGAATTCCAGGCACCTGAGTAGCTTTTGCCCGGAATTGCCCCGTGCAGACCCGGGGGATGGAGGAGGAGGGAGGCGGGAGGAGGGCCCTGGGGCTGTGCTGAGGGCTCAGCGCCTCCCTGGGACCCGCACCACCCTGTGACCCCGAATTCACGAGCTCAGCACGTGGATCACGAAGAGAAGCCTGTGGGGAGCCCCAAGCGCTTTTGCAGCGGGCCTGACCTGGCCGGTCCCGAAAGGTCCCCGAGGGCGGAGGACAGATGCTCTGGGAGGGATTCCTGTTTGTTAGACAGGGAAGGCGGGGCGGGCGCCAGAATGCAGAGCCCTGGGGCAGATGCGTTATCACGGTTTCAGGGTGGGTGCAGCTGGACTTTGGAAGAATCGGGTGGTTTTGCCATACCCAGTCACTGGCCTAAGGGGAGGGTGTAGGCGGGTTCTCCCGGGAAGGCCAGGCATGTTGTGAGGCTCCTTTCCTGCCTTGCCCGACCGGAGTCTTCTTCCTTCCCAAGCCTTTCTCAAAACCCACAGAAAGGAGCTCTTTACCGAAGAGTCTGATTTAACAGGAGGAAGAGGGAAGGCAGACAATCGATTCTCTCTCATCTTTTATGTTTCTATCTCTCCCTTTCCCTTCCTCTCTGAAATCAATAAAAAATTAAAAAAAAAAAAAAAAAAATAGCCGAGACCGGTGTGGCTCAGTGCGTCAGAGCGTCAGCCTGCGGACTGAAAGGTCCCAGGTTCGATTTTGGTCAAGGGCATGTACCTTGGTTGCGGGCACATCCCCATTGGGGGGTGTGCAGGAGGCAGCTGATCGATGTTTCTCTCTCATCGATGTTTCTAGCTTTCTATCCCTCTCTCTTCCTCTCTGTAAAAAATCAATTATTTATATATATATATATATATATATATATATATATATATATATATATATATATAAAATTAAAATTAAAATTAAAAAAATAGCATGTTCCTCAGTTGCAGGCTTGATCCCCGGTCCTCATCCATACAGGAAGCAACCAATTGATGAGTCTCTCACATCCATGTTTCTCTCTGTCTCTCCCCCTCCCTTCCACTCTAAAAATCTATGGGAAAATATCCTCGGGAGAGGATTAACAACAAAAATATATATCATTACCTCATGTTCCTTTCCACATCACCTTTTTCTATGCATGTTTTAAATTATTTTGATAAAAATGGAGTCAATGTCCATGTGAATTTGTAAACTAATTTCTATTTAGCACTAAGTTGATAAACCTAAAAGCACAATCAGATGCATAATCTTTTTTTTTTACCGTGGTAATATGTATGTAACAAAATATCTATTTTAACTATTTTTAAGTGTAGAGTTTAGTGGCATTAAGTTCATTCACATTGTTGTCCAGCCATCACCGCTGTCCAAGTCCAGAACTTTTCATCTTCCCAAACTGAAACTCTATACTCATTAAACAATCATCACTGCATTCCTCTTCCCACAGCTCCTGGCAGCCACCATCCTACTTCCTGTCTCTGTAAATATGACTACTCTAGTTATCAACAAAAGGAATGTCCAAACCTGTAGAGGACTTTTGAGTTTATTTGAACCAAACTGACAAAGTCTGCCACACAGCAAGATCTGAAACGCTCCAGAGAATAACAGTTTTGCAGTTGTTTTTAATCCTCGCCTGAGGACATATTTTTATTGATTTGAGAAAGAGGAAACATCTATCCGGTGCCTCCCATACACACCTGGACTAGGGATGGAACTCACAACCTGGATATGTACCTGTAATTTTTCAAGGTTCATCCATGATGTCGCCTGTGTCAGAATTTTCTTTTTCTTTTTCTTTTTTTTAAAATATATTTTATTGATTTTTCACAGAGAGGAAGAGAGAGGGATAGAGAGTTAGAACCATCAATGAGAGAGAATCATTGACCAGCTGCCTCTTGCACACCCACTCCTGGGGATGTGCCCGAAACCAAAGTACATGCCCTGGCCCAGAATTGAACCCGGGACCTTTCCGTCCACAGGCCGACGCTCTATCCACTGAGCCGGTCCCGGCAGAATTTTCTTTTTCTTTTTTTTTTTTTTTTAAATCAATCTTTATTGTTCCTATTATTACAAAGGTTCCTCATTTCTTCCCCCCTCCACCAGGCTCCCACCCCACCCTCTGCCCTTTCCCCATCCCCCATTGTCCTCATCCATAGGTGCACAGTTTATGTTCAGTCTCTTCCCGCATCCACTACTCCTTTAGAATTTTCCTTTTTTTTAAAAGGTGAATTTCATTGTATGAATGTACCATGTTTTGTTTAGAGAAACAAAAATTCATGCCTGAATAGACATGTGAGTTATGTCCACATTTTACTATTTTGAATAATGCTGCTGCAATCAACGTTGTAGTACAAATGTTTGAGGTCCTGTTTACAATTCTGTGTGTATGTACATATTAAAAATATAATTGCTAGATGTGATAATTCTAAGTTTAATCTTTTTCTATGTTTTCCTCCGTGGCTGCATCATTTTACATTTCTACCAGCATTGCACAGGGTTGCCTTCTGATATGATTTGCAAACATTTTCTCAAATTTTGTGAGTTGCCTTTGCAGTATATTGGTAATGTCTTCTAATGCACAAATGTTTTTAATTTCAATGAAGTTTGATTTATCTATTTTTTCTTTGGTTGCTTGGCGACATATTAAAAAGATATTACTAGGTACAATATCAATATCCAGTAAGTCTCTTCCTTTGTGTCCACATCTGAATTTTTTTTTTTTTTAAATAAGTTTTTATTTTTCAAATTATTACAAATGTTCCTTCCCCCCCCCCCCCCCCCCCACATCTGAAGTTTTGTAGTTCTCTCTCTTATGTTTGGGTTTCTGGTCCATTTTGTGTTAATAATTTGCACATGGTATAAAGTCAGGTTACAACTTCATCCTTCTGCATGTGCATATCGGATATCAACGTTTGTTGAAAAGACCACCCATTCCCTATTGAATGGTCCTGGCAACCTCATACCATTTTAAAAAATCAATTCATTAAAATTTTTGTTTTAGCCGGTTTGGCTTAATGGATAGAGCATTGGCCTGTGGACTGATGGGTCCCAGATTCGATTACGGTCAAGGGCACATGCTGGAATTGCAGGCTGGATCCCCAGTGTGGAGCATGCAGAAGGCAGCCCATCAATGATTCTTTCTCGTCACTGATGTTTTTATCTCTCTCTCCCTCTCACTTCCTCTCTGAAATCAATAAAAATATATATTGTTTTAATTTTGTTTTAAGATCTTTGAGGAAATTGAAGCTCTTCTCTCTCAAACACAACTGGAGACTGGAACTTTTAGGCTAGAAAAATGTAAATCAACTAGAGGTTTAAGGAACACTTTTTAATACACCAAGAAATTCAACACAATCAAGAAGTCTAATATAGGGGTTTTAAAGTTGCCCTTGGAGCGCAGTGGAGGGTGGGAAAACCTGTGACAGCGTGAACGCCTGCACCTGGGGCAATACCCTGTGGAGCAGGTGCTGCCCCAAAGAATGGCATCCCCTTTGCTTTTTGGACTGGGATACAAATGCAATGGAGAAAGCATAGACTCTTTTTATAATAAATGGGCCCCACATATAAATTTTTATTAATGTTTTAGAGAGAGGGATGGAGAGATAGAAACATGAAGGGGAGAACATCAGTAGGCTGCCTCCTGCAAGCCCCCTACTGGGATTGAGTCACACCTCGGGCATGTGCCCTCAACAGGAATCCTCCTGTTTCCTGGGTCCATGCTCAACCACTGAGCCACACTGGCCAGGCCCAAATCTAAAACTTGACCAGAAATCATCTAATGCCAAAGAAATATCGAAGACCATTTAAGCAAAAATTGGGAACATTTATTTTCACAAAATGTGCTAAATTATGTATTATAGAAAGACATCATTTTGTTCCTATCTCTACTCTTCTGTGCCAGTTTCTTTGTTAGATAACTCAAGACGAGAGACAAGACAGGTGTCTCTGAGGTCCTGGGATCTAGCTTGTGTTCATGAATAACAACTACCAAAAACAAACAAACAAACAAACAAACAACAAAACAAAATGAAGGAAAAATAAAACACCACAAACCCTGTTGTACAAAAACAGCCCGTGATGCTCCAATTAGGACCAGCCTCGTCATGCAAACGCTAAGCACGGCTATGAAAACACACCTCCACCTACTTAGCTCTCCATCACTGAGCTTCTGGGAGCCGCCTAGCTCCTGGATGTGGAGGTTACAGGGTAACAGGTTCTTGTGGTTATGACTTCTGGAATGGGGTCCCCTCACCTCTGGATTCTCCTCCTCTACCCTCAAACACACCTACTAAGCTGTCCTTGCCCACTCCAAGGCTAAGCAAATATCCTCTTTCGCTTGGTTTCTCAAGAAGGCACCGGTCCTCTCACTCTCCAAATTACGTGTGCTGCACCTGCCGGTCCCCGTCCTCTCTCTGATTCCCATCTTCTTTGTTCCCAGAGGCTTCTATAATAAAACCATCACTGCCTGAATCCCTCCTAAGGAGACAAGCCTTCTTTGGTGTGCACAGTGAGTTAACTGACAGGTGTATTTAATGCAGCAAATGAGCACAAGTATCTTTGGCTAAGGGGCAGTCTTCATGTGGGTGGATAATAATCTAGGAAGAGGATATATTAGTCATGACTCTCTTAGTTATGGAGGTGGAAGCACAACTCTGCTTAAGAGAAATAACAATAACAATGATTGATTTATAGAACTTGAAAATCAGGGGTGGCCATGGCCACAGGCTTGATCGGCTCTAGTGGTTCAAACTCAGTGGTTCAAACTCCCTATCACTCCCTCTCTCATCATACCTTCCATTTGCAACGGCTTCATTCTTCTGGGCCACTCAAGGTGCTAGGGGACATGGCCGCCAGCAGTTCTGGGGTAACAGTTAGTAATTTGTGGTCTTAGAGACTTGTCTCCCAGTATTTCCTAGTTTAAAAATATTGGGAGTTTCCTAATCACTTAAATGAAGAACCTTATTTTGGCACAGTTTCCAGTCCAGCATTGCGTTGTGACAGTGTGGTTACCCTGCAGGGCTACATAGGAGCAATGCAGAGTTCCTCTTTCCCCCAGTGAATCCTCACCCGAGAATACTTTTCCATCAACTTTTAGAGAGTGGAAGGGAGGGAAGGAGACAGAGAGTGAAAAACATGGGTGTGAGAAAGACACAGGGATTGGTTGCCTCCCGCACATGCCCCGACCAAGATCTAGCCTGCGACCGAGGTATGTGTCCTTGACCTCAGTCTGAGGGCCTACACTCTATCTACTGAGCCAAACCAGCCAGGGCTAGAGTTACTTCTTGAAAACAGTAACAGAGGTTCCACTGGCTGCCTTCTTAGAAAGTTGTTCCATGTCACGACCACAAACAGAATTTAATGCCCAAGTCATTTTTGTTCACTCGGCCAGCCAAATTACCATGAACAAGGATGATATCATTACAGCTGATATTTGTAACTGTTTCAATCATTTGCATCCCAAGTTCTAAGGCCTACATATTAAATACAGATTTGTTTAATGAAATGTATAGTTTTATTAACACAGTATAATAGAAGTTACTGGTCTGACCCTGAAATTAATATTCCAATTTGGTTCTGGTTGTCTAGTCAGCGTCAGAGCTGTATACCTCCACTGTGCTTCTACAGGATGTTCACGATGTCCCATGAATAATAGGATTCTAGCCAGTCAGCGTGGCTCAATGGTTGAGCATCGACCTATGAACCAGGAGGTCACAGTATGATTCCCAGTCAGGGCATATGCCCGGGTTGTGCACTCAATCCCCAGTACGGGCAAGCCAATCTATGATTCTCTTTCATCATTGATGTTTCTCTTTCTCTCTCTCCCTTTCCTTTTCTCTTTCTGAAATCAATAAAAACATTTTTTAAAGCCGGGACCGGTTTGGCTCAATGGATAGAGCGTCGGCTTGGGGACTGAAGGGTCCCGGGTTCGATTCCGGTCAAGGGCATGTACCTTGGTTGCAGGCATATCCCCAGTAGGGGGTCTGCAAGAGGCAGCTGATCGATGACTCTCTCTCATCGATGTTTCTAACTCTCTATCTCTCTCCCTTCCTCTCTGTACAAAATCAATAAAATATATTTTAAAAAAAACAAACATTTTTTAAAGGGTTCCAGGCAAAGACGTTGTATGTACATATACATAAACCATGGACACAGACAGTGGGGTGGTGAGGGCCTGGGCCAGGGGAGGCTGAAAGGGGTTTTGTTATTTTTTAAAGTGTACCAGGGTCAGGCCCTGGCTGGGTAGCTCAGTTGGTTAGAGCTTCTGCTTAATATGCCAGAGTTGCAGGTTCAATCCTCAGTCAGGGCACGTACTAGAAGCAACCAATGAATGCATGAATAAGTGGAATAACAAGTCAATGTTTTTCTCTCCCTTCCTCTCTCTGTGCCTTCCTCTATCTCTAAAATCAATACTTTTTTTTAAATTAAAAAAATAAACGAATAAAAGGGTCCCAGGGTCAGTGTACTTGGGAACTCCTGGATTAAGTGAGTCTCATTACCACAGAACTGACGCAGGGACACGCCCTCACACACTGGAGGGCAGAGGTGGCAGCGCACAGAGAGACCTGCCTGACCATAGGCGCTTCCTTTGGAGCAGCTCCAGCACCAGCGCTCCGCAGGACACACTTGAGGAAATGCTGATGGTCTGATTATTTGCTTTTTATATTCAAATAACATCAGATTTAAGGGCAAGGACCAAAATTCACTGACCTGTTGTACAAGCAGGTGTTTGCTTGAAGGTGACTTTTCATTTCAGCACTGGCAGGGACCACAGATAATAAGATCCGAGATTGTAAAATGAATTGTATAATAAACTTCTGAGGATTCCAATACCATAATTTTGTGAACTAGTGTCTAGGCCAGTGGTCGGCAAACTGCGGCTCTCAAGCCACATGCAGCTCTCGAGCCACGGTTTGCCGCTCTGTTGACTAATGAGTTTGCCGACCACTGACCTAGACTCTCAATTCCAATAATTACAGGCTGTTGTTGTTCCTTGTGCTTATGCCCCTATCCCAGTGGTCCGCAAACTCATTAGTCAAAAGAGCCGCAGTTTGCCGACTACTGATCTAGGCCCTTTGGCAATCTGGTCTCTGACCCTGCTTGAGTAACTAGGCCATTTTTCAGTTTAACCTGCCTGCCAGACCAACTGCATTCCCTGCATTGTTCATTTCACCACAAGGCTTGCCTTACCAGTTTCCATTATAGACTCCAACGGCTATCGAGGCACTGGCCATATCCTGTGACTCTACCTGCTGAGCATGAGTCAACTGAAACTACCCATTCATCTTATCTCACAACCCCACTTTCTGAGACCACTGGGCCAGTAGACCCTGGAGAGTCCAGTTGCCCCACCAACCAGAAAGTGGATGATGGAAGTTTACGGCCTTGCTTACCTAGCAACCCTCCCTTTGGTTCTTGTTTATAAAACCCTTGCCTATTCTTCCCATCTTAGAGAGTGTCTCTGGTTCACGCTGAAGGCCATGTTCTCTGATGTGCAAATCATAACAGAAGCAAACTCTCTTAATTTCTGTGGACTTTCAAGTCCTGATGACTTGAATACATATGGTTGGACATCCTGCCAGGATGTTCTAATGAGAGTTGGGCATATGCCCATGAAAAGGACTCCCAGTTGGTTAGGAAATGCAGCTTTGGATTCAGAAATCCAGTGACCAGTATTAGGACATCAGTCAAGAGTTTTCATTCTTAAAATCTTACTGTTTTTTTTTTTTCATCCAATAAATATTAACCAAGTGTCTGCTCTGTTCCAGGCTCTATGCCTGGCAATGGCTTGACTCCATGCTAAAATCAAACAAGCAAAGTTGTTCTTGTTTCAGCTTTAGTCTGTCTTCTGTTGGTAGAAGAGAAGAGAGACTATTCACCTTCATCCAGAAAGACCATTAAAAAAAAAGACCATATATTTCAGAGAGGAAGGGAGAAGAAGAGAAGAGATAGAAACAATAATGATGAAAATCACTGATTGGCAGCCTTCTGCATGCCCCCTACTGGGGATCAAGTGGGCAACCCAGCATGTGCCCTTGATCGGAACTGAACATGGTATTCTTCAGTTCACAGGCTAATGCTCTACCCATTGAGCCAAACCATCTAGGGCTAGAAAGACAATTTAGAACCTTGAAGGAACTATTCTCAAACAGATTTCTAGCATATATTTTATATATTCTATTGGAGTTCTTGAACAACAGCATCCAAAAAGGCAATTCCATAGTAAAAGATATACTTGTGAGATTGTGGTTTATAATAATATGTGTATTTGGTCTACACACACACACACACACACACACACACACACATATACACACATACCTCTTTCTGTCAGAGTTCCTAAAACACATGGACAAAGATGTCTCTTATTATGTTTTTGGTTTTTTTAAATATATTTTATTGATTTTTTTTACAGAGAGGAAGAAAGAGGAACAGAGTCAGAAACATCAATGGGAGATAAACATCAATCAGCTGCCTCTTGCACACCTCCCACTAGGGATGTACCTGCAACCAAGGCACACGCCCCCCCAATAGGAATCAACCTGGGACACCCCCCCTCCCCCCCAGTCCACAGGCCGACGCTCTATCCACTGAGCCAAACCAGCCAGACTCTTATTATGTTAATGAGATGACTTTTGGACCACCAACATGAATTACAAACAACTAATCTGAGTCTGTTTTAGGAGGATGCTTAAATTACTATAGAGCCTACCTGAATTCAACACAAAATACCCTGGCCTGGATAGAAACAGCAAAACTCAGGCAGTTGTCTCCATGTCTGAAAAACTCCCAACTTAAGCTCTAGAGCAACAACAAATCTTGTTAAATAGCAGGAGTGCCATTTGGATATGCACTCTGATTTTTTTAAATAGAAAGAACAGCCAAATTAAACTGCCTCATCAGTATCAGCCAAGGGAGCTAATTGAGAACAGAGTCCAAGTGTTGACCATCAACTGTTACTGGGAAATGGCTTGGAATGACCAATGAGAGGGAGCAATAGCACAGGTTATGAAAATAACAGGGCAAGATGTGCAACAAACGAAGGAAGAGAAATCAACTTTTCAGGAAATGCTGTATCCTGTATCTGCCCATTACTAACAGTTGCCTACTACAGAATTTTAAGGTTACATGCCATTCATTGCTACATAGAGAGCATGATTATATGTAACCATCATTGATGTACATACGTGTGCGTGTGTGTGTGTGTGTGTGTGTGTGTGTGTGTGTGTGTTGAACCCTTGGAATTATCAACATTTAAGGGACCAGCAAAGAGGAACCAATAGAAAAGAGTGGGATAGAGCTAGAAAAGGTAGAAGCCAACAAAGAGTTCTAATGAGGGCTGCCCAAAGCAGCAAAGAGCTCAGAGAGGACTAAGAGTGCCCAATAAATTTGGTAACCAGAGCCTGTGGTGACCTTGAAAAGAACAATTTCAGTAGACTGTTAAAGGCAAAAGCTGGTTTACAGTAGGTTAAGGAAAGGGAAGTATGAAAACATTCCATCCATTCATCCATTTATTCTAATGCGTCCTGAGTGGCTACTGGGTCTGCACTGACTGTTGGTTCCAAAGGGAAGAACAGAAAGAGAACAAGGTGAGGCTTTTTACTTAGAATTCTACTGGCCTGCGAATCATTCAGGGTCTGATACACTCCTGTGTGTTTTATGTATATAATATCATACAAGCTGATAAACAGAAAGTAAGCAAAGTGGTAAATATTTAGTACAGTACAAGACTTAGGTATATATCTTCACGTGGTACAAGCCAGTCATGATTTGCCTACTAGGGATAATTTCTCCTGCGCTCACGATCACCCATTCCCTGTGGTGGAAGCTGGTGGCCCTGAGGTCATTTGGACATTTCTGCAGGATCAAATGGCAGCTTCTCAAAATGAAAGTCCCTCCACTTTGCATACAGTCTCTGCTCCCCAGTTGCAACATCCTCCACCACAAAACTTTCAATTTTTATGATTGGGATCTCAAATGTCTTGTACTTCACATGGATGCCCCAGTCATGGCTGCAGTTCTGTCTGGCACAGAATACCTTTGCTTTCTTCTCAAAAATCCCCACACTCTTTGGTTTGGGGTGTAATTTAGTCACGAAGCACTCCTTGAAAGCATCTCCAACCACAGTGTAATGGCTTTCCTATAGATGAAGGGATCAAACATAAAAAAACAACATTAGAACCAATTCGCAATTGTGATTTAAAAAACAACTCCAGCCCAAACCGGTTTGGCTCAGTGGATAGAGCGCAGCCTGCAGACTGAAAGGTCCCAGGTTCGATTCTGGTCAAGGGCATGTACTTTGGTTGAGGGCACATCCCCAGTAGGGGGTGTGCAGGAGGCAGCTGATCGATGTTTCTCTCTCATCGATGCTTCTAACTCTCTATCCCTCTCCCTTCCTCTCTGTAAAAAATCAATAAAATATATTTTTAACCCTTTGCACTCAGAACCATTCTGGACATTGGCTACCAGCTACTCGACGCTACTTTGCGGCAGAAACGTGCGTTGAATTAACTCAATTCTCCATAATCACTAATAAACTGCAATGTCCCCCCTGAGAGGGGACATCCGAGTGATATGCTAGAATTCCGATGTCCCCTGAGAGGGGACAGCGGAGTGCAAAGGGTTAAAAATAAAATAAATAAATAAATAAATAAAACAACTCCAGCTAGGCTCAGTAGTTGAGCATCGACCTATGTATGAACCAGGAGGTCACATGGTTCAATTCCTGGTCAGGGCACAAGCCTGGGTTTCGGGCTTGATCTGCAGTAGAGGATGTGCAGGAGGCAGCTGATCAATGATTCTCTATCATCATTGATGTCTCTCTCTCTCTCTCTCCCTCCCTCCCTCCCTCCCTCCCTCCCTCCCTCCCTCCCTCCCTCCCTCTCTGAAATCAATAAAAATATATTAAGAAAAAAGAAAACTCCACGATAATCTGCGATGAAGAGCAGGTGAGACCCCACTTATTTCACAGGTGGGGAAAGAAGAAAATACAGATTCACCGGAAGGCCAAGCCACGCAGCACGGCTCCCAGTCACATGGGTGGAAGTGAGGGTTGGGGTGGAGGAGCAAGTGGGTTGATAGGGGACATCTCATGAAGAGAAGGACTGAGAAGTTTCCAGGCAGCCTGGCTTCTTACGTAGATACTCTATTAATTCAGAAACAAAAGGGGTATTTGTTGTAGATCCATGGAGCCTGAGATCACCAGCGGCCTGACAGGCAGAAGCCAGAAGACACAGGGAAGAACAACAAAGGTCAGTGTGGATCTGAACAGGGTCAGGGATTGATGTGTCCTCAGCCGACTTTAGAGCAAACCTTAAAAAGCCACACCGCACAGCACGTGCAGATCCATAGGAGAATGTACAGTCTAAATGGGCCATTTCCAATAGAAAATCACCCTGCTGAAAGCGTCTTTTACAGTTAAAGGAGACTCAATGATCCGGGAACTTGTCAGTATCACCCCTAATACGCTTCCTGCTCCAACAGCTGGATTAGAGACTTCAGTTTTCTGAAGACCAAACAGAACCCTAAAGTCATCACTCATCATCTGAACCAGCCCGGACACCACCTAACCCTGGATCGGCAGCCGCTGAGTTACCTCCAATGTCTGTCTTTGGAGACTTTTCTAACCTTTTATCTGAAAGTTTGTTAACTTGCAGACATTGTGTTTTAAAAAACAAGGCGACATTTTGTTTATAGAAGTGAACCACAATCCAAAAGGAAAGTTTGGAAAGCTTAAAATAGTACAGAGAGAAAAATATCATGGAATCTTGCTAAATATTAATATACATCAGTATATTTCCTGTAGTCTTTTTTCTGTACAGTTTTTCTTTTTTCTTTTTTGTTGACAGATTTTTGTTGACTTATTAGTGATAGCAGTTCGCTGATATTATTTCACATATCTATAATTATAGCATATTTACAATTTTGTATCCTGATTACTTTTCTGCTTTACCATCAGTTTATAAGGAGTTTTTCATTATATTATATAAACTTCATAATCATTTTGTTTAGTAAACCTGACTTTAGAATAATTTTAGATTAACAGATAAGTTACAAATATAGTCCAGAGAATTCCCGAATTCACCTTTTCTGAAATGCTAGCTAACATCTTACATAATATAGTACAGTACATTTGTCCAAACTAAGAAGTTAATATCAGCACATTACTATTAGTTAACTATAAATTTTATCTCTTTTCCTAGTAAAACCCTCTATCTGTTTTAAGATCTAATCCAGGGAACCACACTGAATTTAGCATAGCCATATTTCTTTTTTTCTTTTTTTAAAATATATTTTATTGATTTTTTTTACAGAGAGGAAGGGAGAGGGATAGAGAGCCAGAAACATCGATGAAAAAGAAACATCTGGGGATGTGCCCGCAACCAAGGTACATGCCCTTGACCAGAATCGAACCCAGGACCCTTGAGTCCGCAGGCTGACACCATATTCACTGAGCCAAACCGGTTTCGGCAGCATAGCCATATTTCTAATGGCCGCATAATACTTAATTAAGTGGCTGTGCAGCAATTTTTAAAATGATTTTCTTTATTGTTGAAATTAAGGTTATTATTGTTTTTAACTTTTTAGCTTTTGTAAAATACATGGACCATGACATTGGTTATAAGGAAAGTACAGTCTTCTTATAAATATCTCACCAGTAGTGAGTAAGCTTTAATTAGTGCTAAAAAAATGACCCAGTGTTCTTTGGAAAAGGCTGCTCACCTCTATCACTCTTATATCCGCTGTATGACAAGCAAAGGCTTTGCACTTTCTGCAGAGCAGTTTCTTATTTTTCTTATCAAGTTTAGGTTCTGCTTTTCCTTGACTATCCCTGATGAATTTTTCATGAATCTGGATCTGGTGAATCTACATGGGAAAAAAAGAAAAACAACTCATAAATGTAATTAAAGTATAACTAGGATACATATGTGTAAACGCGAGCACGCACATACACATACACACACACACACACACACACACACACATATATATATATATATATATATTTCATTCTGCATACACTTCCATGAACATGTCATAACTGGTGATTTTGCAAAAACCCCATAGTTAATTTTATTAGTTCTCCTAACTCTTTGTTAAGTCACTGTTTAACTGTGGCGTCCAATTAGTCTTTTAATTTCCTCATTAAAGTTGCCCACAGAGCACTAAAGATGTCCATAAAACAGTCATATAAACCATGCTTTCTACTTTAGTAGCTGGCAAAACTTAAAATGTCCTTCATAAATAGATATATGATAAGCATGGGCTGTTTCAGACATATTTACACTCACTTCCGAGGGATAGACCCAATGGAATGAAACAGCAGGCAGAAGAGCCCTCACCATCCAAATCTGTTTTTGTCTCTCTCCCATTCCAACCACAGAGGGTACTGTCAAATTACAGTAAGGTTAAATGTGTGTGTAGTATGACTGCATTATATTTCAAAATTTACGTTTATTATTTTAAATTTTTTAAAAAATATATATATTTATTGGTTTCAGAGAAGAAGGAAGAGGAAGAGAGAGATAGAAACATCAATGATAGGAGATAATCATTGATCGGCTGTCTCCTGCACGTCCCCTACTGGGGATCAAACTTGCTACCTGGGCATATGCCCATGATTGGAATTGAACCTGGGATCCTTCAGTCTGAAGGCTAATGCTCTATTCACTGAGCCAAAACGGCTAGGGCTGTTAATTTAAAATAAACATAAGGAGCCCAGGCGGCATGGCTCAGTGGCTCAGCTCTGACCTAGAACCAGGAGGTCACAGTTCAATTCCTGGTCAGGGCACATTCCCAGGTTGCAGGCTTGATCCCCAATGTGGTAGGGGATCAAGGTAGCCAATCAGTGATTCTCTCTCATCATTGATGTTTCTCTCTCTCTCTCTCCCTCTCCCTTCCTTTCTGAAATCAATAAACACATTTAAAAATAAATAAATAAAATAAGCATAAGGCAATTCTAACGGGTGAAGAGAGAAAGGCAGACTAGCTAGGAACCTTGGGACCCTATGGCAGTATGTTCCCTGTTTGTTGTTGTTTTCATCTCATATAGCCTAGATTGGAGCTGAAGAAACCGACAACCAGAAATACCTATGGGCACAGATAAAAAAAAAAGTTTCAACAGCCAGACCAGCGTGGCTCAGTGGCTGACCTATGAGCCAGGAGGTCACGGTTCGATTCCAGGTGAGGGCACATGCCCGGGTTGTGGGCTCGATCCCCAGTGGAGGTGTGCAGGAGGCAGCTGATCAAGAGTCTCTCTCGCCGAAACTGGTTTGGCTCAATGGATAGAGCGTCGGCTGGGGGACTGAAAGGTCCCGGGTTCGATTCCGGTCAAGGACATGTACTTTGGTTGCGGGCATATCCCCAGTAGGGGGTGTGCAAGAGGCAGCTGATTGATGACTCTTTCTCATCGATGTTTCTAGCTCTCTATCCCTCTCTCTTCCTCTCTGTAAAAATCAATAAAATATATTAAAAAAAAAAAAAAAAAAAAAAAAGAGTCTCTCTCATTATTGGTGTTTCTGTCTCTCCCTCTCTGAAATCAATAAAAATAGACATTTTTTTTTTAAAGTCTCAACAAAAGCCTATTCTCTCAAGCCAAAAGGCCAGGGAAAGGGCAGCCTAGAAAGACAGAAAACTTTACCCAAGAAATATTCTACCCCAACCAAATACCAAAGAATAAAACAAAACAAATTAAAAAAAAAAAACTGTGACCCGATTTCCACCCATGCCAGCAAAGGCTGAGTGGAGAACCGAACCTACATTCCCACTTTGTGGGGCTGTAATGAAATGCCCAACACACTCACCTGGTGGTGTCAGAGAAGGCCAAGAATGGAGCTAGGACTTTCATCCCTGCTTAATGGTAGCCACCCCTGCCCCTTGTCTCTGGTGTCACTGGAGACCATGTGGGGAGCCAGAACTTCCACCTGCCCCCAGCAGTAACAAGGAGCCTCCCCCTCATTGGTATCAACAGAAGCTGAGTAGGGAACTGCAGAGAGCGCTTGGGAAGGCGCATGAGCTGATTGCTGGCTGAGTCCAATGGTGTCAGCAGAGCCACATTCTAGAAATACACCTTGCCGGAGACAGGTATGTTGTCAGCCTGACCTTTAAGCTCAGAAGCCAGGAAGTGGGTTTCATAGTCTAAGGTTAGCCAGGCGCCAGGAACTGACACAATTATCCAGGCTCAGCCAGGAATGACAATTACAAAGAAGCCCGAAAAATGAAGAATTGCAGCCTGATCTTTAACCATGATTTCACATAATTTCCTTTGTCTTAAATTCCTGTAAAACTTCCTGGTATCATGCTGTATATAATGAATGCATTGCACTAGCCCTGGGTCACTGTCTCTCCATTCGAGGGCAGCGTCCCACCTGGCCCCAGCTTTACTTAAAGTCTTTGTGTCTCTTTTTTTTTTTTCCTTTTCTCAATCCCCAGCCGCTCCTAATCAGGACTTGTCCTCTCTCTAGCTGGGCAGGTCGCGGCCAAGAGAAAAAACTTATAGGGAACCTGGATTTCTATTTCCACCTAGCAGTGATGAGATAATGTCCCTGTCTACTCTGCCAGAAAGGCACCAGAAAAATCCAGCTAACACAGAAGGTTAAATCTCTTAAAATCCCAAATCTCTTAATGTGATATGAAAATATCCAGGTTTCAATAAAAAAAAATAATCACTCTTCATACCAAAAACCAGAAAAATCTCAAACTGAATGAAAAAAAAAAAAGTTAATCAATGGATACCACCACTGAGAAGAAAGAAGTTATCAGAGAAAGATTTTAAAGCAGCCACAATAGCCGAAACCGGTGGCTCAGTGGATAGAGCATCGGCCTGTGGACTGAAAGGCCCAGGTTAGATTCCAGTCAAGGGCACATACCACAGTTGCGTGCTTAATCCCCAGTGGGGGGTATGCAGGAGGCAGCCAGTCAATGATTTTCTCTCATCATTGATGTTTCTATCTCTCTTTCCCTCTCCCTTCCTCTCTGAAATCAATAAAAAAATATTTTTTAAAAAATTAAATAAAAATAAAGGGGAAATCAAAACAATCTGAGATGAAGAGAAACTAAGAGAATTTGTTTACCAGTGGAATTTCCCTAAAAGAATGGCAAAAGGAAGTTCTCTAAACAGAAGGAAATGATAAAAGGAGTTTTAGAACATCATAAACAAAGAAAGAACATGGTGATTTCCTCAATGTCAGCTATAAAATCAAGCATCCAATTTTTTAAAATGCACTTATATCTAATTAAATTAAATTATATACTAAAATTCAGTTAAGTAGTAATAATCCCAAATATTTTAAATGTTACTATGGGCAATAAATCCAAGTAAGTTAAAACTATTACTGCTCTATTTAAAACTAACTCAACGGGTAAAGAGGCTCAACCAATGTCACAAATTAAATCTATAGCTCACAGCCTCTCCCTTCCACCCGTGGTAGAAGAAGCTGAGTTCCACGGACTGAGGTGCAAAAAAGCGAAACCATAAAACCCTGACTGTGTGCTGTCATGGGAACACATCACGTTGGAAGTTCTTTTTGACATTTTATTCTCTACTCTAGGGGTGTCGAACTCAATCAGAGAAGGGGCCAAAATCTAAAATCCAGCCTAAATCGCGGGCCAAATGGTTTACTGAACAGTCATAAACTGACAATGTCATAAACTGACAGCGGAGTGCAGTGATGACAGCGCGGTGCGGGCCACATTGCAAGGCCTGGTGGGCTGGATTTGGCCCGAGGGCCTTGTGTTTGACACATGTGCTCTACTCCATGAGGGAGGAAGGTGGGCTTCCTCATTTTAATTTCAAACTAGAACTGTGAAAAATGCCCTTTATACCTTATTTCTCCAGAATTACAGACTCCCAAATCCTGAAGCTTCCCTCATGGAAATCAGTCCTTGGATACCTCTGGACCATCTATTGATACATGTTAAAATGGCTGCAGAGTCACCAGAGAGTCCCTGGGGACCACAGGGCTCTAAGGAAGGTCGGCCGCATGCAGACAATGGGCAATGCAACTTACTCTCCACCTCCATCTACGTGGTGCCGCCCTAACCTGAAGGGTTTGATTCTGGTCAAGGGCATGTGCCTTGGCTACGGACACATCCCCAGTAGGGGGTGGGCAGGAGGTGGCTGATTGGTGTTTCTCTCTCATCAATGTTTCTAACTCTCTGTCCCTCTCCCTTCCTCTCTGTAAAAAAAAATCAATAAATTATATATATATATATATATATATATATATATATATATATATATTTTAAAATATATTTTATTGATTTTATACAGAGAGGAATTGAGAGGGACAGAGAGTTAGAAACGTCGATGAGAGAGAAACATTGACCAGCTGCCTCTTGCACACCCCCCACAGGGGACGTGCCCGCAACCAAGGTACATGCCCTTGACCGGAATTGAACCGGGACCTTTCAGTCCGCAGGCCGACGCTCTATCCACTGAGCCAAACCGGTCCCGGCAATTATATTTACTATAATAAATAAAAATAATAAAAGCACAACTTCAGACGTCAGCATTAATAAAATATATTTTAATCTCATTGAGACTTAAAAGCAGAATGAGCTAGATGTTCACTGCAGGACAAATTTTAAAGATTAAACTTACTGTTCTAATGCAACACTCCGCCATCTGACTCCCCTTCCCTGTTTCTTACGGTCAGATTCGGAAAGAGTAGCACAGATGGAAAGACTTACCTTTTTTTTAAAAGCTTTTTCATCCCATGCCTGGAGGCTAAGAATGGAGTCATTCATCATTTTCTCTTTGTATAAGTTTATTTTTTCTTTTTCAATCACATCAGCATTACTAGTCACAAGGAAGCACTTGCTCCCTCTTGCTCTTCCTCTGCCTGTCGGGAAATAAACATTTCATTCGGGGCCTTTGGTGTAAAGCTCTGACAAATCTGAGCATAGGTAAGCTAAGGGAAACCATAAAATCCATAAAACCATATTCCTAAAACTCAACTCTGGGTGACTGAATCCCGCTTTCCAGGAAGCTGAGCCGTCAGAGCACAGACGGAGAGGCGGGTGTGCACCTGGAGCCCGCTGCAGCCTCAGTGCTGCAGTGGGTCAGACAGCCACACCATCAGAAACACTGCTTTCCAGAGGGTCCAACATGAGCCCTCCGGATGGCGCGGGGAGGGCTCTCAGGTGAATAATGACAGATCCTCCCTCAGGAGCTTTCCAGGAAATGGGGAAATCAGCTATGATCACAACCACACGAACACAGGTGGAAAAGGAGAAGTGCTGAAATACATGAAGAGTTACGGATGTTCAAAAGAGAGATGGCTGACAGCTGGGGAGTTTGGGGCAGGTGATAGGGACGTGGGGGAAGAGCAATACATGATCATCAGTAGCAAATAATGAGCAATCCCTTCAACAAGGAGAAAATGCTGAGGTCAGGTCGGCTGAAGTGAATCGTGAATACAGGGGAAGAATTGGGAAGATAAAGTGGGTGCTCGGTTTGAAAACTCTGTTAACATCAAGCCCAGCTGGTGTGGCTCAGTGGTTGAGAATCGACCTATGAACCAGGAGGTCATGGTTTGATTTCAAGCCAGGGGGCTCCATCCCCAGTGGGGTTGTGCAGGAGGAAGCCAATCATTGATTCTCTCTCATCATTGATGTTTCTCTTTCTCTCTCCCTTCTCTGAAATAAAGATATATATATATATATATATATATATATATATATATATATATATATACACACATAACTCTGTAACATTAAGAAAATTGGGGAACCACTGCAGTTTCTATACAGGGAAGTGACACGTTCAGAGCTTTTTCCAGGAGAGGTAATGTGGCAGCTGCTGTTACAGAAACCGAAAAAGGAAGAGAGGCCAGTTAGGAGACTCTGGTGCACGTGGGACAGAAGAGCTCCTTGGACACAGCGGGCCCCGTGGCACCACACGCACAGCCAGGAAAGTGTGCATGCCAACTGCCAGAGCCCCAAACCAGTGGGAATTATCCTCCTAAAAACATGTCAGTCAGTGTTGGTCAAGTGCACCGTTTTCCTGGTGAACAGGAATTAAAATGGTGGACAAAACTGTAGCCACCCAATCCGGGCCCAATAAGTCACCTTCCGGGCAGTGACACCAGAGCCCCCGGCGCCCCTGGTCACACACACACAGGCAGGACTCGGGAAAGGAGAAAGGCCGGAATGATGGGCACGCTCACACATCGGACAAACGGGCTGACATTTAAAACAGCGCCAGAGCGCCTCTCACCTCTGGTTTGGATCATCCTGATGACATTGCCCACGTACTCGTACAGGATGACCAGATTGCACTGAGCGATGTCGATGCCTTCGTCAGCCACGGAGGTGGCGATCAGAATCTTCTTTCCGCCGTGGGCTCGGAACGCATCCAGGACACACTTCTGTGCCGGGAGGGTCATTCCTGGGCCAGAGTCAGAGGGCATGACCACTCACCAGAGGGAATTTCACCCCTGAAGAAAAGCAGCTATAAACAATGGAATGCTCACTACACACCAGGGACCGTGGTCAGTGCTTTGGATTCACGATCTCTCAACAACCCCTGGCTGCAGGGCCCACCCTATCATCGCCACGGAGAGCTCATGCAGGCGGTGCAGCCTGGACTCTGCCACAGCCTGCCCGAGTTCAAATTCCAGCTGCGGCATTTGCCAGCTGTGTGGCTTCGGTTGTGTTGTCTCAAAACAAACATTGATTAAAAAAATAGATTACTAATTGTAATACCTTTGCACGTGTAGAGGAGTTTACAGCTGAGAAAACATTTTCATCTCCTTACTCACGGGAACCTCACAAAGCTCTCTCACGGGTTGACTGGCAAGTGCCACCATTCCCCTCACAGATGAGGACCGTGAGGCTTTGGAAGTGGGACAAACTGACAGGTAGCCTGCAGCAGAACCTGGCCTTGCGTTTTTAAGTCTAGGATCCTAAGAGCGAGCAGTGCTCAGCCACTGATATAATGAGAAGAGAAAGAACTTCAGCGATCCCCACGTTAGAGCTAATAGAATTTATAGAAGTTCCATTTTTTTTCCTAGAATATCGGCTGTCAAAATCTTGAGATATACTTTATGAAGGAAAAAAACAACTTCAAGATGGACACCACGCTTCATTAATTTCTGAGTTTCTTCCTTCATTTGTTTATCAAACATTTATTCGGCATTATGGTTTGTCAGATAAGAATACCGTGGTTAAAGGTCCACTTTTATCTACAATAAGGAGCTCACAGTCTGAGGAAGCTGTAGTTCATGTGAAGAGCAATGAGGTGGAGGCAGGCTGGATGCTGTGGGAATGTGGAGGGGGCTGGGGAGGGCTGTCTGGCAGAAGCACAATGACCAGCACCGGCTAAGTTCTGAATACATGTGGGTGGATGGATGGATGGATGGATGAATAACTGAGGAAACAAATAAGAAGATGTTCTCTGAGTGTTTATTTGTGGGGAAATAACAAAGGTGGAAATCATATTGGACTCATGTTGCAGTCAGATGGCACAAGAACTTTGACCACAAGAATCTGTGGTGTTCAGTCGGAGAAAGATAAATATCACATGACCGCACTCAGTTGTTGAATATAATGAACAACATAAACTGATGAACAAAAATAGAGCCAGAGTCATCGAAGCATCCAACAGACTGTCCAACCTAAGAGAGGAAGGCAGGGGAGTGGGGCGGGGGGAGAGATCAACCAAAAGACTTATATAGCCAAAGCTGGTTTGGCTCAGTGGATAGAGAGTGAGCTTGCGGACTGAAAGATCCCAGGTTCGATTTCGGTCAGGGGCATGTACCTTGGTTGGGGGCACATCCCCAGTAGGGTGTGTGCAAGAGGCAGCTGATCGATGTTTCTCTATTATCCATGTTTTTAACTCTCTATCCCTCTCTCTTCCTCTCTGTAAAAAATCAATAAAATATAATTTTTTAAAAAAGACTTGTATGCATGAAAATGAGCATAACCAATGGTTACAGACAGTAGGGGGGTGAGGACATGGGCTGGGGAGTTGGGAGTGGCGGGGAGAGAGGTCAATGGGGGGAAAAGGAAACATATGTAATACTTTACATTTTTTTAAATATATTTTATTGATTTTCTACAGAAAGGAAGAGAGAGGGATAAAGAGTCAGAAACATCGATGAGAGAGAATCATCGATCAGCTGCCTCTTGCACACCCCCTACTGGGGATGTGCCCACAACCAAGGTACATGCCCTTGACCGGAATGGAACCTGGGACCTTTCAGTCCGCAGGCTCTATCCACTGAGCCAAACCGGTTTTGGCACATATGTAATACTTTAAACAATAGAGAATTAAAAAAAAGAAAAAAAGAAAGAATCCGTGGTGTTGGACTTCATTTGGTAAGCCACATTTTCACAATCTGAATTTGCCCTTTAGAATCACGAAATTTAAAATGCGTATAAGGCGGAAGTGCAAGGGTGATGACAGGACTGACAGGGTGGGAACTGCTTATCATAACACTGCGGAGGAGGAACAGAGAGGAGCTGTCACTGCTGGTCACTGAGGCGTGGGGAGCACAGCTGTGTGAATGCCGGTGAGGCTGGCCACCTGGCTCCTCCCGGGTGATCACAGAGGCAGCCCCACACCCTCTGACCACCCTCGCTAGCGTTCAGGCTTGTCTATTTGGACTACTTTTTTAAACTCAAAGTACATCATACACTCAAAAGCATCTACAGTTTAAAGAACAATGAAGTATCCAAAACCGGTTTGGCCCAGTGGATAGAGCGTTAGCCTGGACTGAAGGGACCCGGGTTCGATTCCGGTCAAGGGCATGTACCTTGGTTGCGGGCACATCCCCGGTAGGGGGCATGCAGGAGGCAGCTGATTGATGTTTCTCTCTCATTGATGTTTCCATTTCTCTCTCCCTCTCCCTTCCTGTCTGTAAAAAAATCAATAAAATATTTTTTTTAAAAGAAGAAAAAAGAGAAAAATGAAGTAGAAACAGAACATTTCTATTTCCAGTTAATCTGCTGGTTGAGCAGAAGAGTGACATGCTCAAACAATATGTAAAAAAAAAAAAAAAAGAAAAGAAAGAGATGTAACTGGTTTGGCTCAGTGGATAGAGTGTCAGCCTGCAGACTGAAGGGTCCCAGGTTTGATTCCGGTCAGGGGCATGTACCTTGGTTGAGGGCACATCCTCAGTAGAGGGTGTGCAGGAGGAAGCTGATAGATGTTTCCCTCTCATCGATGTGTCTAACTCTCTATCCCTCTCCCTTCCTCTCTGTAAAAATTCAATAACATATATTTTTTAAAATATGTTTAAAAAAAGAATGGGCCGAAACCAGTTTGGCTCAATGGATAGAGCATCGGCTTGGGGACTGAAGGGACCCGGGGTCGATTCCGGTCAAGGGCATGTACCTTGGTTGTGGGCACATCCCCAGTAGGGGGTGTGCAAGAGGCAGCTGATCGATGACTCTTTCTCATCGATGTTTCTAACTCTCTATCTCTCTCCCTTCCTCTCTGTACAAAATCAATAAAATATATTAAATAAATAAATAAAGAATGGGAGGAGGCAGTGTCTGCAACTTTCTAGCATGTGAGCATGTGATGGCCTTTTGATATGTCAACTTGGCTAAGCTGAACTACAGTCCCGAGTGGAATTTGCAGTTGTAATTAAAGTTCTTAATCAGTTGACATTAGGGAATCAACAGGGGCTTCACCCTAGGTGGGCGTAGACTAATCAATAATACTGATTAGGTATTAGTATTAAAAAGGGCTTAGATGTTTCCTGAGATAAGGGACTACAAACAGCTCATGGCTATGGGGTTCCAGCCAGCTCCTGACCACCTACCCTGTAGACCTCAGACTTATTTTACCAGTACAATTGTGCATGCCTGTACCTCGTAATAAATGTATGTGTGTGTGTGTGTGTGTGTGTGTGTGTATGAAATTCATGCATGAGGGTGAGGGGATGTGTGTCCCTCAGCCCAGCCTGCACCCTCTCCAATCTGGGATCCCTCTCACAATCCAGGCCTGCTGGCTCCCAACTGCTTGCCTGCCTGCCTTCCTGATTGCCCCTAACTGCTTTTGCCCGCCAGCCTGATCACTCCCTAACCACTCCCCTGCCAGCCTGATTGATGCCGAATTATCCCCCTGCCAGCCTGATTGCCCCTAATTGCTGTCCCCTGCAGGCCTGGTCCCACCCAATTGCTCTCCCCTGCAGGCCTGGATCCCCATCCAACTGCCCTTCCCTGCAGGCCCGGTTGCCCCCAACTTGCCTCCTCTGCTGGTCTGGTCACCCCTAACTGCCCTCCCCTGCAGACTTGATCACCTCCAACTGCCCTCCCTTGCAGGCCTGGTCCCTCCCAACTACCCTCCCCTGCTGGCTATTTTGTGGTGGCCATCTTGTGTCCACATGGGGGCAGCCATCTTGTGTGTTGGAGTGATGTCAATTTGCATATTATTCTTTTATTAGATAGGATATATACACACACACACACACACACACACACACACACATATATATATGTGTGTGTGTGTGTGTGTGTGTGTGTGTGTATATATATGTATATGTATAATCTACTGGTTTTGCTTCTTTAGTTGAACCCTGATACAAACATAAAAAAATATTCAATAGATTACATATATTCTTATATGAAGTATACCATATATAAATACCTCTGTCCTTATTTGTTTTGCCACGTCCAGTCAATATCTCAGGTTTTAGAAAGCTGAGTTTAGAATTTTCCTCAATCCATTTCTTTAAAGCCTGAAAACAAAAAGCAATTATCAGTTATGCCCTATTTGTATGCCATCTGTATTAATTCAATACTGAAGTATATGCAAGAAGAAAAAAACACGTTAAGCTGGTATACAGACAGTTTTCAGATTGATAAATCTAAGAAAACTGCTTCTTGGAATTGAATTCTATACAATAATTAAAAAACATATAAAGGTATAAAGACAACTTTATAAACTAGAGTAACTACAACAGTGAAGTAAAGAGAAGACAATCTTTTCGATAAAATGGTCCTGCTCTGTTCGTTGTCCACAGGAGGAAGCAGCTTACATCCACCAGTCCTCTGGTTTTCACGAAGAGAATGGTTCTGGTCTCTGGGTTTAGGTGGTACTCCTCTTGCAAGATGAAGTAGAGGTCCTTCAGTTTAGGGTTCTCGTTGCTGGGATCCATAGAAATGCTCTCTAGTTCTTCCAACCTTTCTGCAAAAGGACAACGTTTTATAAACGACTCATAAATT
Organism: Pipistrellus hanaki; assembly: GCF_964339955.1. Taxonomy (NCBI): domain Eukaryota; kingdom Metazoa; phylum Chordata; class Mammalia; order Chiroptera; family Vespertilionidae; genus Pipistrellus; species Pipistrellus hanaki. Next base: position 27,838,629 of record NC_140513.1, on the reverse strand, counting down.
CTAGAAATTTCTAGAATGGGACCTTCAGCTATAGTCCAGTTAATCTCTTAATCTGACCAGAATTGTGTAAGTGAAAACCACCAATTGAATGCATACATTAAACACACCAATAAATGCATGTATTTTGTTTCCCCCCAGAGAGCTGCCTGTTCAATGTTTAGCAGCACATCACTTGGTTACACATATGTGCACGTAAATACTTCAGTATAGCCTTCTCCTGATTATTAATAGCAATTTGGGGGGGAAATTGGAGAGAAGAAGGAAGCGTTACTTTTCATTTCATATCTTCCTACATTTTTCTTAATATGAGGGATATGGGATTATGGGCCATTGAGGTTTTCCTCTTTACATAGAAGTATAAATAAATTACAGTATTTTTAATATCATTAAAGCAATTTTTTTGTAGTTTGTAAACCTTTACAAAATTACTGAAAGTAAAATCAAAATATGCTACTATTAACTATTTCCATGAAATATATCCTTTGCGAATCCTACTATTTTCCCTTCTTCAAAACTGGAACTAGGGTGAGCCGCAGGTTCTTTCCATTAGGACCGGGTTTCACTGAAGCTCAGTGGTCCGGCCGTCTGCGTGAGCCCAGGACACACTGTGCCTGAGCATCACCAAACACTAACCACAATGCCGTGCCATCATGCTATCCCTGGAGTCACCAGGCTGCGGGGCTTCCTCCTCCAGAAACACCACCCACCTTCAAATCTCCGAGTGAGGTCCTGCTCTATCTCATCAAACCCGGCTGTGCGGACGTTGTTGAAGAAGTCTTTCAAGTACTCCAGAGCATCTTTCGTCCGTGCGTGCTCATTGATAATGAGGGCATCATTAAGTATCTGTTTAAAAAGAAAACGGAGTTTCAATGTATTTCTAATGTCCAACACATCTGCTGTACTGAAGTCCAACGAGCTATAACTTGGCATGAAATTAATTTTAAGAATAAACTTTTCTCAAATCTGTTCCAACTTAGTTTTTTTTTTTTTTTTTTTTTTTTTTTAAATGAACAGTCCCTTATGGTACTTAGTAAAATCTTGGAATCAAATACTGTTTTCAAAAAATCTCAGTTAGCTAGGATCAATAACTAATTAGGATCACTTTGGAGTCTAGATGTCTGCCTTGGAAGAGAAAATTATAAGAAAAATGCATGTCAAAGGCTTAAAAAAAAAAAAAAAAAAAAAAAAGCAAGTCAACTTCCATATCAATCTGCCTCAAAATTCAGACATTCAACTCAATCTCTTTGTATTGATACATCTAAACTCATCACTGAATGGGGACTGCACCCGCTTAGAATGATGAGGCTGACCACCTACACCAAATATTAAGTTCATTAAAATTCTATAAATGCAAAGTGGCTGGATATGTCCTAAAATATCCATATCTTCCTGTGTGCATGTGGCTCCATCCGAGGTAAGAAAACCTGTTTCAGGATAGGGCAACGGGAGTCTCATACTGAACTTGAAGGATGGCCGTCACCAGTCACCCATCTGCAGTAACGTTCTTCCTCACCCAACCTTTCCTAACCATGAATCAGGTTAGGAAGGTGAGCCATGGGAATGCTGGAGGCCCGGCACAGAGCCTCCCTTCGTCCATCCTGCTGCCTCCAGAGTTAAGTTCAGAAAGCAGACAAAGACGATGCTGAATGAGATAATCTTTGGAGTTTGCTTCATAAGAATCTTACGGTAAGTTCCTAAGTGAGCTGTGGGGATAGGATGAAAAGTTGATGTTCCCTCAGCTGCTACAGCACAGCTCCCAGCAGGTGCTACAACCAAGACAGGCCTGACCAGCCCTGGCCGGGTAGCTCCGTTGGTTAGAGAATCGTCCCAATATGCCGAGGTTGTGGGTTTGATCCCAGGTCAGGGCACATCCAAGAATCAACCAAAGAATGCATAAGTGGAACAACAACTCAATGTCTGTCTCTCTCTACTCAGTAAGTAAAAAATAAAATAAAATACGCCTTTCCAAAGCAGCAGCCTACCCGCAGGTGTGACGTGTACAAAAACAGCGCTCTGCAGATCCTGCTCTCCTTGTCTTTGTCCTGCAGCCCCAGCACCGAGCACTTTTTCTGAAACGTCATGATCCACTGCTCATACCTCTGTGTTCCAAAATCCCTGTTTTGAATCTGAGATAAGGTTTCTGGAAAGAAAAAGGTTTTCATGGTGTCATAGGTCAGTCGCTTCAGGTTCTAAGCCTGCCTTCCCCTCTCATTTTCTTTCTTATTCTGTACGCAGAGGGGGCAGGGCTCTGCAGCCCGGGCTCTGTGCTGGGGGCCGGGGCCCAGTCACGGAGGAGGGAGACCCGGCCCTGCCCCCCAGCAGCTCAGGCTGCGAGAGGCTCTAGGGACAGTCAGTTCTCCAGGGCTCCCAGAGAAGAGCCCAGTCCGATGAAATTCACAGGGAGAGCTCTGTTTCTGGGCTAAGACGTTCCTCTTTTTAAATAAAAGGAGCAGGGGAGGCTTCCGAGACAAGTGGCCTTGACATGCTTCTTTCCCAGGCCAGCTACAAACGAGGCGGCCAGCAGTCAACGACATGAATCAGCAAGTATTTATTGAACTTGGGGAGGCAGGGAAACAAGCAAGGCTCGGCCAGGCAGGCAGATGGGAAACCTCTGTACGTTCTGCTCCATTATGAAACGAACCTACAACTGCTCTAAAAAATAAAGTCTAATAAAAAACAACAACAACAACAACAAAAACTAGCTAAGCAATCCAGAAATGAACAGCTGACAGGATTTGGACTGGCGAAAAGGAGGAGGTTGGGTATTAGAGGTGGAGGGAATAAAAAGGTAGAAATTCAAGTCCCCGCACCCTCCTGCCCCTTCCCCAGGTCATACCATGTCATAATGCCCCTGGATGATATCATGGCCTCCTAACTGGTCTCCCTGCTTCTCCCCGTATTCCCTGCAATCCTTTCCTCACTCGGCAGTTGGTGAGAAACTGCTATCCGGCTGCTTCCGACAGGTCCTCGGTGGCCCCGCCCTGCCTGCTTCTGATCCCCATCTCTACACTCCCCTCCCTGCATTTACAGGGCTGAGGTGAGTCCCCACACTGCTCTCCCGGCCTCCGTCCATGTTGTTCCCTCTGCCTGAAACACCCTGAGCCCACCACCCACCCACTCACCCCATACGTGAGCTGCTTTATTTTTATTACTTCCTAATTCTGGCTGTACTGTTACACTGGAAATGCCATGAAGGCAGGGGCTGTGTCTCAGGGTCCACCGCGTATTCCCATCAGCCGGCACCTTGCCAACACGGAATGAACGAATACACGCATGAATGAGCATGTTCAAGGCTAAATCAAAAAATGATGTCGGGGAAAGAGTGGAAGATAAGAGTGGAGAGAAGCAGAGCCGGGTTGTGCAGGCAGGACTCAGACTGTGAAGGCAGAGACCTGGAGGGCTTTGCCTGTAAGCAAAGGGATTCACGCAGGACCCTGTACTTCAGGAAGACGAGCCAGGCAATGGGGGAGGGAAATGGATGGAAAAAAGAGTGAAGCGGGCAAACCAGCTAGAAAGCTATTAGACTAAGCCCTAAATCAAGCCGTAAAAGGAAAGAGAAGTTAGAACAAGTGTGAGAGAAGGTAGCACCATGAGATATCTTGCAGACATTAGAAATTCAGTTAACTCCCAACTCACCCTGTACCTGCCAGAGCCGCTCCTAGTTCTAGAACCAGCACCACGCACAGGCATATGCACAGGTGCCCAAGCGAGAAGCCTGCGGGGAAATCTCCCTCTTCCTTCCCCCTCTTCCTCCCTCCCTCCCTCCCAAATCCAGTCAGCCATTAAGTCTGAGACTTCCTGTTTGCAGTGCTTTGCACAAGCCTCCTCCCTTCACCAAGCCAGGTCCACAGCCTCCGGCCCTCTTCCTTCACTGGCGTCCTTATCACGTCAAAATCCTCAGTCGCTTCCCATAGCTTTCAGGGTACAATTTAAACTCAGCTTGGCCTACCAGCCCCTTCCCCGTCTACCCGCTGCCTCTCCCTTTAGCCTCTCACCCTTACTCACATGTTAACATTATCATGAGAAAATATATATATTAAATTATCACGAAATGCTTGCACTTCCTAAAAAGCACTGCACTCTCTCTTCCTTCTATGCCTAATGCCTTTCGATCTCACCTAACTGTCTCTCCTTAACGTGGCTGACTCCCAGATCTGTCCCAGGAAGCCTTCCCGCAGCCCAGCCCAGTTCCATGTGCACCCATGGCACCCAGCGGGTGACGCTGCCCGGTCCCATGGAAACCACTTGCATCTGATTCTCACGGTTTCACGGTGAGCTCCCGAGGGTGGGGACCATAGCTTCAATCTTGCTGTTTCCATCTCTACCACAGTTCCCAGTACAATAACTCTGTGGCGAATGAATGAGTGGATAAAAGAGACAAGAACTGAACTTGGTGACTTCATGAGAGAGTCTCAAAAGAAGAAAGGTCAAAGGTCACCTCTAGGCTTGAATCTGAGCCATTGCAGGAATGAAACCACCAAAGGAATGGTGGTTTCATTCCTGCAATAGGAAGTCAGGACAGAAAGCTACCTTGGAAGGTCAAAAAAGCCATGGACTGATTTACATGTACTATCAGGTGTGTGTGTGTGTCCTGCATTTACTTTGGACTTACAAAAGGGGGAAGAGGCAATAGAAAATGAAGGAGGTCTTGGGAGGTTCTTTAATAACCTATAATCAAGTAAGTCAACCTCAAAAAAAAAAAAAAAAAAAAAAAAAGTCAACCTCTGGATAGGGTCTTGACATTGTCTGAACTAAGGAGACTGCAAATACTAGTGAACAACATGTGGCTGTTCCCAAATGAGAGGACGGGAAGTGAAATTTATCTCACCGAGACTTACGGTACCGAGTTCACCAAAGACGCTCTTTGCCAGGCTCTCTGTCTCCCTCATCAGCTCAGAGATGATGCTTTTAAATCTGTTGTTGGTCCGTGATTTCACTTGCCTGAAAACTAGAGCCACCAAAGGAAAGTGAGTATTTTTCCGGAAGCTTATGCCAGAGTTTAAAGAAGGCACCCCCAAACCTTTCTCTCCTGTTATTATTTCTTCTGAGCCCCCAAGCTCATAGGCAACTCACCGAGGTGATCCAACAAACACTCGGAAACCTGCAACAGATCCCTCCTGCTGACGTGTCTGCTGTGCTCGGGGTCTAACCCAATTCTCACTCTGGCTTTCCTGTTACTCAGCACAGGGCCCTGCTCTGAGGAGGCTGGTGTCCAGCGTGTCTCTGCAAATGCCACGCTTTTTAAGTCTGTCTCTGTTCTCGGATCCCTTCCCACACAACCCCCAGGACAGGGTGCACTGTTCCTGACCTTCATTATTGCACTGTTTCCGCAGAAATGTATTCACTGCCCATCATGTGCCACATTGTGGTGACAGACAGTTGAAAAGAACTTACTCCGTGCTCCAGAGAGGTCTGTGCTCTTAGGGGACAGAAAGATACGCAGCTAAATAACCACAGCTGAGTGTGGTAACACAGTGTGCACATGTGTCACGGAGCACAGGGAAAAGAACCCCAAATTCTTCCGAGGGAGGCAGTGGTGTGGGACACGCCGGGGAAGAGGAAAAAAGGAAGCAAATGCAAACGTGTACAAAACAGAGCATGGACCAAAGTCAGAGAGAAAAGGCATCTGACACAGGTGAGGGGCCCACATGAATGCAATGATCGGGTTTATGGGGGGTGGAAGGAGAGGAAGCTGAGGGCAGGAGGGGCCAGGTTATGAATAAACATGTACTTGATACGAAAAAGTTCAGACAGAAACATTAACTGCTCCCTCCCTATTTCATGTCTGTCTGCTCTGCCTTGTACAGTCATATGCTGTTCAGAGAGCAAGGATGAAATCATGTGTATTTCCTCTCCCCCCTCTCCCTTGCTGAACAGTACTGCATTGGCATCCAATAAACATTTGCTAGTCCATCTTATAAAAATCATTTTCTCATCTTTAGAGGTAAGGTCTGATGAACTCAGATAATTTCAACCTAAACTATCAGATAAACATAGAAATAATAAATGACCACACAGTATCCTCCTCAGGCACGGACACCGGGAAGGACCGAGCCGGGTCTTGGCCATTGACATGCTTAGATTTTCTCATCGCCTCCCCCTTTCATGATTCTCTGTGTTTTATGGAAATGAAGTCAGACGTTTGCTTCCTACAGGCCATTCCTGAGGTTCCTCTCTGCTTGGGCAGAGAGCTCCGTCGAGGAGAGAGGCCAGAAACGTGACTATTTCCCAAGTTTGGGGTTAAATAGTTTCTACCAAACAGAGAAAGTATAAAACTTTAGTGTCCATTCACATGGCTCTGAACAAGGAATAGCAGAGGATAACAGAGTCTACAGGACTCGTTCCTGGGTTCCACTTACACTTCTGGGGCTTATAAACGATCTCCTCCAGTTCCTCCACGTTGTCTCTGACCGTTGCCAGCACGGATGCGTCCAGAGATGCACACAGCTTGCAGATATACTCCGTGGCTTCCGTTGTGTTCTTGGCATCCCCGACGCCCACCGAGGCCGTCAGCCCAATGACCTGTGAGGAGCCCGCCAAGCCGTTAGCTGTCCGGGGAGAGCCCGGCATTTCCTCAGCCCCCCCCGGAGCTCTCTCCTGCTCCCACACCTTCCCCTGACTCCCAATACAGAGGCAGGGGCATGTTTCCCCTGAAACTCTCTCTGACGGTGCAAACGGACAGGTCCTCCTCAAGCAAAGCACGGGATAAATGCGGAAGTCACAACTCATGAGTTGAACACAAATCGGCACAGATACGAAGAGAGGAAACCCTTCCAGGCAGGGCTTCTTTCTTCTTTCCCCGCGTGCCCCCGGTGATGAGTGGAACAGCACACTGAGAGGAAAAGGGCTGAAGTCAGACACCCTCCCATGTCACCCTAGCTGTGTGTCCGTAGACAGGCAGCTCCCTTCTATATAAAAGTAAGTCAAGCCTGGCATATGTAGCTCAGTGGTTGAGCATCCATCTATGTATGAACCAGGAGGTCACGATTCAATTCCCGGTCAGGCAGGGCACATGCCTGGGTTGCGTGCTCAATCCCCAGTGTGGGGCGTGCAGGAGGCCAGTTGATCAATGATTCTCTCTCATCACTCATGTTTCTCTCTCTCCCTCTCCCTTCCTCTCTGAAATCAATGAAAGTATATGTTTTAAAAAAAAAGTCAAGCCGAAACCGGTTTGGCTCAGTGGTGGAGCATCTGTCTACAGACTGAAGGGTCCCAGGTTCGATTCCGGTCAGGGGCATGTACATTGGTTGCGGGTACATCCCCGGTGGGGGGGGTGCGGGAGGCAGCTGGTCGATGTTTCTCTCTCATCGACGTTTCTGGCTCTCTATCCCTCTCTCCTCTTCTCTGTGAAAAATCAATAAAATATATTAAAAAAAAAAAAAAAAAAAAGAGTAAGTCAATAAGATTTAGGAAGGTGACAGCTCCGCCCAGGAATCCATGACTTTGCAGATACCTGTGGCAGCGGGTCTGAAGATCCTCCAAGCTTCTGATCTAGATAATGGAACATGATCACGTTGTAAGGATGGCGCTTGCTGGTGTTGTGGCATTCATCAAAGATCATCAAAGTAAAGACAGAGAGTGATGGAATAGTCCTGTTTTTAAGGCCGTTCACAAGAATCTGTGGCGTTAAAATGATGATGTCATTGTTCTCAACAATCTGTTCCACTGAGATATTCTCAACCATGGCTCCAGAAATGCCGGCAATTTTGTACCTGGGAATGACAGAAGCTGCCTGTTACCAACCTCGGTGTGAGTGAGAGACCACAGAGATCTGAAACACTGGATCAGAACGTTAACTGACTGCGTCCTCCCTAAGTCAAAAAGGAGACAAGTGCTTAGCACATAGGAAGTGATCAATAAATGCAAGCTAGTTAAAATGGCCAGGAGTATATACTAAGCCACTAAGAAACTAGTTCTTAGAGCAGTGGTTGTCAACCTGTGGGTCTCGACCCCTTTGGGGGTCGAATGACCCTTTCATAGGGGTCGCCTATCAGATATTTACATTACGATTCATTAACAGTAGCAAAATTACAGTTATGAAGTAGCAACGGAAATAATTTTATGGTTGGGGACACCACAACATGACCTCTGTAAAATGGGAGTGTTCCAGGAAACAGAGTAAAGGGTCATTGAAATAGGATGAGTTCAAGTTCTGGGCAAGGTTACAGGCAGAACTTTCTTTTTCATTAAAGAGCAAGCCCTATGTACACTTAGTGGTTGTCTCGATGTTGGCCTTGAAAAACAATGCTGTTCTATCCAATTAAAAAAAAAAGTGCACCTGGCATGGTATTGAGATTATGGGCATATCTGGTCTCTGGCCTGTAAGGTCAGACAGCTAAGTTTATCTTCATCATTCTTCAAACGGGCTAAAGCAAACTAGAAAGCAACATTTTATCTAGGAAGAACAGCAGAAAATTCCAAACAACAATTTGTTGCAGAATGGGGGTTTTCCTTCTCAGAACCTTTAAAAATAACTACCTGCCCCTAAAGCAGCGCAGTCATGTAGGGTCTGCCTGCGTGTGGTACTCTTGTGGCTGCCCTGGCCAGTTCAATAAATTCTTGCCTGCTTTTTTTTTAATAAATCATCAGCCTCTGGTGGTCTTATTTTGAACCCAGGGTTCGACCCCACAACAGTCATGGCATTAGGAAGGTTGAGAACCACTGACTTGACTCTTTAACACACTAAATAAATCATAAAATCATTAAAAAGTTAAATGTGCCAGTTAAACGTAAAATGTATCTAAGTCATTTACTTAGGATTTCTGGTATAGCTAACAAAACAGACTTGAATCCTGAAGGAGTTACATCTAGATTTTATAAAAGCTCAATCTACTATGAATTTTTTGAATCATGGTTTTCCAAAACCAAACCAAAGCGGAAAGCACCCCAAGTTACATAAAACTAGAGAAAAACAAGTTGGAACAACTGTTATACTTACCCATGTCTTTCAAAATGTTTTAAGAAGACGTTTTTCTGCTGTTCGTACACTGGGAGTTGATTAGCAAAAAACACCACCTTTCCCTTTTGTCCTTGTGGAAATTTCTGAAGATGATGCTCACATATGAGAAGTGCAACAAAGGTTTTCCCACAACCTTTTAACATAAAGAAAAAGAAAAGGTCACTAATATATTAAAATATTTCTGTAGAATGGTAATTATTTTTGGCTCTCCTAAAACCACTGGATAGACTGAAACATCCATCTTATATGAAAACTGCTGTTTGAAATTTTAACCCTGCTAATTGGCTTCTGTAAATTCTTGCTTGCTAAAACTACTCCCACTTCAGCGAGGCCATTAAACCTTCCCCAGACAAGGTTATCAGTGCTGGTGCCAGGCTAGGCCTCTGGTTGAGTTCTCAAGGCCCAGCACATATGGGTTCTTTAAGAACTTGCAAAAGGGGCCGGAAACACTCCATATTTGGGAGACAAAGAAGGTAAAAACATATAAATAGGGAAAATTCCTGCATGTTGGGGCCCAGAATTTGAGAGACATTTTCCTCTGGACCCGCGCGTAATAAATGTAATTCGATCTCTCTGGTATTGCTTTGTTCTTCCTTGGTTTTCTGTAACAGAACTAGTATACCGGAAATGTGAATGGGTGAAAAATGGTAGAATTTACACCAGGATTAACAAATATTAACCTACTTCCTAGGACTTGCCTTACTCGGTCAGGCCCTGAAGTAAGCGAAAAAATGGCATTTTTCTTCCCCCTCGGGTTCCTGAAAATACCTACCTTGAGACTATACTAATAACACGGTTTTCTCAAAAGACAAATGGAACAAGGAAAAAACTAAAACGTGCCCATTTCATCCCAGAATTCAATAAAAGGGGAAAAAAGGGAAGCAGAGAAACAAACCATCTAAGTGCTGGCCATCAGCTTACCAGTAGGAGCACATATGATTGTGTTTTTTCCTTCTAGAGCAGGACCAGCGAGCTCTAGTTGGTAATTTCGTGGCTTCACTGGGCTCTGAGTATGAGCCGCTTCTGAAACACAAAAGGAACAAAATTACTAAGGAGTTGCTGCCGGAGGGGTCGAGGCAATAGCTATCTACTGTCAGACAGACAGGAAGCTGACTCCGGTAAGAAGGTCCTTGTGCCTGAAAGTTTACAATCCTAGTTTTTAAGGTTCCAGCTTCTCCATTGATTTGAAGTGGAGAATTCCCCCTCAATGACAAAGTAGTGATGGCAAAAAGGGGAAGAAACAATAAAATAACAAATGGCTTAATTCAGGGCAACACAGATGCCCACCGGTTAAAGGAAATGCTACCTGGAACAAAACAGCAAGAAATCTTTGCAAAACACCAAACACTAAATCTTGAATTCTCAAAGCAACCTCTTATTTTTCAAAAAAAAAATAAAAAAAAAAAATATATATATATATATATTTTTTTTTTTTTAAATACTTCCTTTTTTTAAAAAAATATATTTTATTGATTTTGTACAGAGAGGAAAGGAGAGAGATAGAGAGCCAGAAACATCGATGAGAGTCATCGATCAGCTGCCTCTTGCACACCCCCTACTGGGGATATGCCCGCAACCAAGGTACATGCCCTTGACCGGAATCGAACCCGGGACCCTTCAGTCCCCAAGCCGACGCTCTATCCATTGAGCCAAACCGGTCCCGGCTCAAAAAAATATATTTTATTGATTTTTTTTTTTTTACAGAGAGGAATAGAGAGCTAGAAACATCGACCAGCTGCCTCCTGCACATCCCCGACTGGGGATGTGCCCACAACCAATGTACATGCCCTTGACCGGAATCGAATCTGGGACTTTCAGTCAGCAGACCGACGCTCTATCCACTGAGCCAAACCGGTTTCGGCAACAACCTCTTATTGAAGAGCAGTCATGCTTTGTAATTCTGAAGGCTCTCACGTGCTATTTTCTCTCAAAAGAGAAGGGGAAACTAAGGCATGTGGGGGGCTAGCTATCTGAGTCTGTGCCAGGGGCCTGCATGCTGACGCACGCTCTTGCTTGCCGATAAGCTCCATTCTATCTGTGAGGCCTGTCCCGCCTCGCAGAACCTGTTTCCCGGAATACTCCCCTCTTACCGAGGTCATCAGCCATGAACCCTATACAACCCCCTGAGGAGTTTGGCAGTGCTGGCGCCAGACAGGCCTCTGAGTGTCACCTCACTGCCCCCATCCCGGCTCCCAGGGGGCTGCAAGGCCAGTGCAAAGTCCGGAAGCCTGATCCATATTTGGGGGACAAAGAAACTAAAGGGTATAAAGGGAAAGCTTCGTCCACATTCATCACTCCGGATTTGGAGACTGACTCCCCGAGTCATTGGAAATAAAGGTTATTTTTCTGAATATCATCTTAGGGCCCGGCTGATTAATTCTCCTGCGCTTCCTGGCAGATTATCTGCAACATTAATCCCAGTCGTGCTGCCTACTTAGGGCACCGCTGGTAAAGGCCGATGGCCATCCATTCCTCCCGCACCCCCCATCCCACCCCCAAGACGGGAAAGGCCTTCCTCCAGTGATTTACTGGATTCCAGGCCTCACTGGCCTGGACGACTGGGACCCCCACTGGCGCCCCAGTGGGACAAAAAAAGACCTTTCTGGAACCAGACGTCTGACTGGTGAGTTTCCCCCCCGGGGGACCAATCTGAACTCAGGCCTGACTTTCAGGACAGAAGAAGTGGCTGATGACCAGTTAGGCAAAATATTTGCCTCAGTTCAGGGATTTCCAGAGAGTGGAAGTCAAAGCCCAGACTGACTGGTGTGTGACTGTGGATGTAAGAGTCTGTGTGAAGCAAAAGTTACCTTGTGTTTGTCCTGTGTCTCTGTTAACTGGGAAGTATTACACGGTTTAACTGCAAATATGGGAAGTAGTTCCTCCAAAACCCACTGTTTTAGAATGTATGTTAAAGAATTTTAAGAAAGGTCTTACTGGGGACGATGGGGTGAACTTAGTTCCCTGGAAGTTAAGAAAGATGTGTGAAATAGACTGGCCATCCTTTGGGTCAGGAAGGCACATTCGATATCCCTGCAATCAGGAATGTTTACAGAGTTATAAAGGGAGTTTTTTGTTGTTATGTTTTTAATATAAATTTTTATTAATTTCAGAGAGGAAGGGATAGGGAGATAGAAACATCAATGATGAAAAAGAATCATTGGCCGAAACCTGTTTGGCTCAGTGGATAGAGCATCAGCCTGCGGACTGAAAGGTCCCAGGTTCAATTCCGGTCGAGGGCATGTACCTTGGTTGCGGGCACATCCCCAGTGGGGCTGTGCAAGAGACAGCTGATCGATGATTCTCTCTCGTCGATGTTTTTAACTCTCTATCCCTCTCTCTTCCCCTCTATAAAAAAATCAATAAAATATATATTTTTAAAAAGAATGTATTATTTAAAAAAAAAAAAAAAAAAAGAATCATTGACTGGCTGCCTCCTGCACACCCGCCACTAAGGACTGAACCCACAATCTGGGCATGTGCCCTGACCAGAATCAAACCTCTTGGTTTACAGGTCAACGCTCAACCACTGAGCCATGCCAGTGCGCAAGAACCAGAAGTTTTAAAAAACAATCAGAGGCTTTATATCACTAATAGATAAGCAAATGGAAATAGGTCAAGAGCCACAAATACCTTGAAAATCATCTACTGAGTCCAAAATATCCATTTGAAAGAAAAGAAGACTTTCTAAAAGGGTAAGAGAGTTCACTAAGGACCTTTCACATGTCAGAAAAGTTGAAAGCAACTGATAGTCATTGATTTTATTTTGGAATGACCAAAAACTTGAATCATTCAGTTGCAGAAGTAATCTATAAATTTGCTTCTCATGGTGTTATCCCCAAATCACATCTTTCTGTTAACACTACTCATGTATATCATAATTTTCCCCAATAACTTTTGACTATGGCATATTATGCAACTTTCTTGGTCTCGTGAAAATAATAAGATGGGCCTTCTACAGCCACAGGTAACTCATACCGGGCCTTTGTATGAGTTAGAAAAAGCTCTCCCCTCAAAGGACATAGCACTGTTTGACGAACAGCACAAGCTGGATCTCAGTCCCCTCAACCCTCAGCTGCTTACACGTGGGCAGCACACAAACTTCATCAACTTACCCTGCAGCCCTGGGATCTTAGAAGGAAAGAGGGCACAAGACTCCCAAAGAGTAGAAATATTTCGTTAGAAAGCAGGGCTGATGTTTTAAATCCTGTCTGTGAAAGCAGGAGCTCATGGACATTGAGTTTTTGGGAGGATTATTTGCATTTTCAATGTAGTGATGCCTATATTTTCTTAGTGATAAAAGAAGACCAAAAAGAAGATAGGAAAGTTGACAATTGATTTCCTAACCATAGAAAAAAAGTATTTCTTGTCATGTAAAAATTCTCTTTTCTTTATTACTTTCCCTTTAAAAACTTTTCATAAGGCTGTGACTTCGGTACTGAAAACGTGTCCCCACACAAAAGACTTGAAGAGCAACATGTGGAAGAGAAAAAACAGTGCTGGGTACCTGCAGGTGGACATGCATTCTGACTAAGATTCTGGCATTCCGGTTCCTCCTTGTAGAAAATCTGTATGTCCGAAGTTTCCACTTCTTCATCCTCAAGCTCTTTCGTTTCCTCTTTTGCACCTTTATGAGACCAAAGGGCACCTTAGAATCTTTACACAAACCGATTCCAGTCTCGATTGTGAAAACCTCAAATGAGGTCAAAATACTAAAATTGTAAACTCCCATTAAGATTTCTCACAAGCACGACTGCCATCTTTAAGACAATTAAAAGAATCTTTTCGAGTTTGCTATCTCAATTTGGAGTTTGAACTCCGATGTCATTTCGGACTTTATTATTCAGGCACTTGTTGGAAATGCAGACTCCTGTACCGCTATCGCATCAGTATCTGCGTCTGAACAAGACCCCGGGTGGCTCACATGCACACTAAGGAAGATACTCACGTCTTCCTTCCCTGGCCTCCCCAAGCAATCAGATGTGTATTTACACGATTTCTGGGAACAAGTTGTGATCTAAAGAAGCCAGAAAAGGCTAAGAGGGTTTACCAAACTCAGCCTTTAAAAGGTTGCTTTGAGGTTAGCTTCAGGAAACCAGATGATGACTCAGTTACTTAATCACAATAGATTCTTTTTTTCAATCCTGCTCTGGTTCAGTTCCAGATGGCCTGCCTCCCCCAAATCCTTTGGGCCAGACGGGATATCTGGATGAGAACGGTTTGCCCTGGTCCATATTAGGGGTTGTATACACCCAAACTACTTCTATAGGTAAGTGGCCTCTTGCCTTCCAGAATTCAATTTCATTCTGGCCTCTCATTAGAGATGTAGTGATGGGTATCGGAGGGGAAAATGCCTCTGATAGCGAGTGAGAAAACGGGTAGGAATGAAGGAAGCCCTAAGGAGAACTAGGAGGAAGGCAGAGCCCGTCTTCAGACCTTCCCTCCCACTTCAGAACTGTCCCTTCCAAATCCTACCTTTCTCCAGAATCCACAGCTCACTAAAATTGCTCTCTTCTTTTTCCAAAGCGAGTTTCAAATGTTTGGGCCAGTTCTCCTTGTCGGATCTGAGAAGGCACTCAATCAGTTTCTCCGCACCTGCCATCGGCCCCTTGTTGGAACAAACCTGAGCAAGACAACTGCAGTTGACTGATCAATTATTTCAAAGTTTTCCTTTTATGAGTTATTATTGAAGAAATACCAACTCAAGTGCTATCTCATTTTAAATCATTGTTTGGTTCACTAGGTCTTACTCATGAACATTTTTGCCCCATCCCACACAATTTTATTTTTTTTAAAACCTTTCTTTGCCCTTGTCCTGTTCATATTGTACCACTCTGTCAAGCCAAGTATTCTCACCTCCTCTGAGAGCTTATATTCAATCATCATCAGCAACATCAGGAAAACAACCCACATAATAGCCATTCAAAATATGGATATATTGGCATAAAAAGATATTTCAAAGGATATAACCAAATATTAACAAATGGGTTTTTCAAGGTAGTGAGAATTACATGACTTTTATTATTAATCATAATCATAATAACTAAAATTTGTTGAGCATTTATTATTATGCACCAGGCATATGTAAGCACTTTACATGTTATCTAATTTAATATTTATAAAAATATAGTAATAAGGTGCTATTATTATTTCCACTTTATAAATGAATAAACAGAGGCTTAGAGAAACTACGTAATTTGCCTAAAATCATATCACTAGTAAGTGGTTGAGCTAAGATTCTAACAAAGTTTATTTGTGTCCAGAGCCTGAATACTTAACCATTAGATTATATGGCTTTCTTTTATTTGCTAAACTGGTTGCTTTTATTTACATTTGCATAAAACATTATTCAGAAAGCAATAAAAATCTTTTTAACTGAAAATAGGACAAACCTGAAAAAAAATCTGTGACATAAAAATTACTCAATTCACAATTAAAAGTACTATTCTAGGTAACTATGCCTCAGATTTGAAGACTTTTTGTGGATTGCAGGATCTTTCTTAGGTTTAAGGCATTATAGAAAACAGAAAACATTTTCCATGTTCAAATCATTTCCCCCAAATTCAGAATTTTATTTTAACTAAATTACCTGTCTAATTTCTTCACATTCCTGGTTAATTAAACATTCGGATATTTCAGGAAGGATATCATTTGGATTAATTCTCGTTTTAAATTCTGGCTGCAAGCACCTTAAAAGCAATCTATGCTCCTCCAACTTTTCTATTTTGTGGAAATCCCAACTTTCAATGGCTTCATAAAGTCCAGAATAACCTAAAAGAGAAAGAGAGGGAGTTAGGGAAGGGAGGGAGAGAGAATTTTGGGGGCTTTTATGAGACCAACTAAAAAATACTTTGAGATTATTTAATATCAAGGAATCATGTCTAAATGTATAGTGAGAGAACCTAAAATATCTGTATCTCCTTAGTTACTAATGATCTTTCAAAAAGAAAACTAGATATTCATTTTAGGTACCAAACATTTTAGATCTTCTAACAATATTTATCATATCGTGGGAGAAAATACAGAGGATAAATGTGAAGTTTTACACTCGATCTTAGTATTAAAACCTTCCTTCCGAAGTGCGTCCATAGACTCCACCTACAACCCGTGATTTATCTTTCAATGAGCCAAGCCATCATGGTAAGTGTCTTGTCAGTGCAAATTAGTAAAGGCAAACAGAAATATAGATTATAATTCCAGCCCCTCAGGAGCTTACCTTCTGTGTTATTCCAAGAAAATAAAACTAAGTACAATAAGAACATCTGAGGGGGGAAAAACATTATTTCCAATCGTAATAATCCAAGAAGGCTTCACTCTAACGTTGTCTAAAGAATTACCAGGCTTGTCCGACCTTAAGGCCACAACCTTTTTATTAGGATATACATAGCAGATCAACAAAATGAACACATGTAAATCCATTCACAACCTAAGAACTAGAATAATTCCACTATGTTTGTGGGTGTGTGCCTCTTCCCCTCCTCCCCCCACCTTTCTATCTCCTTTCAAATATACTCCTACCCTCAACTGGATGTATCAATCCCTTAATTTTTTTGAGTAGCTACATGACATATCTTTTGATTCTCTAAACAGTAACTTTAAACAGTAACTTGCTTGGAACTTTATAATTATTGTTTAGCTTGCTTGAAACTTTATAATAATTATAATGATTCTCTAAACAGTAATTCTAAACAGTAACTTGCTTAGAACTTTATAATGTTTAGCTTGCTTGGAACTTTATAATTATATTCTACTTAATGGAATTTTCTCTTATTTTGAAAACAATTTAATATTACATTTCTTTTTTTTATATATATATTTTATTGATTTTGTACAGAGAGGAAGGGAGAGAGATAGAAAGTTAGAAACATCAATGAGAGAGAGTCATCGATCAGCTGCCTCTTGCACACCCCCTACTGGGGATATGCCCACAACCAAGGTACATGCCCTTGACCGGAATCGAACCCGGGACCCTTCAGTCCCCAAGCCAACGCTCTATCCATTGAGCCAAACCGGTTTCGGCTAATATTACATTTCTAAGTTTCACCTGTGTTGTTGTCTGTAGCTTTGCTCATACCTTTTGTTGCAATATAATCAACCGTAGTGTAAATATTTTAAAATTTATCCATTCTCCTCTTTTCGAGGTTGCTTTTTTTGTTTGCTTGCTTGCTTTTGTTAATATAAACAATTATACTATGAGCATTCACGTATGAATTCAGGAATATATGTGTAAGATTTTTTTTTAGGGTACATACCTAAGAGTAAAACAGTTCAATAGGATACATGGGAGTTGAACTATGTCAAATTGTTTTTCCAAATAGTTTTATGAAGTTACACTCTGGATTTTTTTTTTTTTCATTTAAATATGTTTTTATTGATGTTAGAGAGAGGAAGGGACAGGCAGAGAGTGAGAAACATCCATTGGCTGCCCCCTATTGGGGATTGAGCCTGCAACCTAGGCATGTGCTTTGACCAGAAATCAAATTGGCAAGCTTTTGGAGCATGGGACAACGCACAACCAACTGAGCCACACCGGCCAGGGTTGTAAGGTGATAGCTAAGATTACCTGTTACTAAATGTCCTCTTCTAGCCTTAACACTGTTGGACTTCTTCAGTTTGGCTATCTACTTGTTATAAAATGTCACCTCATTATGTTCCTAATTTACAATAAGTATTACTTAATTAATTAATTTACAATAAATAATTATCTTTAGAGAGAGAGGAAGGGAGGATAAAGAGAGAAAAATCGATGTAACACAGAAACATCGATTGGTTGCCTCCCATACACATCCCAACCAGGAGTACAACCATGGGTTTGTGCCCTGATCAGGAACTGAACCCACAACCCTTTGGTGCAAAGGACATTACAACCAACTGGCCAGGGCAGAAGTTTTCTTTCTTTCCCTAATTGATTTTAAAACCTATATATTAATTCTTTGATCGTAATGTATTTTACAGATTATCTTCTCTCATTCTGCTTTTTTCACTTTCTTTATAGTGTGTTTTGACAAATGAATGCTCTTTATATTAATGTCATCAAACATATCAATCTTTCTTTTTATGGCTAATGTTTGAATGATCTTGTTTCAAAAATCTTACCATAATCCAAGGGCATAAAAATATGATCCTATATTCTTTTGTAAAATTGTTAAAATTTTACCTTTTAGAATTAAATCTTTAATTCTTTTGAAATCATATTGTGTGTGTATATATATGAATGGAATGAATTAAGGAACACAAATTGATTTGTATTTGCATGGGTAGGAAACTTAAGGTTTGTTTGGTTTTTAATATTATCCTCTTTAACCTATCCTGTTTATAATGGTCCATTGTAATTAATCCTAATCATCCTCCTTTCCCAGAGATCTATAGCAGGTTTCCATAAACACATGAGCCTAATTGAAGACTCTATTCTATTTCATTGGTCAGCTAGTTGGTTCTAGGAACAGTTACACTGTCTCAATGCCTACGAATTTACAATAAAACTTGTTATCTTGAAGGGAAAACACCAGACTATTTTAATTCTTCTTTAGAGAGTTATTCATAGTTCTTGGGTCATAATTTTTTCAAATACATTTTAGAGTCAACTTGTTAAACTCCTGAAAAAGCACGTAAGATTTTTACTAGAATTGTATTGAATATATAGGTCAATATAGGCAGAGATGACATTTTTATGATATCAAGTCATCTTCCTCATATGCATGGGTCTGTATCTCCATTTAGATAGGACTTTTTTAATAACTTTCAATAACATTTTAACATGTTCTCCATTCAGACTTCACCCACCTTTCGCTGAGATTGTTCCTA
Organism: Pipistrellus hanaki; assembly: GCF_964339955.1. Classification (NCBI taxonomy): domain Eukaryota; kingdom Metazoa; phylum Chordata; class Mammalia; order Chiroptera; family Vespertilionidae; genus Pipistrellus; species Pipistrellus hanaki. The sequence goes on along the minus strand of NC_140513.1, from coordinate 27,819,869 downwards.
AATGCATACTAATTTTTGTTACTATTTATAAATGATATTTCTATTTGTTTCTAGTGGTGAAAATGCAAATAACTTTTGTATACTGATCTTCTATCCAATGAAGTTGCTAAATTATTTACCATTACTTACAATACTCTGTAGACTCCTTTAGATATTTCAGGTAGACAATTATATTATCTGCCTGAAAATAGTCTTTACATTGCCTCAGCTTAAAAGATAAAAAATAGACTGTGGCTCAGCACTGAGCATCGACCCAGGGACCAAGAGGTCACGGGTTTGATTTCCGGTCAAGGCACATGGCTGGATTGAGGGCCCAATCCCTAGCAGCGGGCATGCAGAAGGCAGCCAATCGATGATGTTTCTATAGCTCTATCCCTCTCCCTTCCCCTCTCTCTAAAAATCAATAAAAACATTTTTAAAAAGACTAATTATATATGGACACCTCAAGATTAATAGCATTTCCCTTTTAAAGCATTCTGAAACAGTCCAGTAATATATATTTTTTAAAATATATATATTTTTATTTTTTTACAGAGAGGAAGGGAGAGGGATAGAGAGTTAGAAACATTGACGAGAGAGAAACATCGATCAGCTGCCTCCTGCACACCCCCCACTGGGGATGCGCCCACAACCAAGGTACGTGCTCTTGGCCGGAATCAAACCCGGGACCCCTCAGTCTGCAGGCTGACGCTCTATCCACTGAGCCAAACCAGTTAGGGCCAGTAATATCCTTTGATTCGTGAGTAAAAAGAATAAACAAACCTGCATGGTGAAGAGCATCCAAAAAGCCACGAAACCAGCCCTCCTCCTGCAGCCCCAACAGGAACTTGAGAAAAAGTGTGGCAGCCTCCGTCACACCCTTGTTGTTTTTCTCGGCTTGAATATACTGCACCTCATCTGCAGAGAGAAGCCAGCGTGACCCATCAAACTGCAGAACCATTAATCGTCGTCTTATTGGTGGGGTGCCCTCTGTGCAGCCTCTAACCTGTGGAAGTGGAGTTCCCGCGATGTTGCAAGGAAAGGAATTTTCTGAGGAGGAGTGATCTTTATTTCTGTGGAATTGAACCTCCGGATTTCCAACGTCCCAGATCCCTCCTTCCCACCATGGAAACCGTCCAGCCTTGTCTTCAGCAGGCTACAGTTAAGGCCACTGCCCAGAGCCTCCACCTCATAGTAAAACACAGTCCAACCCAGCACCTGGCTAGCTTCGCTTGTGTTCCCAGCTCCAGTCCATCGCATGCTGAAGGCCACAGGGTGGGCAAGTGTGGGTCAAAGAGCAAGAGAGCTCAAGAGCACAAGAGAGAGGAACTCTTTGGGGAGAAAGCAAAAAGTTTACGGAGCCATGTATATGAACTGTAGGGGTGAGGAGGGTGGAAAGAGATTAACCAGGAACTTATATGCACTTCTGCATAGCCCATAGACACAGACAATAATTGATGAAGGCCTAGGAGGGGCAGGTGTGGGGTGAAGGAAGTCAATGGGAAAAAAAAAAAAAAAAACCCCCACACACACAAAGGAAATATCTGTAATGCTTTCAACAATAATGATAATTAAAAAAAGAAATGAACAGTAAAGATTTAAACCAACTAAATGATGAAAGTTGCCTCTGGTGAGGGACTTGAAATAAAGCCTCTATGGTACCTTTAACATTCAAAATGAAGATAATATACATAGTATTCTTCAGTTTGTTTTTTGTTGTTGTTGTTTTACTTTAAAAAAATATATATTTTTATTGATTTCAGAGAGTAAGGGAGAGGGACAGAGATATAGAAACATCAATGATAAGAGAAAATCATTGATCGGTTGCCTCCTGCAGGCCCCACACTGGGGATTGAGCTTGCAACCCAGGCATGTGCCCTGACCAGGAATCGTACCGTGCCTTCCTGGTTCATAGGTCAACGCTCAACCACTGAGCCATACAGGCCAGGCTTAAAGTTCTTAAAGACATTTTACTTACCTTTGGTTATTTTTAGTGTGGTTGCATTGTAACTATAAATTAAATCTAACGTATTATTAAAAACTATCCTACCAATGCACTCCCACAGCAGACTATGATCTTTCATCAAAGCAGTTACCACACTTTATTATTTATTGTTTATTTAGTTACCTGCCTTCACATATGCACTCCAATCTCAATCAAGGCAGGGACCATTTCTATCTGTTCACTACTAATTTCTTAGTCCTAACATAATGCTTCCTATTAGGTAATATGCAGAAATATGGGTAAACTATCCCCAATGCTAGCATAAGGCCTGACACATGAGTTATTTGTTTATTGACACAATATGAAAGAATGAAATCCACAGCAGTTAGTGCTTCACCCATTCCAGGAAATTCTGAAAGAACGTCTTGCATGGGCTTATAGTCTTTCAAATATGTATACAGTGAAAGCTACTCTGAGGTCACTAGGATGCTATTTTGTGACTTCACTCCGAGCACAACTAGAAAGTCAAGGTTCACTGCTGGTGGTTTGCTTTCACTCCTCACTCCACAGCCTGTGGTTTGGTTTTGCAGACAACTAGCAGAAAAGTTATCCAACTGCTTTAATGCAATTTCCAAAAACTGACTCACATCAGGAAAGGCATTTAGGCAGTTGGGGTCTGAAAAGAAATTGCCAGATCCACTCTCTCATCTCAGTTCCCTTCTGTTTCCCAAAGCTTGTGCTTTACCTGCAGCACAAAGCACTTCAAAAAGGGGTGTGTGTGTGTGTGTGTGTGTGTGTGTGTGTGCAGGCAACGGGGGCATAAGGACACATATGTAATACCTTAATCAACAAAGAAAAAAAAAGATCAGTAAAAAAAAAACAACAACAACCACATTATTCGCTGTAAAAATAAGTAAATAAAATATATCAGGAAGTATAAAAAAAAAGCATTTCAATACAACTGTACTTAATGGCCATTATCCACCATCGTATGTATCAAAAGCTGAAACACCTGAATTAAAAAGCCTGAAGCCGTTCAGTCCACGCCTCCTCTCACATTTCCATATTTTGGAAGTGACCTGCAGAGTCAGCTCTGACAGTGTTTTGTAATCATTTGTGTACATCTGTCCTCACCCATGTCCCACCCCCAGCACCGTGGGCTGTAAAGTATTTACAGGCAGGGCCTGTATCTCATTTCTGAATTGCTGATGTCAGCACACAACAGCAGACATAACTACTAACAGAAACAAATGCACAGCGCCTTGTTTCTCCAGCTTTGATTCTAAATAGGTGTGAACCACTAATTCAGACATTTCACCTCACCGAGACTCAGTTTCCCCAGGTGGGTCCTCAAGGTCAGCCTCAAACTCTGACCATCGCTAGTCCAGTGGCTTCCAACCTTTCTTGGCCACGCCCCACCTAAGCATCTCTAAAATCCTGATGATCCCCCACCCTCCACCCGGTGACATGTAATTCTTATTATTCAAAAAGTGAGCTCCTAGTCACGTGGAGGAAGCCTAAAAAGGCCATTAACTTGGTCTAAAGAAGCCGCCAAAGAACATGCATCCATGAAAGAGAGAAATAAAAGAACAAAAGAGCAGTGGACGTACTGAGGAAGAAATTGTTTCTTTAAAAAGTAATAATAATATGAAGTGATATGGAAAAAAAAAAAAAACAGCAAATAAAGTTTCAAAACATAGAGACCTGGGGATGCATACCTATGCCACAACCTATATTAAGATACTGTCCAGGAGGCCCTGAGAACCATAAGAAAGGCGAACACTTCACTGTTGATAACTCCTTCTGGAATCGCCCCCCTTAGAAGTCAAACTGCCCCCCTGGGGGAGGGGGTGTGCCCCACGTTGGGAACCACTGCGCAGGTCCACAGTGCTGGGGGGATCTGGGCCCCAACCCCGCGTTCCCAGCCGGCTCCCGTCCTGATTGAAAGAGGGGGTACAAAGCCCACGGGAGGGAAACACGCCCCGAGGGGCCACTCACCCTCCCTGAGCCAGGGCGCCATGTAGCTGAGGACGTGGGTCGGGTCCAGGATCCTGGTGACATAGTCGCGGAAGGCGTGCAGGTTGCGCCGCTCCTCGGCCGTCATGCCCGCGGCTCGGCCCCTGCCAGGGACCCCTCCCCAGCAGCTGCACCCCGCTTTCCCCCGCTTCCCCCCGCTGTCGGGGCGCACGGCGGGGAGGAGGCGCTTTCCCGGGACGCGGGCGGGGAAACTGAAACCGCAACCAGCGGCGCGGGGCCGGGCCACCCCGGGGCCGGCCTCCGCCCTCCGCCCCGCCTCCCCGCCTCCCCGCCTCCCCGCCTCCCCGCCTCCCCGCCTCCCCGCCTCCCCGCCTCCCCGCCTCCCCGCCTCCCCGCCTCCCCGCCTCCCCGCCTCCCCGCCTCCCCGCCTCCCCGCCTCCCCGCCTCCCCGCCTCCCCGCCTCCCCGCCTCCCCGCCTCCCCGCCTCCCCGCCTCCCCGCCTCCCCGCCTCCCCGCCTCCCCGCCTCCCCGCCTCCCCGCCTCCCCGCCTCCCCGCCTCCCCGCGCGGCGTCCGTCCTCCCGAGCTCCCGCTTTTCCCACCGCGGCGATTGCTTTTTTGACTTTCATTCCATCTGATTTGTTGGGCTGGAATACAGGGGTAAAGTTCAGGTTACACAGAGTGCACAGACTTGAAGGGTACGATTCTGAGTTTTCACCAGGGCGCGCGCAGCGGCCCCGCCCCCGCCCCCAGGTGTGGGCGTGTTAACTGGGCAGCAAACCACCACCTGTTCCCCCGCCGCCTTCCCACCGCGTCCCCGCTACACGCGCACCCAGGAAACACACACCCGCCAGGGTTTTGTCTGTCTGTCTGTCTAACGGTGTGTTGTGGTTTTAATTTTTAACGCCTCGGTAATTAATGGTGTTGGGCACATTCTCGTGTACTTATTGGCCACTTCTTTTTGGTGTGAAAGCATGTGCTCCCTCCTTGTTGCCTGAGTGGTTTTTGTTGGCATGATGGATTTACAAGTTGATTTATTCTAGAAACAAGCCCATTGTCAAATATATATGGATCCCACAAGTCTTCTCCTAGTCTGTGATTTACCGTTTCATTTTCTTAAAGGTGTCTTGAGCAAACGTTTTAGTGATTTTTTTTTCCTTCTTTTTATTTTTTTTACAGAGAGGAAGGGAGAGGGATAGTTAGAAACATCCATGAGAAAGAAATATCGATCAGCCACCTCCTGCACACCCACTCCTGGGGATGTGCCTGCAACCAAGGTACATGCCCTTGTCTAGAATCGAATCTGGGACCCTTGTCTGCAGACAGACGCTCTATCCACTGAGGCAAACACAAGCTTTTTGTGCCTTCTAATAAATTTTTGCTAGTCCTAGGTCATTAAGGTAGTGCCTTTGTGTTTTATTTCTTTGGCATTTAGGTCTATGATAATTTCAAATTAATTTTGTTGTGGTGTAAGGTAAGGGTCGTGTTTCATTTTTACTTCTAATTGTTAACAGCACAAAGTGTTCCATTTAAAAATATATATATATTTTATTGATTTGGTACAGAGAGGAAGGGAGAGAGATAGGGAGTTAGAAACATCGATGAGAGATTCATCGACCAGCTGCCTCTTGCACACCCCCCACTGGGGATATGCCCGCAACCCAGGTACATGCCCTTGACCGGAATCGAACCCGGGACCTTTCAGTCCCCAAGCCAACGCTCTATCCATTGAGCCAAACCGGTTTCAGCAAAGTGTTCCATTTGTTGAAAAAATTTTCTGCTCTCATTGAATAGCTTTGGCACCTTTGTCAAAAAAAATCAATTGACTGTATGTGTGCAGGTATATTTTTAATTCTACTTAGTTCCGTTTGTCTGTGTGCCGATACTGCTTTATAAAGATTATTTTGGGTCTCTGCATTTTGTTATATCAGAGGAATAAACATCAATTTCCCCTGCTTACCGCACACACAGGTGATTGGGATTTTGCTCTCAGGACTGCATTGAATTCTAATCCATGAATTTGTTTTCTATACTTTCTCTCGGTAGTATTTTAAGTTTTAACAGCACAGGTTTTTCCTGGCCAGTGTGTCCAGTTGGTTGGGGTGCTGTCCTGTACACCGAAAGGTGGCCAGTTTGATCCTTAGTGTCAGGGCACATACTGGGTTTGGGGTTCAAGAGGGAAGCAGCTGACCAATGTTTCTCTCCCTTCTTTTAACTATTTTGTTCTTTGATGCTACTCTAAACAGAATTGTTTCTAAAGTTTCATCTTCAAATTGTTTGTTGATAGTAGATAGCAATACAAGTCTTTTTATTTTTTACCTTGCTTTATGCAGCATTGCTGAACTTACAGATCTAGGAATTTTTTCTGTATATTCCTTCAATTTTCCTAGGTAAATAGTCATGTAACTTGTGAATACATGGTTTTCACTTCTTTCCAATCTTTTTTTAAAATTCTTAATATTTTATTGAGAGAGGGAGAGGGAGAGATAGAAAATTCAACAATGAGAATCATTAACTGGCTGCCTCCTGCATGCCCCCTGGGTATTGAGTCTGCGACCCAGGCATGTGCCCTTGAACAGAACTGAACCCCGGACCCTTCAGTCTGCAGGACAACGCTCTAGCCACTGAGCCAAACCAGCTAGGGCTGCTTTCCAATCTTTATGTCTTGTATTTTGTTCCCTTATTACACCACCCATGACCTCTAATAACAAGTTGAATTAAAGTGGTGAGGGGTTGACACCCTTATTTCAGCGGGGAAATGATGTTTCACTTTTATTACAATGTTGGGCATAGGTTTTTCTCAGATGCCTTTATCAGATTGATGTTCTCTTTTATTCCAGGTTTACTCTGGATGGTTCACTCATCCATAAATGGGTGTTGAATTTCTCAAATGTTTTTAAAAATGTTTATTGATTTCAAAGAGGGAGAGGGAAAGAAACATCAATGATGAGAAATCATCATTGCCTCCTCCTTAATGGGGGTGGAGCCTGGAACCTGGGAATGTGCCTTTGTCCAGAATCAAAACTGGGACCCTTCGGTGTGCAGGCCGACGCTCTATTCACTGAGCCAAAAAACGGGCTAGGGCCAAACGTTTTTTTCTGCAGCAATTGAGGTGATCATACACTAATTAACAAAGTGAATTTCATTGATTTTGAAAAAAATATTAAACCAACATAGAATCTCTGGGATAAATCCCACTTGGTCATGATATAGCATTTTATTTTATTATTATTTTTTAAAAATATATTTTATTGATTTTTTACAGAGAGGAAGGGAGAGAGATAGAGAGCCAGAAAGGTCGATGAGAAACATCGACCAGCCGCCTCTTGCACACCCCCTACCGGAGATGTGCCCGCAACCAATGTACATGCCCTTGACCGGAATCGAACCTGGGACCTTTCAGTCCGCAGACCAACGCTCTACCACTGAGCCAAACCGGTTTCGGCATGGTATAGCATTTTAAATATATGGTTCAATTAACGTTTTGTGTGTGTGTGTGTGTTCATAAGAGATACTGGTCTGTTAAGTTTCTTTTCTTATAATGTGAGGATTATGCTGGTCAAGTTTGTGTGATATTGGTATCAAATGTTTAAGAGAATTCACAATGAAACTATTTGGGCTTGGAGTTTTCTTTGAACATACCTTATGATTCAATTTCTTTACTAGATATAGGGCGATTCTGATTTTAATTATCAAGTCAGTTTTGCTAAGTTGTGTTTTAAGGAATTTGACCATTTTCTCTAAGTTATTAAATTTATTGGCATCGTTATTTTTATATTTCTACTGATCAAAAGTCAGTGTTGCCAAGAATAATTTATCTTTTCAAAAAACAACTTTGCCTTTGATATTTTAAAAAATTGTTATTTTTTACCTAATAGATTTCTAATCATTCTTTTCTCTTCCTTTGGGTTTACCGGTAATTTGCTTTTACTAGTTTGTTAAGGTATAAGTTTAGATTACCAATTTTATACATGTTTCTTTCCAATATTAAATATTTGAGGCTATAAATTTCCCTTCTCAGCTGAGTTCTAGCATTCCGATCACTTTTGATATTATGCTGTTTTCAATGTCATTTCTTATTATATATATTATTCCTGTGATTTCTTCTTTAAGCTATGAGTTAATTAGAAGTGTGTTTATTTTTCAAATATTGGGAATTTCCTAAATATTTGAGGGTTACTGACTTCTGATTTTAGTGTTGAGATGTTCAATATGTTTCAAGACTTTGATCTTTTGAAATTTATTGAAACTTCTTTTATGGCCCAGCATATAGACTGGATTATCATTTAAGAATATTTATGTTGCAGTTCTTGGGTAATGCTTCATTAAATGTCAATTAGGTTAAGTTACAGTTGGCTCTAAGTCTCCTAACATTAATACTTACTTTTCTGTCTACTTGTTCTGTCAAGTATTGACAAGGGGTATTAAAATCTCCAACTATGGATATTTATTTGCCCATTTATCCCTTTCATCTTATCGATTTTTGCACCATAATTTGATAGCTGTTATTAGATGCATAACATTTAGGGATGTGATGGTACTATGTATTAAGATGTTTTATTGCCTTTAACTGAAAACATTATATAAAATCAGGATGTGAAACAAAACAGCATTAAGTTTGGGATACTTAAGAAAAACTACATTCTATAATTTTAAACTATATTTCTTGATCAACTAGTCTTTCCACAATCTGTCAATTTTTGAACTTATTAAAAATTGTCAAATCAATTTTAGATTCTTGTCATTTTAAACCAGTTTCCTACTGCCCTTAAGATAAACACAAACTCTAAACATGGCCTACAAAGCTTGGCCCTAAGGTCTGTCCTTCAGCTAACCCTGACTGACTACTTCAGCCTTTCCTTCTGTCTTTGGGCCTTTGCACATCTTTTCCTTTCATAACAACTCCACATCTACCTGTTAACTGGATTTCAGTTCAACCATCACTTCCACCTGAGTAGACCCCTATTGTATGCTTTTATAGCAAATTATACTTTCTCACCAGAGAACTTAGTTATGATATACATGTCATCTGTTTTGTTCTATCACCGAATCCCTAGTACAGAACGGCAGGTATTCCAATTTCTGTTAACAATGAATGAACATGGTAGCAAGGTAAATTTGAAGGTTAAATTTAGATTTAATCCAAGTTCTGCTGTTCACTGGCAATCCTACATCACACTATAAATGTAAAGCAATTTTTATCTCTAAAACTGGGTAAAATATAAACAAAGTCACTTTGTATAAAACAACTACCAATGTAAAAGTCTGACAAGGGTATTTCGTTTTTAGTAAGCTAAATGCCACATAACTGCATTTTTCTGCAGAAGGCAAATAATATACTTTTCACAATCAGGTTAAAGAATTAAATAAAATCCTGAAATGCACCTCAACTAAAATTCAGAATTTGTAACACAAGTATGTCCTTAATTATTTTTCAGTAAAATAATCTGACTTAAAAATGTATCAGCCACTCACTATATAGGAAAATTTCTAGATTTTAAAGTATTGTTGTTTATTTTTTTCTTTTGTTGATTATACATTTTCTTACTGGCAGATCAGATAAACAAGTATATAAAAGAAATATTTAAATTATTCTTTTGGCAGAGGATAAACTGTGCAGATTAAATGCCTCATTTTAACCTGAAATAACAGTTTGGAATCATACAAATTTTTAAGAAGAAATATAAACTGTCTAAAAACAGATTCTCTTAGTTGATAACACATTTCCAGAATAACTCTCAAAAAAAAAAAAAATTCAAAAATACTCTACTTTAAAAATGTCAATACCATATGGCTTTATGAAATAACTTCTAAAATTATATATTTTTATTTAAAAAGGATCCCAAGTTTTAAATAAACTGCTAACAATAACATTTTCTTCACTTAAAAGTGCATATTTGAGGGGGCAACATACTTTTTGAACAAATAATTTTTACAAATTTTTAACACATAAAAAAAAAAATCACAAAATATTTTTAAGGGGGAAAAGTTTTCACCAAAACTCATCTTTATATAGATTGCAATAGATGACACTTTTCCTTTTTCTTCTTTTTATAGCATCAGAATTCTCAATGAGGTGCTTTGGCAGTTTTAAGATAAATCATAGTCCCCACCAAGACATACTGGCATTAATGATGTCCGTGGAGATGACAATTGCCTTGATGACTCTGGATGAATGGAGACATTTCTGGGCTGGTTCTCTAAATCAGCAGCAAAGGTGCTCTCTTCTCTTACATTGAAAGTTTGTTCAAGTGAAGCTGGCTGGAGTGGAATATTAATTACAGTTCTGTTGGCATTATTTAAGTCGTTAAGAGTGGTAATATCACACTCTTTGTCCAGAACACTGACTTCATCTTCTATTGTAACTATATCTTCAGTTTCAAATGTTTCCAAAGGAGCCAAAAGTTCACTTTGTAGAGGGTCTTGAGGACCGATATTGTCACATTCTGTACCCTCCTTTACTTCAGAGTCCTTATCACTTTCACTGTCAATGGTAATTACAACTGGGGAATGTGAAGCATTATCTCCATGGTGTTTCTTATGCTTCTTCTTGTGTTTCTTCTTTTTCTTTTTATGATGTCTATTTGTATCAGTAGCTTTCCCTTCATATATTATCTCTACACTTAGGCTCCGGGTTCTCCTTTTCCTCTTCTTGTGTTTTGTGTCTCTGTCTGATGACCGGCTATCTGAAAAACTATCACTCTCGTTTTTATAATTTCCACCCATTTTTGATGCAGATTTTTGGCAATGACCTTCCTTTACTTTAGAAGTCAAGTCACGAGATGGTTGAGCCTCTTCGTTAGTACCCTCCAAATGTCGTGTTTTGTATTTTCGCTTCCCTCCAGGCTTTTCATTTCTCACCCGGTCAGGCCCTGTAGATGCAGCCTTTGATCTATTACTAGATAGGCTCCTTGACCTGTGCCTTTCATAGTAGTAATATTTTCTTTCACTGTGATTATTTTTCCTCCTAGCATTTGTTCTTTCAGAAAAGGATTGAATTCTCAATTCTGGACTTGAAGATTGTCTGGAATAATGAGCTCTAGATAGAGTTCTCCTCCTATAAGATGATTCATAGCCATCTCGATCCTTGTTTCTACTATAGTAAGTATACTCCCACTTATATCTGCTTCCATAATCATTTTTTAAATAATAATGATCTCTAGTTCTGCTCTGTGATCTTCTTTTACTATGATCACTGCTACGAGATCTTGATCTGCTTGAGCTTTCACTACTTAGAGAAAGAGTTTGGCTTTTTCTCGACCAACTACTATCCCTAGTTCTTGACCTTTTTTTGTCTCTTCGACTTCTAGGTTTACTACTCTCCCTGCTTCTGGATCGTTTTCTTTTCATTCTTTTCTTCCCATGATGCCTTCTACGATTCTTCTGATCATGCCCACTTCTACTCTGGGAACGTGAATCTGAACTCCTCGATCTTCCTCTCCTTCTGTGTCTATGGTTATATGGGGAATATACTCTGTCTCCTCTGGCAGATGAGCTCAGGTCTCTAGGAGAGGACAATGATGTACATTGTTTCTCTTCCTTCTTTGACTTGATTCTTGAACTGGAATCACAACGACCTTTATTTATTTGCTCATCCTTTCCAAGGACAGAGCGTGGAGATGAACATCTACTAACATCACTATCACCAGAACTGTAAGATTGCTCTTGTTCTTGCGTCTTCACAGTCTCCCTTTTCTCATAAGAGCCTAAATCCTCAGAATCCGAGGACAGTTCAACAAGTTCTGGAGTCCTCTCAGCTAGTGGCTTAACAAACCCAACAATGACACAATTATCTGAAGAAGAATCACTGTCGTTATTTGGGTCCTCATTGGTTTGTATTCCCTGTATCTGAGATGTAGCGCTTTCTGTTACAAGTTCTTCATCTGAACTATCGGAAGTATTTAAAAGGGAAGACATGACAGCATGCACTTGTTCGGAGCTTGAGTAAGATGGCCCTGGTGTCTCGTCATCCCATGGTGCCCGACTGACAGTGGCCACATTAACATCCATCTCTCGCGTCTCAGCCTCATCTGGGGAGATAGTTATGACAGAAGAATCCGAATGGCTGCCTTCTTCATAGGAAGGAGCAGGGCAATCATAATTAGCATGCTGATCAAAGGCTGCCATGTTAAAAGGAGACCTAGCAAAACTGATGAATTCATGTATAAAATGCTCAGTCCGATTAAGTAAAAATGGCCTTAAATCAGACACAAATGCCTGACTCTCCAAGTCATAGCGAGTAACGTTACTCATAATGATGTGCTGTACTATGTTCACCAAAGATCCATGAGCTCCAAAAAGAACTGTAAGTTCCCGTTTTAACCAGGGAACTAATCTGTGAAGACAAGCTGGATTTCTACGGAAAAATTCAGCCGAAATATCCCTGTAGCGACCACCATCTTCAATATTTCTAACACGAGCACCAGCTCGATAGAGAGTTCGCCTAAAATTAATAATATCTTGTTCTTGAAGTTTCCGCAAAGATCTTTCATCAGTAGTATTTGGCCTCCTTGGAATCTGTCTCATAAGTTGAGAAATTTCACCATCTCTGGATCTTGTTGAAATGCCTAATCCTTCAAATAATACTCCACTATCTGGTGGAGTTGTTGTTCTTCTCGTGGTTCTACTGGGTGAATAAAAAGGAGCACTTCGCTCTCTTGTCATAGTTGTACGATAGCGAAATCGTCGACCATCAGGGGTGGCAAAAGAACCATTACACGAAGGCCTTAGGACGTACTCTTTGAAGTCATCTTCTGCTCGCACAGAATGGAAAATAGAATCAAAGGGCTGTTTACAGAGTGGACATTCAGCTTTGTTTTTAGACCACTCTTGTACACAGCGAAAACAGAACTTATGTAAACAGCGATCTAAGTAAGACACATTATCAAATCTATCCAAGCAAATAGGACACTTAGAATCAGGAGACGCATCAGCTGGTACTGTCTGTTGAAATTTGCTAGTGCCAGCTTTGGGTGAAAAGTTGTCCATTTTATATTCCTTAGCTGCTGATGCCATTACCTGTAAAAGGGAAAAATTTACATCAGTAATCCTGTAAAACAGAAAGGACCAACTTGAAAAAAATACAAACATACTTTGGTGAAAATGGTTCATTACCTTTAAAGGGGCAGTGTCACCTACTGACATAATACTTAAGTACAAGTTCAAAAGACAATTGTCTAGATTTGAATCCTTGTTTCATACTAGTAGTATGCCTGCACAAGTTACTAGCTCTAGGCTTTGATTTCACCTGTAGATCATTGCATCACAGGGTTTGTGAAGATGTAAAAAACACTTAAAAAGGTGCCTAGAACATAATAAACTTTCAAAATATTATATAATACTGTTATTCTTTTAGCCCTAGCTGGTTTGGCTCAGTGGATAGTGTCAGCCTGCGGACTGAAAGGTGCTGGCTTCAATTTTTCTATCACTCTCTCCCTCTCCCTTCCTCTCTGAAATCAATAAATTTTTTAAAAAAAAAAAAAATAGGAGAAATATTTAATATATACAAAAAAGTACAAAAAAAAATATTCCAAGTACCCATGCATCTACCACTCAGACTTAACAACATTTTCTCTAGTTAGTCCACATTTCTAAAAAAAGTCCCTTATCTACCCTCCTATCCTCTGTAGAAAACAAAGACCCCAAAACATCACAGTCCTCAGTTGGCGTTATTTCTATGTGTAGTTTTATATCTTTCATATACATACCCCAAATAATATAGACTACTGATTTATTTGTGGTAAGTTTTGCACATGCACCTTTAAAAAAAACTTTAGTAATAACTTTATATGGTGATAGGTGGTTATTAGGCTTACTATGGTAATCACATAGTGGGTATATAAATGTTGAATTACTATATGGTATGTACAATCTGAAACATAATATTGTATGTCAACTAGCCAGGACTGGTTTGGCTCAGTAGATAGAGCGTCGGCCTGCAGACTGAAAGGTCCCAGGTTCGATTCCGGGCAAGGGCATGTACCTTGGTTGAGGGCACATCCCCAGTGGGGGGTGTACAGGAGGCAGCTGATCGATGATTCTCTCTCATCGATGTTTCTAGCTCTCTATCCCTCTCTCTTCCTCTCTGTGAAAAATCAATAATAAAAAAAAATATTGTATGTCAACTATACTTGATCTTAAAAAAAAAAAAAAAAACACCAAAAACATTAGTGAGATAATTTGCATACCAGAAAGTTCACCTGTTTAAACCAATTCTGTGTCTTTTAGTGAAATATCCTTTTAAATACAAAAAGGATTTTTAGTGAAAATTAAATTAAATACTAAATATAAAACCATTCAAGGGCAGTACATGGCTCATAGCAAATGCTCACTAAATATTAGCTGCTGTGATTATTACTACACCATTGTTACTATGCTATTATAGTCAGTAAATCACTCATTTCCTTTCAACCCCCTTAAGCAGCCTTTCACTTTATTTATTTTTATTTTTTTTTCTCTTATATTTTATTGATTTTTTACAGAGAGGAAGAGAGAGGGACAGAGTTAGAAACATCGATGAGGGAGAATCATCGATCAGCTGCCTCCTACACACCCCCCAACCAGGGATGTGCCCACAACCAAGGTACACGCCCCCGCCCGGAATCGAACCTGGGACCCTTCAGTCCACAGGACGACACTCTATCCACTGAGCCAAACCAGTTTCAGCTAAACAGCCTTTCTTAGCCTTTTTATTTAATGGAAAGTCAGCCAAAATGTATCCTGAATTATGCTTTCAGCCCCTTTCCCTTATTATCTTTTCCCACAAGGATCATTAGAATCTTAAAAATTAGTTTTATTTATTTTAAATTTATCGGTTTATAATGCCTATAATTTAAATGAATATGCCAGAGCTGAAATCTAATTTGCATTACATTTTAGCCTTATCTTATAAAGTTCATTTAGTTGCATTTTACGCTAATCATTTTATATATGTTAAATACTAGTTTCTTCCTTTATGTTTTCTTGAGCCTATTATTAATCTTTAAAAAAAATTAATTGATTTTAGAGAGTAAGGGAGAAGGAGAGAGAAGCATCAATGATGAGAGAGAATCATTGATTGGCTGCCCCCTGCATGCCAAGAATTGAACCTTAACCTCCTAATTCATAGGTAGATGCTCAATCACTGAGACAAGCTGCCTGGACTATTATTCATCTTTCTCTACCTCCTCTATCACAGGAACTCTCACCACTAGTCAACCACTAGCAAGTTAATCAAATAACAGAACTGTAATTTTCTAAACAATAGACTCATTGGTTATACCAAGTTCTAACAAAAATAAACCCCACAACAAAAATCTGAAATTGTAAAATCAGTATTTTATCATAGATTTCAAATTAAATGTGCTCATCTAGGGCATTTTAACTTTTTCAGAGCAGTAACTTAATAGGAGCTCATTGCTGAACAGGTTTCTTCAAGGGGTCTAACTATTTCTAGTTTCCTATATTCTACAGTGAAAATGCAAAAATCATTATTGTTCGTAATAGAATCATAAATATAGAACACCAATCATTTTTGTCAATATATTTAAACTCCGAAACCTTAATATTGCATGCATTTCTCAGCATTTCCTCCTATTCTATTTTTTATTCTCCTAAGGAAAACAAAAAGCAAAACAGACAACAAAACCTTTAGGGTAAGACACAACTAAAAAAAATTGGCCTGCTATATTTGGTCAAACATTGAATTAACATACCCTAATGCTTTGGCAGAGACAGACCAGATGATTTTGTGAGCTTATTCCGGAGGTTCCCACCCCTGCTCTCTCTATAACAAAGGGACTATTAGACTTTTACATACATTGTTTCTAATTGTTTATATTGATTTTCAGAGAGATGAAAGAAAAGAGAAGCATCTATTTGTTGTTCTACTTATTTATACACTCACTGTTGGATTCTTTTTTTAAAAAATATTTTAAAAAATATATTTTATTGATTTTTTACAGAGAAGAAGAGAGAGGGATAGAGAGTTAGAAACATCGATGAGACAGAATCATCGATCAGCTGCCTCTTACACACCCACTACTGGGGATGTACCCGCAACCAAGGTACGTGCCCTTGACCGGAATCAAACCTGGGACCCTTCAGACCGCAGACCGACGCTCTATCCACTGAGCCAAACCGGTTTCAATTGACTTTTTATTTTATTTTTATTTTTTTAAAATATATTTTATTGATTTTACACAGAGAGGAATTGAGAGGGACAGAGAGTTAGAAACGTCGATGAGAGAGAAACATCGACCAGCTGCCTCTTGCACCCCCCCCCCACTGGGGATGTGCCCGCAACCAAGGTACATGCCCTTGACCGGAATCGAACCCGGGACCTTTCAGTCTGCAGGCCGACGCTCTATCTATCCACTGAGCCAAACCGGTCCCGGCTCAATTGACTTTTTAAATTGACTTTTAGAGAGAGCAAAGGAGAGGAAGAAAGAAACATCAATCAGCTGCCCTGAATGGAACGAGCCCGAAACCTGGGCATGTGCACTGATTGTGAATCCAACTATCAACCTTTGGGTGCACGGGCGATGCCCAACCAACTGAGCGACACCAGTCAGGGCCGTTGGTTTTGCATGTCACCGATTAAAAAAACAAACGAATCTCACCCCCAATCTTCACAATTAAATTACCTACCAAAACTTCCATTCACTCAATCACTATCTGCCTCATCTCAGTTCTGCCCCTTTCCTCCCTGGGTGGGAAACCGCAGCCCACGAGGAAAGCCACACGGACTTTAATAACAGTGGGTGCCAGCCCACAGTGGGTGACACCACACCGAACTCCATCAGCCACGGCGAGGGTCCACGCTTCCTTCGGGTGAGAACGGCCACCGGCCAGGCCCTAAGACCACCACCACCACGTGCCTCACGTGACCGCAACGAACTAAAAGACCGTTATTCCCATTTTACAGACAGGCTGCTCAGAGAGGTTAGAGAATCCATCCGCCACACCCCTGACAGTGGAAATGCCACGATTCAGACTCGAACATTAAGCATTGGTCCCTCCCCAGCCCTGACCAATGCCTGTCCCCCTCCCCAGCGCTTCTCGGACACGCAGCCCTCCGCCACCCACCGGCACCAAGCCACAGGTGCGCTGCCCGGACGACCTCTCAGCTCCCCGTCTCTGGAGGCTGTGGGCCTCCCTCTCGAAGGGAGCTCCCGCTCGCCCAGCCCTTCTGACCCCCCACACCCCATTGTTCCCGACCTCACTCACCTCGGAGAACGTAGGCGAAGACCGGGCCGGAGCACTGGTGGCAGGCTCCCGACCGCCCAGGAAGCCGGGCCGGTGACGGCAGGATCCGCGAAGGCGTACCCGGCGACTTCTCCGCGGGCCCTCGGGAGCCGGAGCATGAAGGGGCGCTTCACCCTCCTCGCGAGACAGCGGAGACCCCGGCGGCTGTTGTGACCCCTGTGACGTAAAGAGCTCATCACCAATGGTAGCGTGGACAAAGCGCAAAGCCCCGCCCCCGAGACCGCCGGCGCGTCAAAACAAAACACCCGCCTGCATGACGCATGCGCACTGGGAGGGCGCCGGCCCTGGGGGCGGAGCCAGGTGCGCTCGGCCCCTCCCCCTTTTCCCCTTTCTTCCCCCACCCCCTCTCCCCCCAGTCCCCTGCGACCGTTCGGGGCGCGAGCACAAATCCCTCCGAAGGTCCCTCGCCATCACCGTTCCTGTTACTCCTCTCTGGAGGTTACAAAAGGCAGTCACTCAATGTTCGCTCCCAACTTGGCAGGAAAACACGAAAACTAGTGGGTCTCATTTAAACCTACCCAGACTCTGCGAGAAGTTACTAAAAGAATCTCTTAGTAGTATGGAAAGGAATTGAGTTACACGGAGGTGAAGTCACTTTACCTACTAGGAAACAACAACTCCGAGATGGGAATGGAACCCAAAGCCAGGGCCCAACCAGGATGCTGGTCTTCGGACAGAAAGATCGATTCCAGTCGGAATAAACAGGAATCCGCTTGAGGACACGGCCTTGAAATCTTCGCAAAATAGACCGTTTTTCTACCAAGACTGCTTTCCCCTTCGCCACCCCCAAAGTCAGGGTTAAAACCCTATTTTTTTTTTTTTTTTTTTAATGATGATATCTGGGTTTGACCCCGGAGAGAGAAAACACTGCCTCTAACGCGGCCCCGGCCCCGGTCCTCCCCTCCGACCGCACGTGCGAGCGTCCCGAACATCCCGGGGCCAAACTCGTGCCAGCGCCCCGAGCCAAACCGCCGCCCGGGAGCTTCCCCTTTGACTATCTGACATATCTGACCCTCAACAAACACTTGTTGATTGGCAGGTGCAGGACGCCGGAGAGCGGACGCCACGTTATTGCTCCTTAGAAGTCGCCATTTACATTAAACGTTATGAAAGACTTTGCTTCTTGAAGAAGGGCTGAATTAACGGGATTCCCACAACGACTTGTCACTGTTATATAAATGTTCTATCACTGTTATATAAATGTGGTATTGTTTACGCCAAAGGTAAACACACGAAAGACTTATATCCATACGATGTGGGAACAGATGCCAGAAGAAACGTTAATTCTCCCAGAGTTAGACGCCCGGGGTCCTATTTACAATACATACTAGCTTTTCCAAATAGACTTTAAAATGCACAAGACGGTACATTACCTTGCATTAAAACTGCACTGCAACTGAAAGAACCCGTTGGCGAGGTGCGCCTAACTCTCTCTAAACGGCAAAGAAGATCCATTTAAATCCTTCTCCCCTGAGTCTGACTCCCCTGCGGGAAAGGCGGGCCCGGCCCGCGGTCCCGTGGGCCCGCCCCCCGCTCCGGGCGGAAGCGGCCGCCGCGCGGCTGGGAAAGGCTCCCGGAGGCCAGGGGGCGGGCCTTCGTGCCCGGATGTAAGATGGCCGCCGCCACCGCCCGACAGCCGCCGCCCCGCAGGTTACGCTAGGAGGGCCTGCAGGGCCTGCCCGCGCCCGCCGATCGCCGTGGTCTCCTTACCATGAGGCCAGTGAGTCGCCGCACCCTGGACTGGATTCGCTCCGGGGTAGGTCCCGGGCCTGGCGAGGCTCCACGGTGTCGGCGCCCTCGTCCTCCGTGGCGGAAGCCCCGTATTTCTTGAGCTCCCACAAACTCAAAAACCCATTCCTGAATTAAGGTTTTCTCTCCCTCACCTCGGCTCCGCCTCTTCCTGGAGGACACGCTCTTCCGCTTCTTACGTAAGGACAGTGGGATGGATTCGCCTCCGGAATTCCATTTATTCCATTTGTTACTGTAATTCCCACCTTAGCAACCTACATGGCAACCAATGGGGAGGAGGCAGCGAGGAAGTACTACCCACACTGAATTTTTTTTTTTTTTTTTTTTTGCTTTTACTCCCCCTCTTTCTTTCTTTTAATTTTTAACTAATTTATTTATTTTAGTTGCTCCTCGCGATCGTATTACTTTCCTGGGGATATGTCATCTATGCATCGACAGTAGCCGCTCGACGACAACTAAGGAAGAAATACCCAGACAAAATATTCGGGAATGAATGAAATTTATAATTCCTTTGGATTTTATTCTATGCAAATACTTCATGTTTACCTGACACATGTCTATAAAGTAAAATCCGTAATGTAAAATTTCCAAATTTATTATCACATACTGCCCTTTATAAATAAACCATGAATGTGCTAACTTTTCCAATTCGTGTACTTTTAAATTCTCATATAACAAAGCATCCTAGATCTGACAGCCTGAGTATCAGATCATAGATGAAATGACATGCATTTCAATTTAGAGTTCCTAAAATACTTCTTTTAAAATGCCTCTGAAAGCCACCTTTAAAACAAGAGTGTGTGGACTTTCTAATCTTTTTTAAAAAATATATTTTATTGATTTTTCACAGAGAGGAAGAGAGGAATAGAGAGTTAGAAACATTGATGAGAGAGAAACATCCATCAGCTGCCTCTTGCACACCCCCTACTGGGGACATGCCCGCAACCAAGGTACATGCCCTTGACCGGAATCAAACCTGGGACCCTTCAGTCTGCAGGCCAACACTCTATCCACTGAGCCAAACCGGTTTTGGCATGGACTTTCTAATCTTATATCTGTTTATTATTTTATTCTGTTGCATACCTACACAACAGACTAGATTAAGTATTATGTAAGAAAAAAGTTATCATGTGACTAATTTTCTACATCTTTTTTTCTGACACAAGAATGGCCAGAAAAAGGTGATTATTCATATTTTTTTAAAGCAGGTCCAGTTTGTATTTACAGGTCCAGTTTGTATTTATTGTTAAATAAAAAAATAAAATCTTAAATTGTATAGTGTTAGGGAAGAAATAGGCAACACATATCCGAGAGTAAACTTTATTAAAGTTACTTTTCCAGAGAATATAGTCAGTAAATATGATAATATACCAATAAAACTTAGGCTCATATGCCTTTGAAATTTTAAATATCTTCAATGATGTTGATCAGGAAATTCTTTCATTGGTGGAATTACTTCTCCAGTCTCCAGAATTATATCACCCTAGGAAAACAAACACATATTAGTAGAAAGATCTTGTCTGCAAGGTATATCCACTCAGTCAGAACTCACCCTGAAAATGTAGTTCAGCTTTGGCATTCACAATATAAAAGGACTTAGACAAAGCAGTGGCTGTCTAAAGATGGGAAACCAGTATTCAAAATCTTAAGGTATAAGGGAAAGAATAGGGGAAGTTTAACTCAAAACAAAATGACCAGAAAGAGCATGAAAGTGGTCTTCACAAAGTGATAAAGGAATAATGTTTATTTGCAAGGCCCCAAGAAATAGAAGAAGCCCTAGAAAAAAGTTCCAGAGAAACACCTTTAGCTCAATATAAGGAGGTAATGTATTTCCAGCAATTAAATGTGTTAGGCAATCAGCAGTTTATCGTTTGGCCCAGGTAGTAGAGACAGAATGCAAACTTTGCCTGGAGAGCTGGTTCAGGTGTCTTTTCAAATCTAGATAGTGTGTGTGTGGTAGAAAAGGCATGGGCCTTGGAGCCAGAACCAAGTGGTAAGAATCCTGGGAACTCCATTGACAAGCTATATAATTTCAGGCAAATGACTTAGCTTTAGTTTCAGCTTTGTGCTCAAGATTACAGATTCTGTCAACCTGACAGTCATGAATGACTGGGTAGAGCAGAATTATCCCTCATCCGCACCCCAGCCATTTCCTGACCTGTTATTTAATAACAATAATAAAATATAGGCATTATACATTTTGGAGATAATTTATTACCACAGCTAACATTACCCTAACAGAGACATTAATACTCTGAAGTGGTATTAATGCAGCTGTAATAAAAATTAGACCACATGGCCGAAACCGGTTTGGCTCAGCGGTAGAGCGTTGGTCTGTGGACTGAAAGGTCCCAGGCTCGATTCCGGTCAGGGGCATGTGCACTGGTTGCGGGCACATCCCCAGTAGGGGTTGTGCAAGAGGCAGCTGGTCAATGATTCTCTCTCATCGACGTTTCTAGCTCTCTATCTCTCTCCCTTCCTCTCTGTAAAAAATCAATAAAATATATATTTAAAAAAAAAAATTAAACCACACGGCAGTCTGGAGGCAAGGACACTGGCATTGGAAAAATAAAATGAAAGCCAGTAATAACTTGGAAGCAGACTTTCTAAGGAGCTTGAGGTTCTGAGAGAGGAAGCTGGAAAAAGTTACGAGTTAGTTGCCTTGGAAAAGTACTTGAGGAAACATGAGCTCAGATAAGAAGTAGCTGATTTGAAAGCAGATATAAAGAGTAAGATTTTCAGGACCTTTCAGGATTGGAAAAACAAATTGCTTCTGAATCTTTAAACAGTAAGGGTTAACAAAACATTCTGAGAAACAGAAGCCCGATAAAGCTCAGTAAGCAGGGACGCAGCCCCTCGTCAAAGATCAGATTGAAGTGCAGTCTGTTTCAGACAGCCTCTGTATAGCTGCCACTGAGCTGAGAGGCAGCTGCATGAGAACAGAGAAAGGAGAGAACGTGGTAACTGTATAGAAAGATGGCCACTTCCCATTTTCAACTATAAGAGCTACCTTACACTATTACACTATTTCCTCCTTCTTTTCTTTTATTTTTGAACAAGAATATACAAAATAAGCACTTGAAATGACAGTGAAAACAAAAGGAAAATTTTAGTCAAATCACTTGGGGAGGGAAAAGAGAAAGAAAAATAGTGAAAAAACAAAACAAAAATCAGATGCTTTAAGACTTACTGGGAATAATCTGGGCTTCCTTTCAACCAAGGTATATGGTTTTGTCTGCAATAAAAGTAATGCTCTGTTAATTATGGTTTTAGAGTTTCTTCTAAAATTATAGATCATTAAAAAAAAAAATTATAGATCATATACCAAATGTTAACTTAGTTCCACCAGCTTTCCACCAAACTCCAGACTCATACAACCGTTTACTCGATATCTACTTGGCTGTCAAGCAGGCACTCAAACTTAACCATGTCCAAACGTAAGCTTCCCCAGTCCCTAACTCGCCCCTATCTTGGTACATACAAGACTCATGCTCCCAAATAAGTAGGACAAAAACTTTGACTTCTCAGCAGATCCTGTTGGTTCTACCTTGAGATTATTTTCTGAATGTGCTTCTACCCTTGTCTAAGTCCCTATCATTTTTCACCTGGGTGCCACCCTACAGTCTAATCTCTACACTGCAGGCAGAGTCAAGTAATTCTAACATGTATCACTTCTCTGCTCAAAGTTTAATTCTTTGAGACAAAGCCAAAGTCCTTGCAGTGATCTCTAAGACCCTGCACAATCTGGCCCATGGCTAGCTCTCTGAACTCCCACCTCCTCTCCTTGCACTATAGTACTTACACTATGGTAGCTCCTTTGCTATTGATCCAATCAGTTGGGCCCACTTGAGCCTCAGAGCCATTATATTTAACCAGAGACCCGGTGCATAAATTTCATGCACTGGAGGGGGGGCGGGGAGGTCCCTCAGCCCGGCCTGCATCCTCTCGCAGTCCAGGACCCTTTGCTCTTTACCACCTGCCTGCTCGCTGCTCCTTATCACTCAGCTTGCTGCTCCTTAGCGCTGCTGCGGAGGTGGAAAAGGCTCCTGCCACTGCACCTTGGTTTCATCCCTAACTTAACCTGGGCTGTTTCTTCCTTCGAAAGTATCTCGTTTTGCTTTTCTTTTCCATTCCTGCTGTCTGTGCCCTAACCAGATTCTCATCAGTGAACACCTACTACACGGTAACAGCGTCCAGCTGATTTGCTTGATGTGAGGACTTTCCTCCCTCCAATCACCCCACATCTTATGTTTTCCTAAATATATCACTTTCATAAAGTCACTTTCCTACTTAAAAGTGGAAAGCTTCCCACTGCCTACCACATAAAGTTTAACCTCCTCTGCCTAGTTTTCAAGACCTTCATTAATTGGTTCCAAGTCTTGGTTAGATATGGCTATGCTCATTAGTGACTCCATATCTTTCTTTGTAACTGGAATAACTTTTCTCCAACATACTCCTACCAGAATCACCTATCTCCTACTTTACTATAAACCCCTTGAGTTCAGGAATTTTGTCTTATATATTTTCTATAGCAATAAAGGTAGAGAACATACTAGGTACTCCATAATTGTTGATCAATGGATATGATCTGCTTAGTTAAGAGAACAAAGACGCTGTCAGCAAGCAAAATTTTAAAGAGACCACACAATCAACAGAGAACAAGTCCTGTTAGAATTTTTTGAGAACCCGTTATTTGTTTCATTCTCCTTTTAACAAGCTAACTTCAATGGGATTATCAATAATTTGTTAGGCAATCCCTAACTTGTGTTTTACCTTGAAATAATTTTAAGCTTACAGAAAGTTTATTGGGAGTTTGAGCAAGAATTATAAAAATAAAAAAATTTTTTTACCCAATTATTTCATAGTAAATTGCCAACTGGTTTACATCAGGTCATTTCTACAAATAAGGACCTTTTTCTAAAGGACCATATTCTTAAAATAACTGCAATAGAGTCATCAAAATCAGGAATTTTAACTTTTTGAAAAGCCATATATTACTTACATTTAATTAAACCTTTTACCTAAAAGGATTCAAAGTTGTTCACAATCAGTTACAAGAGGCGCATCATTTCCACTAAATAAGAGCGGGATAAGGCATACCCACATAGGAAATAATTTTGTACAATATTAAAAATAAATTCTGAAAAACACATATTTAAAACATACTTACAGCCACATGATATTTTAAGTGATAATGAATAATCCAGGCAGGTATAAGTACATGAGTAAAAATAAGGAAACCGTGTCGGTACGTCTTATAGACCTACGGAGAAAAAAACCATACACAAAATAAAACACATGTCCCATCTTTTACATTTGTGGTAGAAAAAAACAAAACATCCATAATACAACAATGTCATGGTTATTTAAAAATCTCTAAGTTCTACAAATTTCTTATAGTCTGTGGCTAACCTCACCCATTTAAATATTTTTACTAAACACAGGACCTGCTAGGGGACACCTAGAGTGCAGGGCAAGTTGCATTAAGACAAGTAGCATTTTGCAAAACTATAGTAAGGCATTTTTAGATTTAAAAAATAAATTACTTCTAGCCCTGGCCGGGTAGCTCAGTTGATTAGAGTGTTGTGTTGATACACCAAGATTGTGGGTTCAATCTTCAGTCAGGGCACAAACAAGAATCAAGCAATCGATGCATAAATAAATGGAACAACAAACAAATCGATGTTTCTCTCCCACCCCACTTCCTTCCCCTCTCTCTCTAATAAATAAATAAATAAATAATTTAAAAAATACTTCCTTATTATCTTTATTATAAGTTTGTTAAAGATAAAGCATGGCATAAATAACAAAAGAATAATTTTAATCAATTTAACCAAAATGATCATACCTACATCATTTTTCAGGTAAAGTCATCTCCCCAATTTATCCACTTCACATATCCATTTCAGATATTCTAAGTGTGAGGTGAAACCTGAGCACACCAATACTAGAAAAAGTGTTTTACATACTGGGATAGAAGTGTTCCAAGCTTACTTTGAGATGCCTTTATACTATTTTGAGAAAGGCAAAAGAGAACGAAAAGAAATGGAACTTTTCCAAGGCAAACAATTTGACTGAAAAATACCTATTCTTTCAGGGAAAGGATTCTAAGTGTTGTAATAGATATGACTGTGGAAGAAAAAATTAACTCAAAGTAAGGTAAGATGGATTTCAACAAATGGTTATTTATTTCTTTACATCATGGGAGGGATGTCTACTTTCAACCAAAATCAACAAGTAATGTCACAGATACAAAGGATGAGAGAGGACTTGAATTAGAGTTTAATTTTACCACCATAAAAAAAGTAAGCCCTAGCCGGTTTGGCTCAGTGGATAGTGTCGGCCTGTGGACTGCAAGGTCCTTGGTTTGATTTTGGTCCAGGGCATATGCCCGGGGTTAGGGGGCGTGCAGGAGGCAGCCAATCAATGATTCATCATTGATGTTTCTCTCTCTCCCTCTCTGAAATCAATAAAAATACATTTTAAAAAAGAAAAAGTATCTAAGACCACTTTTTCAGAAAAATTTGCATCAGGCTTTGTAGCACAGTAAGGAAGTGAATACACATAGATTTCAATGTGGACTTCCTTTAATTCCTAGCTCTATGGCCAAGGGTAAACCACTAAGTTTTTGTAGGCCTCAGTTTCCATTCATTAAGAACATTTTTCTATCTTATAGGAGTAAAGAATTAAATAAAGTAACACATGTAAAACCATCAGCAAAGTGCCATGCACAAAGTAAGCATTCAAGTGTTATACAAAGTAAGCATTCAAGTGTTATATACTATTATTATTCCATTATTATCAGTCAATCTCATAGCTAAGTGAAAGCAATTCTGAGATAATAGTGCTTAACACTCATAACTGATGTGACTTAATTAACGACCTCAAGAAAATGTTCAGAGACTCTGAAAAAAAAAAGACAGCTCCTTGAATGAGTGACTTTCTGCAGAGTACAGTGTAGGGATGGCATTTTTAAATGAAAAAGTGTATTCCACGTACCTAGTGGTAGTCTAGAAAGGTGGCTCTTGAATATGACTCACCAAGCATGGCAACAGGATTCTGTCTATTTTGGCTATCACATGGGGCCTGTACCATCCGCTAGAGACTGGCTGTGCCTTATGATAGCGGGTTGTAGTGTTAGCTGGGTTAACTTCAACCTTAAACTAAGTGCTCTCAAATACTAAAATCGTGGAATTTTAACCAGTGAAGCCTTGGCTATCAATCTGAGGGAAGATCTGCACAATCAAAAGAGACCCAAACGTGCTGTAAAACCCGAGCAGAGACCCTGGCGCGCAGGCCAGGACGCTTGGGACAAGGCGGCGTTCTGGCGAAGCCTAAGCCTCGGCAGGACCTCAGTCTCCTCCCGGGAGGAACTACCGGACTTTTGCGGGCGCGGAGCGACGTCCGAGTCCTTGGTTTGGCCCCAAGGAGCAGGCATTCCAGCAGACAGTCTGGGGGCCGAGGAGGGTTGTGCGGATGGCCGGTCACTCACCAGTCTCCTCCAGGGGGCCGGGTCCTGCAGAAAGTTATTCCAGAACCTTTCCATAGGCCACATCCTCTGCGGGGGCAGCACCGGCTCCCGGGGGCTCAGCTCCTGGTCCTTCAGCCATCGCCTCCTCAGCTCTCGCAGCTGCTGCAGCCGCAGCTTCTCGTCTGGCGTGTACCCCGTCATGTCGCCGCCGGCACCCGGACGGCAGGACACGGCGCGCCCCCGGACCTGGGACCCGGTCACGGCCGCGCGCTTCCGCTGGGCAGAGCGACCTTGCGGGGACGCCTGGGAGCGGCGCGCCGTTATGACGTCACCCCGGTCTGCAGAGGCGCCAATCGCCGCGCGCTCGCTGGGCATGCGCAAAGCCTGCGCCCACCGCGCTTGGGGCGGTCCCGAGTGCCAGGGAGAGAGGGTGGGAGGAGGGCGTTAGTTATGGGTTAAGGGGGAAGACGGAGAGGTCAGAGGACTAGAGGTTCTGACCCGGAAGAACTGGAGAGCTGGGTGTTGGAAGGATGCGACTTTGTGGTTCATTGAATGTGAAGTGCAAATGTAAAACTCTTTACTTGCCTCTCCCACCTTGGAATTCCTCTTCTTGTGACCTAGAGCCTGTGGATTCGACTCAACAATTCCACTTTTAGGACTTTGCCCCCAAAATATGGTGGTAAAAATATGAAAGGCAGATGCACCATTACTCACTGCAGCACTATTTATAATAAATACTGGAAATTACGCCCCCAAAAAACTCCTCAATAGAGAACTGGTTGAAGAGATTGTGGTACAACAGTACAATGACGTGTTCTATACAGAACTGGGTTAATCTCTAAAATAGATTGTAAAGTCAAAGCAGTTAAGGGGAGAGATAATAGTAATACTAAATATATAAAATGTTTGGTTATATTTTTAAAATAATGGAAAGGAAATTTGATTTAAAAAAAATATTACCTATGGGGAAGAAAGGGAATAGGATAGAGGAGACAGGGATAGAAGCTAAACTTCTTAGAATATATCTTATGTAATAAAAATGACTGTAGAACGATATAAACATTTCATATCATAAAATTAAATTTACAAAAAGCAGCCTCTGAAAATTAAAAGTAAAAACTCATGGATCTAACTGATCTGCTTCGTGGCATAATCTCAAAAACACATACCATTTCAAGTAACTTTATTTTTTCCATTATTTTCCTTCATTCTACTAAAATTTAACACATATATAACAAAAATACAAATAAATATCAGTATATATAGACTAATTATAGCAAAATATGTTTACTTTTATAGAACTTTGTTACTTCAGGACCGAAAATCTTACACATTTCAAGTACTTTTAAACCATCAAATTATTGTACACCTAAAGAGAGGACAAAAAAAGTCAGCTGTTTTAAGTAATTATATTGTTGGTAGTGATGAAGGCATTGTTAATCTGACACTGAAATGAAATGGCTTTGCTGGGATTTCTGTAATGGGTAAAAGGAGATAAAAATGTAAACTGTGTGAATTTAAATAAAAACCCTATAGTCCTGAATTTTCATCAAAAGCATCATGATCAATTTTAGGCTCATTGAATAGCCAACCTAAGTAACCATGAATATGTCTAGTTCCTAGATTGTGACCTCTAATTATCATTTTTCATTCAAAGAAACTAAGATTCCTTGGAGTGGCAATTCTCAAATATTTTGCTCCCCAAACTTCTTTAAACTCTTAAAAATTGGTGAAGACCCCAAAGAGCTTTGTTTACGTAGGTTTTATTTATATTGAATTACAATAACACTAGAAATTAAAATAAAATTTAAAATAACAAGCTATCCATTAACAATTATTTAGTGAGAAGAGTGTCATTGTTTTTACATTTTATAAATTTCTTGAATAAGAAATTTAAGTTTAAGTTTAAGTAGTGACAGGAGAATTCTTATAACTGCTTCTGCATTCAATCATATCACACAATATCACACATCATATAGCCTATGGGAAACTTCATAACCACTTGTGAGAGAATGAGAGTTTAAAGGGGCAAATAGCAATTTAGTGTTATTATAAAAAAAATTTTGATCTCACAGACCCCATGAAAGGATCAAAGGGACTTCCAGGGGAAGGGGATGGTCCCCAGATTACATTTTGAGAACCATTAATAGCTAATTCCAGGTCTGAGTTAGGAAATGTAAAAGAAGCTTGTTTTAGCAAAAAGCAGGAGACTAGTAGAGTCAGGTCAAAAGGATTCAGGAGCTAAGCTGAATAGACTTCCATTCGTCAAAGATTGAACAACATGATTAAAGCATTAATAAGTATAATGACATCAGAGGATTGAAAAATATAAAATACATTCACATACATAAGTTTATAATGATTTTTAAAAACTCATTGGTCACTTTTAAATGGCATTAGGGAATCAATTCCTCATTTGGAAAACTGTTAAGTAGAAGAAAAATTACGCATTTTTTCTGGTCTCTATAAGTTGCATCTTAGAGTAACAAGTTTATGAGAGGAAATTTCTTCAAAGAAGCAAAAAACAAAACAAAGAAACAATAAAACAAGGAGGGAAGGCAGTTAGAATATCACTATTTTGCAATTATTAGTTCATTAATGAATCAATGCAGTGATCAATAGCTTCCGATATCTCAAAAAGAGAGCAACTGCGCCTCCTATTGGAAGCTTACCTCATGCCTGTGAAGTTACTTTCCAAGCAAAAAATTGAACCTGATCAAATTTCTAAATCTAACTACTCATTTAATGGCAATACAGAGGAACTCCTGTACAACACTGAAGGGACGTTCAGAAAAATCCAGATTGTATTATAGAAGCTGCAGAGAAGTGATTGTTTCTTAAACAAAAAAAAACCAAAAATATCGAGCCCTAGCTGGTTTAGCTCAGTGGATAAAGTGTCATCCTTCAGACTGAAGAATTGGGAATCATTGATTGGTTGCCTCCTGCACACCCCACACTGGGGGTCAAACCCACAACCTGGGCATGTGCCTTGACTGGGAATCAAACCATGATTTCCTGGATCATAAGTCAACACTCAACCACTGAGCCATGCCGGTCCGGCGTGTGATTGTATTTTTAAAGGGAGATTTACCGCTTAGAGATACCTTCTGAAGTATTTATGGATGAAATGATGTGATATCTGGAATTTACTTCTTAGTAACTGGAGAGGGAGAAAGAAGTATGGTGGAAATAGATTACTAATTAATTGGTAATTGTTGAAGCTGTCTAATAGGTAAATGGAGATTAATTATATGCCTCTTACATGATTTTGTATATGTTTGAAAGTCTTCCAAATAAAAACTTTTTAGAGATCTATGCCTTAAAGTAGTAAGTAAAGCACTTAAGCTATTTTTAATCCTCCTTCTGTTTTATAACAGCTACATTTCCGATTAAAACTCTGCAACCTGCCGAATCCGGTTTGGCTCAGTGATAGAGCGTTGGTCTCCGCAGAAAGGTCCCAGGTTCGATTCCAGTCAAGGACATGTACATTGGTTGCGGGCACATCCCCGGTAGGGGGTGTGCAAGAGGCAGCTGGTCGATGTTTCTCTCTCATCGACGTTTCTAGCTCTCTATCCCTCTCCCTCCTCTCTGTAAAAAATCAATAAAAATATATTTAAAATAAAATAAAACTCTGCAACCTACTTAGGCTAACTCTCAACTCTGTTATGAGGAAATCCAAACAATTGGTACTCAAGAGAGAGTAAGTCCGTGAGTGCTGACTCCCCCCAAAAAGGACTGATGTATGTCCTCAAAGAGTCATTTGAAAACCCAAATAAATGTTTCCTTTGTGATAGAGTTAAAGACATCTAGTAATTTCTTGAATTTAGGGCTGGCTTTCTGATTAATTCTGGAAAACTACTACTCTTTTCCCACCTCCCACCACCACCACCACCACATTTAAAAAGAAAAAGAGAGAAAATCAATATTGTTTTTGGAAAATATACTCCTGTACCACTGGCTGCTGCTTACCATATTTCCACCCCTTCCCATTTATCTATGGCTGTGAAACCATGAAGATGAGTGAAATAAAGCACAGTAGGGAGCATGTTCAACTTAGCAACCCTGGGAAACGTGTATTCACAAAATCAGATGGTCTTCCAGTACCTGGATAACTACTGAATATTCCCGCAAGGGGGCACTCTGGCTCACTGAAAAATTAATGCAGTTAAATTGGGTTTTATGTAAGGTTTATTAACCAGCCCACAAAACTTGGAAAGGGCAAGGTTGGCAGGACTACAGCTACCTTAGTATTCTTTTGAGATTAATATAGCAGAATAAGTTGGCTTCTCAAGCACTTAGGAGTCAAAGGCAATGTTCATTTACTCAAGTTTTTATTTCTAGTTGGATCCCTGCACATTCCATGGCCAGTGGTGCCAATCAGACACTCCAGAAAGAGTCATTGATTAAAATCACTAATTCTAAAAAAGAAGGCAATTTTGCCTTGAGTTCTCTATAAGAATTTCTCAATTTTTTGTTTTCATTTCAACGATAATTTAAAACATTTAGTGTGAGCATATTCTGGACCATTGGATAACCACCTTATTATAACCAAGTACCCACATTTGCGTGTGTATTTACTAGTACAATTGCACGGTAGCCTAGTGGAGGCCACGTGATGATATGGTGCATGATATGAATAAAGTTTCACTTCATTCAAATAGAGGGATGAAATCTTATATATATGGACTAGAAACAGTTCATTCAGTGAGATAATAAATATGCAAAATGAAAAAGTTTTCATTGTGCCTTCTCATTGTTTTAATATTTTGTTACTATTGCAATTTGGAGGGTGCTATTAAGCAGATCAGCCCAATAAAACAATGAATTGGCTAACTTTAATGTCATTGCTTAAAAGGAACAATAAAACAATGCTCCAATGCTCAATGACTCAAATAATATTCCAGGTTGTTAAAAATAAAGGCAATACACAACAAAGCAGAAAACCTCAAATGCATCTGTCTGCTATTCAATCATTCTTTTTGTTTTATTAAAACAAATTCATTATGTAAATTTTATTAGTATTAGATTTTTGTTTGTATTTAATCTGAAATTTTTGACTTTGTAGTTGAAAAAAGAATATAGAGATTTTATGTGAATATTTAAGGAAAGTTATAATGAAAATTATTTTATTCTAGGAATATGTAAGAATTTGTCTGCCCTCCTTTAAAAGAGATTATTACATTGCTTAAAATTTAAAAACACTTGATATATTTCACAGAACATCAAGGCTAAATGTTTAAATCTTAAATTTTCTGAAATTTGCCAAAAGGACAAATTTTCTTTTCTTCCTTCCTTTTTTTCTCTTCTTTCCTTGCCCTCCCTCACACTGCCCCACTAGCAACTATTTTCCTCTTTTATCTTCTTAATTTTAATTGGTTTTCTTGGATGAAAGAGATGGCTTGTGGATTATAACACAAATTTACATAATCATTGATAAACTTTTCTTTCACCTTTTACTTATTAAATCCAAGAGTCTTAAAGTCCTTAGTGCAAGTAAAAAGGAAACACATTGTTTAAAAATTTTAATTAACATCAAAACCCTTTATCATTATGAAATGCAGCTGTTTTTTGTTTGTGCTTTTGTTTCTTTGCTGATCATAAATTACCTTTGATCTCCACACACCTGCTTTGGTGTATTCATGGGTGTCTGTAATGAAGAGCGATGGGAACATTTGAATGGCTTCTTTGTTCTCTTTTCTGTACTTACGCATTCATTAGCATGGTGATGCAGTTGCCATCATCCAGACCTGTTATTGTTATTCTCCCCACTTTCTGGTTCATAAACACACACACACACACACACACACACACACACACACGATAGATTCTGCCTACTTCAGATAACACCACAGCTATTATCATCAATTTACTTACCTGGCAAATTTAAATTAAAAAGCAGTATGTCTAGACTTGGCCCAGAGAGCTGAGACACAAAACTAGATAAAACCCTTTCCTTAATATCTATTTTAGCCAATATCTATTTTATCTATATTTCCTTAATATCTATTTTAGCCAATTATACCAATACTTGTTAGCATTGTTCAATTCATTGAACGTTACTTGAACTTTTTATCTGCATCTTTAGGGAAAGAACATTTCATTCATTGATTATACCAATATTTGTTCAGTGAAAACAACATATATTTGTGGAGAAGTCAGAATTATAATACCTGTGATCGGCATATTATTTCCAGTTTATAAAGTACTTTCATAGACTTTCATAGACTTTATAAACTGGAAGGTGGACATCACAAGGTCACACTGAGTCCCAAAGTATCACCTCAACTAGTAGAATTTACCTTTCAACAGCCCTGCCATGGCTGCCCTCAGTGCACCCGTCAGATCAGATGGAGGTCCATATCCCCCAAGCCTACATCATCAGAAACATGTAGCCTTGGTTTTTACTGGCCTGTTTACTCAGGAGACTAACTACAATGGACTCAACTTGGTTTATCTTATGCAGGGAGAAAAGGTTACAATATCAAACCCCAAGATGTTCCTGTGGCCAAATACAAAGTTCTCTGTAACTTGCTTACTTCAAACAATGTATCATAATAACATCCCAAATATGCTCCACTCCCAAGTCTGTGTTTTTATCATGTGTGAATATGTAAATACTCTTCTAGCAACTATTTCCTTATATCATTTTTAAGTCAAGTTTCTTCCAAGATCCCATACCACAAAATCTTCATAATTTGTCAGTGCTTATAGCAGGAACCATCCATGCTTCCATTCATCCCATAAACATTTTACTATGGTTTTGTTTTAAATATATATTAATATTTCTTTATTGATTTCAGAGAGGAAGGGAGAGGGAGAGAGAGGTAGAAACATCAATGATAGGAGAAAAACATTGATTGGCTGCTTCCTGCACACCCCCTACTGGGCATTATGCCTGTAACCCTGGCATGTGCCCTTGGCCGGAATCAAACCTGGAACCCTTCCCTCTGCATGCTGATGCTCTATCCACTGAGCAAAAACCAGCTAGGGCTTTGTTTTTTATACAAGCCAGACACAGAACTGTGCTGAGAATAAATTTATGAACAAGACCCAAGGAGACTTACAATCTAATAAAGGAAGACAAGTACGGTATGTAGACAAATAAGTGTACATAATGGCTGTGGTGGGTGTGTGAATGAAGTCTCTGGCCTCAGGAAAATAAACCCATCTACTTTCTATTCATTCACACATCTGTGCATTAATCAAATATTAATCATGAGTCCCTAGCAGATGGCAGTCCTTGCCATCAGTGTCAGGAATACCGAATTAAATGAGACATCGCCCCTGCCTTCAAAGAACCCACAGTTCAGTGTGAGAGCCAGATAAGTAGTAAATAAGCAGGAGACAGTAGAGGCATATACCGTGCCAGGGGGAGCTTCCAGGGAGGCATCAGGAGAGAAGGCGCTAGAACTATCTGGAAGCAGGAGACACTGTCACTGGGCAGACAAGCAGGTACTCAATGAGGAAGCGCAGGTTGGTATGTTTCATTATCTGTGCAAGTTTAGGTTGAGGAGCAGGATGTTCAGTCAGACTCCCTCCCAGCTTGATGTGCCTATGAGCGTGCCCTGGGGGAGAGGTGAATGACGGCAGGCACCAGGACAAATGACTGGGTAAGTCCAGCTTGTCTAGTCATCATATTCGATTGGTCTGGCAGCTCGGCCTGCAGTTGCAAATCCAGATCCCAGCGATGATGTTTAGGCTCTTAGTAACTCGCCTTCACTTTGTCTGTGGTGCTTAATTTCACCCTTCTCTGCTGCACCAGTCCCACATTATAAGACCAATCACCTTCTACCCCTCGACAGCATCTCCTTATTTACTCCCCTCTTTGCTTTCTGCCACCAGTCATGCCTCCTTCCTCTCTGCCAGGCGATAGTTTCACTCAATTCCTACCTACTCTGCAGAACGTTGACCTCTGTGGTGCACTGGTTTCTATTTCTTTTGCACATTTAAGGACTCCTCTTGTGTTAAAGCTGTGCTAAATGTGACTTCCACAAACAGCTCAGGTGAACAATTCTGCTAGCATCCCACTCTGCCTTGCCTGAGTACACCCGGAACCGTTACGGCCGGGGAAAGGGCGCATGCCTTATCATGTAGGAGGACATCTTGGAATAGAGTTAACGGAGAAGTTTACTTAGTGTGAAACAATTAGTAGACACTTCACACTGTGCTCACCACAACTGGGCTGTGGGAAGCATCTGCATCCACAGCTTGCCTCCCTCACCCCATCAGCTCACACCTGTCAGAAAGCACTCCGTGGTTCCAGCTTCCGCTATTCTGCTCAGTGTTTTCAGAATTTATCAACCGTGTGCTTACTCTGAAACCTGGAGAAGAGAGTCAGAATGCTCACCAAAGTCTCCGAGGGAAACTTAGACCCAACTGCCTTTCTCTTACATCCTCCTCACTCCTTTCCTCTGGTTGTTTTTTCTCTCCTGTTAATCATGGCAATCCCCAAACAGCCCCCACATCTCACTGGCTTGAAATGGTGAAAGCATATTTCCTGTCCACGTTGCAGTCCATTGTAGGCTGTGGGGTTTGTAGGCTCCACGCAGGCATGGAAGAGCCCAGGCTGATAAAGGCTCCTACGGCCCCGGCATGGGCATCTATCAGATGAAGGGTGAGGAGGGGAGACGGAAAACAGCACAGAGGGTGATGCAGGTATTGTAGGAGCCAGGACTGGAAGGGGAGTATCTCTTCCATCCACATGCCACTTGGAACAACTCAATCACAGGGCCGAAATCAGGGGATGCTGAGAAATGTAATCCAGCTATGTGTCCAGGAAGAGAACCAGGTGAGTTTTGTGAGCAAACCCCCCATCCCTTTGGGTTAGGGAGACATTTTATATATTATACCTTCCCACAGAGGACTGTTTTCTCCAACCAGTCCAAGAAAACACCCCGCTTGACATGTCACACAATCCCAACAAGGTGTTTGATGGGTCATGGAACGTCTAGTTACATTCGTAACAAACGTCTGGATCCTGTATCTTACGCTATCTTATATAATTCTCAGATTGCCTCACATCTACATTTCTTAATTCTTCAGTGAGATTTCCTGGTGTGAGAGGAG
This sequence comes from Pipistrellus hanaki, assembly GCF_964339955.1. Classification (NCBI taxonomy): domain Eukaryota; kingdom Metazoa; phylum Chordata; class Mammalia; order Chiroptera; family Vespertilionidae; genus Pipistrellus; species Pipistrellus hanaki. The sequence goes on along the minus strand of NC_140513.1, from coordinate 27,784,439 downwards.
GCAGGCTAAATGGACTGCTTTTCATAGGAAGAAGGAAAAAGTAAACAACTTTAATCTTTTAGAAGCTGAACTGAATGTGTACCCACAGATTAAGGTTTTGTCAACTGATTCAGTACAGGAGTATGAGTGGAAAGGTATTTATTTTTGAGTAGACTCTTTAAAAGAGGGACCGTTAATTTGGACTTAGAAGCATCATAAAGTTAAAAACTTGAATGTAAGAGCCGAGATGCACTCATGGCTGCATAAGTAGGGGACTCCACTAGATGGCCCTGTTTGAAAATATTACAAAGTTGGAGATGAGATGAACAGCTTTCTGCTCAATTGTAACTCTCTTACCTTTTCAGGTATGTAGGGCACTTCATTATCAGTTATAGGTTTTCTTAAAATACCACTGATGTGGCAAATTTCATCTTTTAATATGACATGAAAAAGGTTTTGGTAAAAGAATTTGGTCCAAGGCTTTCTTAATCGAGAGTATTTTGTTCTGAACAGATCATTTAAAAGGAACAACTGGCAACATTGAAATGACAACCTGTCCCCCGGAGTGCAGAATCAGCAGTGGTGCCTGGAGAGTCCAGAAGGCAGCGCGGGCTGTAAATTTCCCTTGCTCCAAGGGGAGTTTAACACAAACACAGGCTCCGCTCCTCCCTTTGTTTCAGCTCTATTCTGAGATACACATCTCAAAAACCCAAAGGTTATTCTGTTATGTTGTATGGATTCTGATTACCCCAAATAAGTCAGAACCACCAATTAAAATTTGCTTTGAAACTGGAATGGGATGATTATAATCAAAAGCTGCAAACCCAGGATTTAGCAACCAGAGCCTGGGAGATGGTATGATAAGGCATCTCCAGATTTGCTGACGAGGGAGAGCAGAGGACACCAGTGTCTCTTTTTCCCATTGGTGCATCCGTTAATACTGGCACGTTTTGTGTCAGGTGCTAGCTCTCTGTGCAAGAAGGTAGCTCATCTGATTAAAAATAAAGAAAATTAAGGTAATGGATAATGGGCCATGAATCTATCCTTCCTTTCCTTCCCTGATCCTCAGACATGCTCAAAGGAGACCAATGGTAGGACCTCCTACCCCTTCTGCTCTCATCACCTCTCTCACAAATCCGATAATACCAACACTGGTTTATTCCTAGAAACAAAGGAAGTCAACACCGGAGCCTTCTGCATCCACTTCTGCCATCCTCCCAGATTCTTCCTGTGTTTCAATGCGGCCCTCACACTACACTCAATATCACCCAACCTTTCTAATACACATCCACTGTTGTAGATAAGAAATCAAAGTTCTACATTCAGGCTAAAAGAATCTCCCACCGGTACTATGGCCATCCGTGTTATCAAAGATATTACATTGAAAACATTTCCCATCCTGGTTCTTCCAAAGTTAGGCAGCCATACGTTTCCTTATCCATTAAATGGCAGACCCACAAAAAATTGCACATTTGTGTATCCAGAGAGTTGAGGGATTAAGTTTGGCCAAGTTAAGGTGTCTGTAATTCCCCCTCTGGCCATGATAAAGTAACAGGGACCTTTTGGCCTTTAACAATTAGAAAATCAGACACACTTGGAGCATCTACTGTGAGCCACGCTGGGGTGTCAGTCCCTTTGTAAAATACAAAGATGAATAAGACAAAGCATGTGTCCTTAAAAGCCAAACCAGGATTTCTTTTTCTTTTTTTTTTTTTTTAATATATTTTATTGATTTTGTACACAGAGGAAGGGAGAGAGATATAGAGTTAGAAACATCGATGAGAGAGAGTCATCAATCAGCTGCCTCTTGCACACCCCCTACTGGGGATATGCCCGCAACCAAGGTACACGCCCTTGACCGGAATCGAACCCAGGACCCTTCAGTCCCCAACCCGACGCTCTACCCATTGAGCCAAACCGGTTTCGGCCCAAGCCAGGATTTCAATACAGAATGATCACACCCAAGCGATTCTATAATATAGAGCATGATCCATCTACTCATCTAAACTACGTATCTTATTTGGTTTCTAATTGTTCCAACTTCTTTGTAACTTTCTGCTGTGTTGGTAGTGATTATTTTAAGTCTTTCTTCAATGCCAGTAATTCTTCAGTTGTGTCTAGACTGTTGTTTGATTTCTAATTTGTTTGTATACCTATAATTAGCCTTAGCCTTGGGATTTTTCTTTCATCTCTTTCTGTTGTTTCAGCATTTTGTCTTACATTTTATTTTAGCTCTTATTTTATTGATAACATATTTTTGTTGTTTTACTTTAGCACAAGGCAATCTGAGGTACAATAGTTTTCTCTCTCTCTCTCTGTCTCTCTCTCCTTCTGTGTGTGTGTGTGTGTGTGTGTGTGTGTTTCCTCTCTCTCTGGCACATTTACAATTTCATTTTCCTCACACTACAGTTGGGCAGTCCTGTATAACTCTTCAGTTTCTCCAACTGGATGTAATTCTTCTTGACCTTCTTCTGACCTTCCCTGGAAACCATCACCCCTGTGGGCAACAACTTGGGGGCTAAATGTCACCTTCTATTTACTGTGCTGTAGCCTGAGACCTGAGAGTGGAGAGAAGAGCGCCTCCAGAGCTGCCTGCAGCCCTGGCTGGGACCCTGGACCACATTCTCTCTTCCGAGTCCCAGCAAACGTCCTTCACCAGGTCAGTCTTCCCAGTGAGGGCAGGCATTTCCTGCTCCATGGGCTCTGGTTGGTCCTCCCACTCAGCAATAGCCTTGGAGCACAGCTGGCCGTCAGCCCCTCTTGCCTCAGTAGGATCTGCAGTGGTTGCAGAGACCGCGCCAGGCTCACAGTCTCTCCACCCACTCACCCTTCTGGCCACTTCTCTTCAAATCAACATGCATTCAGGATACCAGGATTTTGTTGGCTCACCTTTCCTCAGTTCTCTTTCTGGAGAGCAGGTGTGGTAGGCAACGTTTAGAGCCAATTTTCAAACTTTATTACATGAAGTTTGATCCTTTTTCTATTTTAAAAAAATATTTTTTATAGATTTTTTTACAGAGAGGAAGGGAGAAGGACAGAGAGTTAGAAACATTGATGAGAGAGAAACACCGATCAGCTGCCCCCTGCAAACCCCCTACTGGGGATGTGCCCACAACCAAGGTACATGCCCTTGACCGGAATAGAACCTGGGACTCTTCAGTCTGCAGGCCGATGCTCTACCTATGGAGCCAAACCGGTTTCAGCAGCCAAACCGGTTTCGGCCCTTTCTTTATTTTTGATAACTATGATAAAATCTTGGCCTTTTGAAACATTTTTTTATTAATTTCAGTGGTACTGGGGAAGAACTTTTCTCTGACCTGACTTCCTTTACCCCAAACTTTCAGAACAACATTTAAACAAGCACTTCTGGTGATTCTAAGTGGGTGGTTCATGAACAAACTTAGAAAAAAAAAGGGGGGGCAAGAAATTCAGAGGCAAGGTAAAATTAACCTTAAGGATGGGTGGAAAGCAGAGAGCCTTATTTCATATTGGCTTTACATGTTGAAATGATTCCTAATTTCACATTTACTTAAATATGAATATTTACTTAAATATCATTATGCTTCTAAGAGCTAAAAAAAAAAAAAAAAATGGCCAAGACACTTGTAAGTTTTTACCCTTTCCAGTGATCAAAAGCAAGGAAGGTAAATAGTTCCAGGTTAAAAAAAAAAAAAAAATCTCACACATTAAGTGTATATTTAAAAAGAAACCCAAAGCGCCATAATCACCTAAGATATCAGAGTGGCATTGAAATGTGTCCCAAGGATGCAATACCCTCCCCCAACACGTCTACTGCTCACAGCTGCTGAGCGGAACATCTCTGACTGGCCCATGCTTTGCATTTATTTATCTTACAGAGGGAAACTAATTCTTTCATTACTTTCGGGGGATTAATTCTGTGTGCTGACTTCAACAAGATTTGACGTTTTCCATTTGTGCTCAGCCACATTTTAAGCAACACCCCAGGAGACAGAGTCAGTGCTGTGTGCAGGGATTTCACACTAAGATCAGCGAAAGGGTGGACAAATCCCTACGTACAGTTTTAATTTTGTTGTGGGGTCAGGGGTGGGGGTGGGGGGAACAACAACCGGTGTTCAGAGTCCATCAGGCCTACCTTCCCTGATGTGCCCCTCCGAGGTGCGATAGGCAGGACACAGCGCATCTTGGAGCCTGAGGACCCTTGCGTCGCAGCTTGGTCCTGAAGTCTGGTTGTAACGCAGCCCGCGTTGCAGGTCATGGGCTCTTGAGTTGCTTACCTTCTTTTCAGCATTGGCCAGGTGTGCTTCACCATGAGCTGAATTCTCTCTGTTCCTTGGATGATTCACAATGATTGCTTCACATGTCACCTTCACCTAGTGAGCAAATTTGCAAGGGCTGTTTATTCATTTTCAAGTGCGGTAATGATGCTTCCCAGTCACAACGGCTGAAGAGGCCCTGTGCGAAAGGCCTTTGCCATGGATTTCCTGGTATGTTTCACAAGGACTAGTTAGGCACAGTAGTTATGGGGGCAGGGTAAGCAGCGATTACACATCTATGTTCTGGACTCAGAAATCTAAACACTGGCTGGCAGAAACTGGTTTGGCTCAGTGGATAGAGCGTCGGCCTGCAGACTGAAGGGTCCCAGGTTTGATTCCGGTCAAGGGCATGTACCTTGGTTGTGGGCACATCCCCAGTGTGTGTGGGGGTGGGGGGTGCAGGAGGCAGCTGATCAATGTTTCTCTCTCATCAATGTTTCTAACTCTCTATCCCTCTCCCTTCCTCTCTGTAAAAAATCAATAAAATATATTTTAAAATAAATAAATAAATAATACTGGCTGGACCACTAACTGCATGACAGGGCCAGGTACTTACCCCCATTGGATCTCTCGCTCCTTTTCTGTAAAACAGGAGTAATAATGGAACCCATTGAGAGGCATTCTTAGCCCTGTGGAAATGATGGAGCTTCTGAAGATGGTTATCGTATTATTTTATTGGAGAAGACTAGGACCAAAGGTTTGATTTCATGTATTTTAAATTTTTACTGAAGTTTTTATTGTTGTTGTTGTTTAACCAATGAAAATGAACACAGTGAAGTACTTCTGAACTCAGATGCTTTTTAATTCAAGTTTTAAAAGTTTATTTTTTAACTGTATAAAGCCACTTTGTTTTATGGATAAGGACACGGAGAACTATAGAGACTTGCAGAGGTCACAAAACTGACTGGAGGTAAAGTTGATACTAAACCTCCAGTAGCCTTATTCTGGAGATACCAGATGAAAATATTCATTCTCTGCTTGCAAAGGGCTCACCTCTTAACAAATATAAAGGAAAATGTCACTGAAAGGTTATATTTTTATTTTTTGTTAATCCTCAGCCAAGGATATTTTTCCATTGATTTTTAGAGACAGTGGGAAGGAGGGGGAGATACAAAGAGAGAAGCATCAATGAGATACAGTGATTGGTTGCCTCCTGCACACACCTCTGACCAGGGCTGGGGAATTAGCTTGCAACTGAGGTATAGGCCCTTGACTGGAATCTAATCTAGGACCCTTCAGTCCATAGGCTGATGCTCTATCCACAAACTGGCTAGGGTTGAAAGGAAATATTGATTGCAGATAGTGGGCTGGATAAATTAAATAGACATTTAAGATTTCAGGGTTTTAAATGTTCAACATACATCCCGCTGACATTTATTCTCTTATTTAATAGGTTGTGGTTATTTACATAGCATGCATCCATCCTCATAGCATAACTGTCTTCTAGTCTGGTAATGTTACCTCAAATAGTGTCTTTTGGTTTCTGATAACCACACTCCGGCCTCTTGAAAAACACTTTTGAATGAATCTTGCCTCTGCCATCAGTTCAGCAGTGCCCTCAACCTATGAAAGAAATGAGATCAGTGCCACCAGATGACATATAACATCTCCTAGATGTAGCCTTTCATGAGTATAAGTGTGCTCTTCATTTGTGGTGTAGCCTGAGAAAATCCAGAATTTGAGGACATACCTGAATAGTTGCTTGAGAAATTAAATGGTTAAAAAACTGTGGCCTGTGCAATACGCAGCGATGGGAAAAGGTAAACCAGGAGAGTGGCAGCAGGCAGTGGAGAAAGAGAAAGAGAAAAGCCAAGATCAATCACACTGGACTTTTGGGTGGAGAATAGACATGATGAGTTAGGGTATATGGAGGAGAGTGAGCCAAGAATGCATCAGAAGCAGCTCTCAGAGTACATTCCAAGGTCTCTGAGGGCCAGCTCAATCTCTGACAGTTTCCATGAGATCAAACCACACTGTGAAAACTGATGTTTTCTATTCATTCCTTCATCCATGCATCCATTCACTCTAAGGAAACAACCTATTAAGGGCACAATGATCTAGGTATAAATATATTTTCTGTAGAGGGATATATAACAGAAAAATTGGTAACAGTCCAAAGTGCTCACCAGCACGGGAATGGTTAAATAAAATATGCACATCCCTCCAATGACATTTTATGCAGCTATTAAATGGGATGTATGAAAGATATAAACCAAATTGGTATGGTTATGATTATCTCTGGGACCTAGAATTACGGGCATTTTAAATTTCTGCTTTATATTCCCCCACTGTATATGACTTTCCCACCTTTCTGCTCTCATGAGCTCCAATATGCTTATTACTGAACTAGTGGCCCGTTGCACGAAGATTTGTGCAAAAGGCCTTCCTTTCCTTGGCTGCCCACACTGGTTTTCCTCCGGCACCTAGATGTAGCCTTTGTTCTGACCACGGCCTTCCCTTTTGACTCTGGGTGGAGTCTCACTCAAGCCAGAACCTTCTTCCCTTCAGCTGGAGCACAGCTCCTATAGCTACCTCTACCCCTTTCTCCCCCTCAAAGCAGGTGTCTCGCCCCGCCTGGCTGCTCAGCGCCTGCATGCATGCTACCCAGAGGCCTGGAGCAGCTGCGGGGCAGGGCCGTCACCAGCTTTGTTGGGTTAATTTGCATACTCACTCCTGATTGGCTGATGGGTGTTGTGGATTGATGGCCAGTTTGCATATTTCTTTTATATTAATGTAGATAAGAGTATTTAAATTAAAAGAACAAAGATACATAGTATTAAGGAGCCCTCCATATGGCTCAGCCTTACCGGACTTCTGCTCTGGGTGGAGCTTGGGGCCTACCTTCAGAGTAATGAAAACTCCTCATTTGCCTGGCTGGTCTTCTGTATACATAGGCTGTTTCCTCTCAGATCGAATAAGCTAAAGGGGCTTCCATTGAGCCTAATGACTAGTAATTACTTCTTAGAGAATGAGGCTCTTGAGCTCAACTTATCTTGATTTGGAAAAATAATTAACTGAATATAAAATATTCTCCCAAATGATTCAAAGTCACCACTTTGCATGAATAAGTATGAGCACGATTCGATTGCACATATACAAGTCTCCAAATACTTGTACTAGTAGATGTTTTAGTTCTGTTTCTTCCCACCAATAACTCATAAAAATCAGTGCCAATACCCCAAACTAACCACAAGGCTCTGTATTTGGGTGATGGGTCACTACAGGAAACACAAAACAAGGTCCTGCCCTCCAGCTACAAGTCTATTTCTCCCTCCTGCTCCGGGGGATGTAAAACATCAGCGGAATTAGTGAGGCAGCTGAGCCCACAGCAAATGCCCTTCCTGTGCAAACACCCTTGGCTGTCGGACCCTATCACAGGGGCCGTGAGCCCAACCACATACGACAGCAGGAACCATGGAAGGAGCACAAAGTCAGATGGGGAAGAGAGACAAACAGAAGGGAGACATGTGAAGTGATAGGGCAGCCTGCCCTTCCCCGAGTTAAGGGATTATCACCCTCTGCGCTCATGAGCTCCAATATGCTCCAGCGGCCACTCACAGAGGGTACTGAAATATTAGGTCTGTCTGAAAGGGTCAACATGGCCTTTGAAAAGCGGTTCTCCTAGCAACGGTTACCGGGTAGTATTTCACAGTATATTCAGATCAGTTTTTAAAATCCATTCACCAATTTTTTGTTACTATTTATATTTTTTATTGCTTTCCTAGAGGAAGGGTGAGAGAGAGAGAGAGAGATTCTCTCTCATCAATGATGAGAGAGAATCATTGATTGGCTGCCTCCTGCATGCCTCATACTGGGGATGGAGACCACAACCTGGGCATGTATCCTGACCGGGAATCCCACCATGATCTCCTGATTCATATGTTGACACTCAACCATTGAGCCATGCTGGCTGGACCATTTTCCAATTTTAAATATTTCCATTTTTTTACAATTATAAATGAAGCCACTATAAACATTTGTGGAAGAGGCTTTTGGGTGGGTACATATCTTCATTTCTCTTGGATCTATATATGGAATGGGATTGCTGGATCATATGATAAATGTATGTTTAACTTTTTAATAACTGCCAAAACATTTTCCAAAGTGGCTGTACCACTTTTCATTCCCACTAGTGATGCAGTGAGGTAAGAGAGGATGCTGAGGTTCAAGGTCATGTAGAGCCTTGCAGGACATATTGTCTTTGGATTTTACTCAGAATGAGATGAGGAGCATTAAAAGTTTTGAGCAAAACAGTGGCTTGTTCTTACCTGCAATTTAAATAGATCCCTCCATGTTGAGAACAGACTGTAGAGGGGGAAAGGAAGAAGAAGGTCCAGTTGGGAAGTTATTAAAATAATTCAACTGTGGGGGTGAAATACAATAGAAGCTTGGCAAAGGAAAAATAGCAGTGGAGGTAAAGTAACGTGTTCAGATTTTGGATATATAGAATTTTGAAGGTATTGCCAAATGGATTTACTGATGAATGTGGGGGGTCAAAGGAAGACAATCTTTCTTGAGATGTGGAACACTGTACAGGGGGAAGATTGTCAGTGGAGGATGGAGCATGTTGGTGGAGAATCGGGAGTTTGATTTTGGACAGTTTAAGTTTGAGATCTCTATTAGATATTCAAGGGAAGATTTGAGTAGAGCCTGTAATTTAGAAAAGGGGTAAGGGCTAGGAATGTAAATTTGAGAATCTTTTGGGGTACCGATGCCTTTAAAAGCTAAGAGACTAGGTATGGTATTACCAGGGGAATAAATAAAGACAAAGAAATAACAAGGTTGCTTGGCTAAACCCTGAAATGTTTTAACACTTAGCAGTCAGTAGATGAAGAGGACCTGACCAGTGGAGTAGAAGGAGAACCAGAGAAAGTGATGTCTCAAGCCAAATTAAGAAAGTGTTTTCAAGAAAGAAGCATAATCCACAGTCCTTAGAGATGCAAGTAAAGCCATGTCCAAGACATTGGTAACCTTTGGCAGGGGCTGTTTCAGTAGAATAATGAGATTGACTAAGTGAAAACAGTTCCTGCTTTTCTTAAAATAAATAAATAAATAAATAAATAAATAAATAAATAACCTTTATCAAGCTAATAGAAAAGATGCTGATAATTATTCCAATATGAGATTTACTGATTTTCCTCTGAGATAGTTCATATGAATTACATCAATCTTTTAAAGAATCTCATCATTAGTTAAATTAGGGCTTTTTTTTCCTCTGAGGGAAAAGTTTTAACCTTTTTAAAAAAATTTTTAATAATTTATTTTATTGATTATGGTCTCACATAATTGTCCTTATTCCCCATTCCCATCCCAACCCCCTCCCTACATATACCCCACCCTCCTGTTGTCCATGGCCACTGACTAGGCCCATATGCATGCACACAAGTCCTTTGGTTGATCTCTTCCCCTTATTCCCACCCTCCCCTACTTTCCCTCTGAGGTTTGAGAGTCTGATCACTGCTTCTCTTTCTCTCAGTCTGTTTTTGTTCATCAGTTTATGTTGTTCATCATTTCCTCTAGGTGTGTGGGATCATGTGATCCAAGAAATACCCTTGTAAGAACCTAAACTGCGACAAGCAAATTAAGGCTCTTTGTATTCTAGAAAGACATACCTTTACTTACGAAGGAGAGGGAAGATTTTAGAAAAGTAAATATAAGCGATAAATGGCACTTGATGATACTGGCATTAGAATGACATTTGTTCTTTTAAGTGATACCCAAGAAAAACAATTCTAACAGGGCCTCTGGACAGCAGCAAATAACGGCCTTCTATCTATGGGGTCAACTTGACCTATGAAAGTGCCTCCCATTTTCACCGTGAAAAATATTCAGTGGTTTGCCCTTTATTAAGTTGTTTCTTTGGCCTCGAAATAGCTTTGTTTAATTTCTAGATTGTTTCTGATTTTTTATATTCTCCAATCTCCATATTTATCCAATATTATCATATTTTGTGATATGGGAGCAGAAGGGTATTACATAAATTTTGAGTTCTTATAGAAAACAAAAGTAACCTTTAGAATCTTAAAGGAATACAAGCAAGCTTTCATGCCTCTAAATTTTCAAACATTTTTGTGAATAATAAAACATTAATAATAAAACCTTAGGTATTACAATTTTTTCTAAATTGTGTATATCTCTACAATTAGTTCTTTCAGACTTTAGTTTAAACACAATTTACTTATTTTTTCCATGGAGTATATTTATTCTCTAAATTTCCACACCGAATTTAAAAATTGCCTGGCTGGTGTGGCTCAGTGGTTGAACATTGACCTATAAACCAGGAGGTCACTGTTTGATTCCCATTTGGGGCACATGCCCAGGGTTGTGGGCCCGATCCCCAGTAGGGTGTGTGCATGAGGCAGCCAATCAATGATTCTCTCTCATTATTGATGTTTCTCTCTCCCTCTCCCTTCTCCTCTGAAATCAATAAAAATATATATTAAAAAAAAAATCAATATATTTTTATCAAATGATTTTCTGATTGTCCTTCAATTAAAATTTTTGTTTCAGTAAGGTATTAAATACCTTTAAACTATTTTACACATTTAAAATTGGTAATGGTTCATTCTTTTTAAAAAAATATATTTTATTGATTTTTTACAGAGGGGAAGAGAGAGGGATAGAGAGTTAGAAACATCGGTGAGAGAGAATCATCTACCAGCTGCCTCTTGCACACCCCTATTGGGGATGTGCCCGCAACCAAGGTACATGCCCTTGACCGGAATCGAACCTGGGACCTTTCAGTCCGCAGGCCGACACTCTATCCACTGCGCCAAACCGGTGCCCGCCATAATGGTTCATTCTTAAAACAAATTTTTATAAGTCTTCTGTATATGTGCTGCCAAAGTGAGCACTTTAGAAGTCTTCTGGACACAGAAAATCTGTTGGTTTGGGAAAGAATAAGGTGAACTAATAGCTTAGATACCATATAAAATAATAGTTAAGAATTATTGCTTTGGGGTCAGTCACCTGGGTTTAAATTCTAGGTCTTCTACTCATAATTTCACAACTTTGAGCAGGCCACTAGTCTTTCTTAGTGTCATTCTTCATCTATAAGTAGGAAAAATAGTACCTGCCTCCCAGTGTAATTATAATGATTTTATGAAATAATACATGAAAAGTACTTAATACAGGGTAAGCCTTGGGTAAATGTTGACTAAAAGATAATTATTCTTCATCATCATCATCATCATCATCATCACGATCATCATCATCATGATTATCATCAGAATTCAAACAATCTCCAAGGCCAAGTAGTTTTAAAAAAAGAAACTAGAGCAGTGATTCTCAATCTTTCTAATGCCGTGACCCTTTAATACAGTTCCTCATGTTGTGGTGACCCCAACCATAACAGTAATTTTGCTACTGTTAATGAATCATAATGAAAATATCTGTATTTTCCGCTGAGACCGGTTTGGCTCAGTGGATAGAGCGTCGGCTTGGGGACTGAAGGGACCCGGGTTCGATTCCGGTCAAGGGCATGTACCTTGGTTGCGGGCATATCCCCAGTAGGGGGTGTGCAAGAGGCAGCTGATCGATGACTCTCTCTCATCGATGTTTCTAGCTTTCTATCTCTCTCCCTTCCTCTCTGTACAAAATCAATAAAATATATTTTAAAAAAAGAAAAAGAAAACATCTGTATTTTCCAATGATCTTAGGCTCTACAGCAGTGGTTCTCAACCTGTGGGTTCTGACCATCGGTTGAGAACGGCTAGCAGGGTCGCCTAAGACCATCGGCAAACACAGATATTTACATTACGATTCATTAACAGTAGCAAAATTACTGTTATGGTTGGGGGTCACCACAACATGAGGAACATGTATTAAAGGGTTGCGGAATTAAAAAGGTTGAGAACCACTGAACTAGAGGGATGGAAAGAGAATTTGCTTTGAGTGGTGGGTGCACAGTGCAGTGTGCAGATAATGATTTGTTGAGTTATATACTTGAAACCTGTGTAGTTTTGTGAACCAATGTTACCCCAATAAACTCAATTTAAAAAGATGCTATTTGGTTTCACCTGGGAGATGTCTATTTATATTATAGTATCCACAATAAAATACACTAACAAGGAAAGGTCAGGATGATTCACTGCATTCCCTGTGATGGGTGCCAGGAGTTTTTACATACACATCTCAATGAAGCCTATCAACCACCCCAGAAGGGAGGTAGAATATAACCATTTTACAGATGTGGACATTGAAACTTAAAGGACTGAAGTTATATGGCCAAGATCATGCAGCTATTAACGTGCAAAATCAACAGTAAATTACAATTCAAAGCCCTGTTTCAACTAAACTTCCAAATTAGAGAGTCCCTTTGTGGACTATTGAAACTGGACCGCTCACCCTCATCCAGAAATAGAGCTGATACAAAAGCATGAGCTTGTGGACAGCACAGACTTTATGAACCCTCAGCTTTTATTCTCTCTCTCATTCATAACCTAATCACACCAAAGGAACTCCAGAATTCAGAGGGCTGGTAACCTGCTGCCTGCATACAGCCTGACTCTACCCAATCTTCAGTGCATGGACTTGGAATGCTTCAGAACCCAGGATAGTGCCCTTCCTTACCAAGCTAATCTGACAGAGCTGGGTCTGGGCTGATTGCACCTCCTGTGGTCCCATGAACATAGTCACAATAATTACCAGTCAACTTTGGGATGAAGAAGTTGCCTTACTCAGCAAGACTGGCATTTCCTCCTACACAGTTCTTTCCAGCTCATTGGCAATGGTATCCAGAGGTGGCTGGAGAATTGTGATAACAGCTTGCTGGTTGGATTCCAGAGGAATAGCTCAGATTCTGCTGAAGACTCATGGGAAAGTGGAGAAATACTGACAAAGGAAATTAATGATGACCACTCTGGAAACTTTGACCACCTCCAAGGATGTCCTCGCAACTATTTAAAGCATCCTCTTAGAGTTACCTGAGACACCAGAAAATGAAACAAGACCCATGAATGGAAATTAGCAATCAGGCTGTGACCCACTTAAGTAGGTGTTACACTTCTTGCCAAAGGCCTGCCAGAGAGTGCACCCTGGGTTAATGACTTGGTGCCTTTATTTTTACCACTTTCAGATGGAAATTACACAATTGTCTCTTCATCCCCTTGCAGAACCATGACCTCTCCTTCCCTCTCCTCCATTCTTGGTAACTTTTTCTAACTATTATATTTAACCATTTCATAGAGCACAACAAACAAAGAGCTGGAAAAGGTGACTGGCTCAAATAACTGTGGATATGGTCATGTTAAAGTTATAATATGCAATATGAAGGCCATGGCTCTTGTGTGAAGACATTGTGTATTTCTTCAAGTTGTGGGCAATATTTGGCACACTCAGAGTGATTTGTGATGTTCTTCACTGCCTCAGAGTGCATGGGATATGACAGCAGTATAGAAGAAGACAAAACAGAAGCTATTATAGTTGTGGCGCTGGTTACCGTTTCTTTTGTTAAATTTTAACCGCTGGTTAGTTTAGGTTTGACTGGTTCAGGGAGTGCCCTGGAGGCCCAGGTTTAGTCTTACAATAGCCTATGGCAAGAAAGACTGGAAGGATTGTTGTAGCTGTGTCTGGATCCCACTTCCTTCTGTTTCTGACTGACAACAAATACATAAATAAATAAACAAGTAAATAAATAATAAAAAATAATTTTAAAAAAATTTAAAAGATTCTTCCCAGAATCAGCTGTTCCCCAACAGCATGGGTGGGCAAGTTCTGCCTTGCTACTGCTGCTCCCGCGGTAACCATTCGCTTCCCATGGCGGCAGCACGGCATAGCCCTAGGACAGACCCAGGTGTTTGTTCACCTGGGCCGTCAGATGTTAGTTACCTGATCTTGAGCAGCTTCCTCTGAGCCCCAATTATTATTATTTAACAATAACAAAATCATAATAAACAAGTAAAATACTTCAGGGCTTACTATGTGAAGAGTATTTTACAAAGCACAGGATATGAATTACCTCGTTTAATTCCCACAATCAGTATGAGGTAGGTACTATTTTTATCCTCATTTTACAGAAGACAAAGCCTGCCCGATGTCACACAGCTTATAAGCAGCAGCAATAGGAACTGAATCCGGGACTAGCTGGCTGCAAAGCCCTCGGAGCATGGAGGCTATATAGAAGGACCCTACGTCGGGGCAGAGATGCTGAGCACCTTGAACCGCAGGGACTCCTGATGTCTAATTTCCCTGTTAGTCTGTGTCAATATTGGCCCCTGTGTTGTCCAGTTAAGTCTTCTCTGTGCGTATATACAATCTTTCAACAAGTCCCGCATTTATTCTGACAAAAGCATTTGGATGCATAAGTATGACTTATCACTTTCCATTTGGCCTCTATTGGGGCTGGGAGTCATGTCACTGCAAGCTCCCCCTAGATCTGGAGACAGATGCCTGCCGGTGACCGCCTGCGGCAACATACCTGAAAGCCGATGGCAGCCTGGGCAGGTTCCCAGCTGCTGAGATTAGCCTGCAGGATCCTTGTAGGCAAAGGTATATTTTAGGACAGCAGTACCGATCAGCATCACAGAACGGCAAGTGATCAGAACACAGCCCTTCCACGTCTCCTCTAATGCCCAAATAGCCCCTGCTCATGTTTGACCCTATTGCATAGACTGTATGGAGTGCAAGAATCTAATTATTGGTTAAATCATCACATATTCATGCACATACAATTCAGGAACGGATTAATAGTGACTTTTTAAAATCTACATTGTTCAAAGTATTACATAAAATAATGAATTCAAAAATAAATATTAATTATAATAAAACAAATTCTCTTCTTCATAGGACTGCACCACATTTTAGTTAGCGAATCCATTTGTTGTGAATTATTTTGTTAGCTGCTAAATTCTTCCACAAAAAACATTCAGAGTTACTGGCAATAATAATGACTGCTAATAATGGTCTTAATGAATCATCATGAGCAAAGGTATGGCTCAATAGCCTAACAGGGAAAGAACTTTATGATCTAGATTGGGTATATACAAGACAAAAGAAAACTTAGAATGTGTTCATTTTACACCATCATCCACCCTGTGAGCATAATTTACAAATCAGGAAGCAGGCTCAGAGAGTCAATATCATTTCAAGGTCACTCGGTGGGCGACAGGCACGGCCCCCGGGTCTTGATTTCCAGGGCACTTCACCACACTTCCCTGTTCACATCCTGCCATACAACTACGGCAGTCACTGTGAACAGGTCACTCATTACTTCCCATTTTGGGGATTGAACTTAGAAGTCATTGCACAGGTTATATTCATAGGAAGAATTCAAAATATTTGTTGAATAGAAAGTAGAGATGTTCTAGGAACCCAAATTCAGGAGAAATACATGGGACCTTCAACATGCCAGACACTTAGCACCTCATCTCACCTGTACAACAATCCACGAGACTGATATAATGGCCCCATTTCACAGTCAAGGAAACGGGGTTTAGTGGGGCATGAAGTGACCCCATTCACACAGTTAGTAGCAGATCTGGGATTTGATATAAAACTTTGTGACTCCAGTCCCTTTCTACTTCCTCATAGTAACAATTTATTAAAGCTTCCATAAATATCCCCAGGGAGAACCAAGGATCCCCTTGGCTCTGTAAAGTCCAGATATTGCACCATGCCATATTTCCAGGGCTCTTTTGAGATAAACTCCCAGCAGTAGGCTTATGACCCTTACCCTTCAGGAATTATTCTTCCTCCTGGCTGACGAACTAAAACTATTTAGAAAGATCTTGGGTAAAGTATGACTCTTGGTTCAAAATAAAATGTTAAGTGGAATAACAATAAATTACAAATTCAAGCATCTTCCCTTCTATTCCAGCTTTGAGAGCTATTACCACATAGATAAATCCTCCATCTAGCTTAGAAAAAATATGTCAGCTCCTGCTTTTTACCCATATTGATAGTTGATCACTTGCTAAATGGGCTTGCAAATTAGTATATACAATATTAAAACCTCTAAATCACCATCTTTGGCTTGCATCTGATTCCTTCCAAATGCTCAGACTCCACCATTTATCTCTTGTCATCTGAGAATTTATAACTGTTCATTAATCTCTCCTGCCTTTTACAGACCTCCTCCCTCTCCTCCTCCTCCTTCTCCTCCCCCTCTTTCTCTTACTCCTTCTCTTCTCCTCCTCCTTCTTCTTCTCCTTTGCATTTATTGCATCAACTTGCTATGTTTGCTGAAAACCCTTAAATATTTTGTAATTTAGCAAACTACAGAGAAGCCAAAAATAGAAGTTTGCATTAATAGAGTACTTACTATATATAAGGTGGTGTGTTGAATACTTCACATGCATTTTGCTCTTGAATACTCATAACCCTATGGGGTAGATATTATTATTCCTATGTTACAAATGCAGAGATTGAGGTACAAAAAGTTAACTAACTTGTCCAAGGTGACAAAGCTTGAAAATAGAAGATCCAGGTTTTAAACCCATGTTTGTAAGCAGTATTTGCATTGCTTCAAAAACTTTTCTTTAAAAAAAATAATATATATATATATATATATATATATATATATATATATATTTTTTTTTACAGAGAAGATTTTCTTACAGAGAAGAAGGGAGAGGAATAGAGAGTTAGAAACATCCATGAGAGAGAAACATTAATCAGCTGCTTCCTGCACACCCCCTGTTGGGGATATGCCCACAAATCGAGGTACATGCCCTTGGCCAGAATTGAACCTGGGACCCTTCAGACTGCAGGCTAATGCTCTATCCACATAGTTAGGCCCTAACCAGTTAGGGTTCAAAAACTTTTCAAGGGAGTGATTATGGAGACACCAGAGCTATTAAAACTATATCTAGATTGCAATTAGTTTTTCCATTTTTGAGCTGGAGCAGTTTGAAACATGAAATCTTTTTTTTTTTTAATAGAAAGAAAATGGAACAACGCTGTATCAAAACGATAAAAAGTGGGAGTGAAAAGTACCATAAAAGTATCATCAAATAAATTCTAGTCTTTTAGAAGCTAATTAAAGCAAAATAGAAAAGAGTCTGATTATCTACAAAATTCCCCCCACATCTTGTTTAAAATAGTTTTGGTTTGTAGCCTATGGCAGACTCCGGAGGCCCCTCATGACCCCTGCCTCCTGGTGTTTAGTCCGTTAGATAATCCTCTCCACTGAGTGTCGGCAGCACCTGTGACCTGCTTCTAACTAAAAGAACAAGGCAAAGGAGATGGGATGTCCCTTCTGTGAGCAGGTTACCTTTTATAAAGCTCTGCCTTGCTAGCACACTCGTACTAGACTCTGCCTGATGGAATACGGGATCACTAGTATGCTGTGGAAGCCCCTGTGGGAAGAAATTGAGGGTGACCGTTAAATACTGTGTACACCCTCCAGGCAAAAGCCAACTAGAAGCTGAAGACTTCAGTCCTACAACCACCAGGAAATAAATTCTTCCCAAAATCTGCCTGAGCCACGTGCAGTCCAAGGCTTCATCATGAAGTTGGCAGGGAGGTCTGCCAGGGCCAGCACCAGAAAACAGACACAGTGGTGACACATGTGGCCCTATGGCCCAGGACTCAGTGGGATGAAGGACGGACCTCAGCCAAGGACTGTGGACAAACGACATAGAGGACAGATAACCTCATTTATGCCCATTTCCTTGGTCCTAGGTCGGTACTCCAGTCCTCGGTAAGTGCCCCAGAATTGAGACACAATCTCCTGGGCAGACAGGGAAATAGAAAATCCCAAACATAAAGAGTAAGTCTCTGCCACATGAATGGGATGGGGTTGCAAAATAGAAATTAATTTGAGCTTTGGAAAAGTAAAAGAAATGTATAGTTTCCAATTGCCTCATTTGGGAACTTATTGTAGATATGTACCCATTATAAAAGTAGGATTTTACTTATGTATTGTACTTGTTTTCTATGTGCACACACTTTTTTAGTTTTTATTATTTTTATTTTTTAAAATATTTTATTATTTATTTGTGAGAGAGAGGAAGAGGAGAAGAGAGAAAGAGAGTTAAAAAGGTAGGTAGATAAGATATAGAAGATAGATAGATAGATAGATAGATAGATAGATAGATAGATAGAAAAACATTTATTGTTTGGCTGTTTTGTATTGGGATGATGCTCTACCCAGCTGAGCTACCCAGCCTGGGCCTGCACACACCCTTTTTAAAATCACATCAGGTAAGGGTGAAAAGGGTGGTGAGAGAAAACAATTGTGAGTGAATCTTCTCTACCAGAGTGAAATAAAAACTGGTTCATTCTGGAGAGTTTGGAAATGGATTGATAGTTATACCAGGTGTTGACATGTTTGGGTCACTGATTCCTTTGAGGAACTGATTTTTTTTAAAAAAAAAGATAATTTGTTTCAAAAAATTCACAAACACAACACTTGTATGTATAATTCCAGGGGCTTCAGAACTCATTCCCCTTTGGAAGCCCATCCATGGATCCCAGGATACAAAGCTCCCCACAGGGCTGCCTCTGCCTGCCACTCTGCCTGCCCCCATTTCCTTCCAGGGGATTTCAATGAAAAGAAGAAAATCCTCAGCCTATTTTGAATACAAATAAAACTGCCACCCACAGTCTCTCACCCCAGCAGACTCACCATCTGCAGCCTTTCAACCCTGCCCATTCCCATCCTGTGGAGCTGTCGGGGCCTCTTCCTGAACAGTAGGTCTGGCGAATGCTGAGCTCTGCCCCAGCACCCTCTTAGGAACTGCCTGTCACTGAAGCATGTTATAAATAGAAGGATGAGACCCTGTGTGCTCAGGGCACTTTTAGTCAGAGACACTTACATTTGCTGTGTGTCAGGAAACTCACTCCAGGCACAGAAATATCCTGGGCAAGAGACGCTCAACCAGAAAGGGTGCAGAAGTGTGTGGCTGAAGGTGAGGCAGGAAGCACGCCCTGCCAACTGGAAGCCATAGCACACTGTTCAGTTGCTTCAACTAAAGCAGGATTCCATCCAGCTGCCAGCCACGTGATGGAGCTTCCTTTGTGTGGAGGACCGCTTTGGCTTCATGGCACCAGGGAGAAAAATAACGTAGGCTGGCAACACGAATCTGGTCATGGAGGACCCATTCACCCATCACACCTGCAGAGAACCTTCCCTGGTGGTCTAGTGGTTGGGATTTGGCTCTCTCACATGCAATGGGCTCTAGTGTGCATCAGGCTCAGGTGCTCCCAACACCTCCCCGCCCTCCAGGAGCACATGTCCTGCAAGAAAGTGGGACCAGGCAATGCCCACCTGGTACTCAGAATAGGGAAGAGTGCTTCTGGCTCCATGACCTACTGTGTGCGGCTCTCAGCAAGTCCTTTTCCCCATCTGGAGTCTCATTTGTAACGTGAGGGTGTTAGTATGAAGATCCAGGAGTTTCTCTTCCAGGCCGTAAACACTGTCTGACTCCTTTGACCTACATACGAAACTTTTGCAGGAAATTTTATCGCTGTCTTTGAGCCACTAGATGGCGATTGTATTTAGTTTAGGAGAAATGCTGACTTAGAAGAATTGCTGGGGGGGAAAAAAGAAATAAAATAAATGGGTTGCTCAAGGCAGTGAGAAATTATGTAGAGTTAAATGGACAAAACTGAAATGCAAAGCAGCTAATGGTGTCTGTGAAAGCCTGTATGATGAAATATGTTTGAACAGTTATCAAACCAACACATCTAGCTCACCTGTGCTGACTCAGCAGGCGCTTGTTGGTGGCTGTGGCTGGGAGCAGGCAGCCGGGTGCTCTGTACTGATGGCAGACCTACTAGTCCCAGCTCTGGTGAACCATCCGCCCTCCCCCGCCTCAGTTTTACATCTTTAAAACCAAGAGGGGCTCTACTGTAATCTGTGGATTAGCCCTAAGGCTAGCATTCTACGATTCTCTGGCCAAGATTGCCAACTGCCAGTTAATAAAGATATCCAGCACTACACATGGGTGAGAAATTCCAACATTGTTGACTTCTAGGACAAGAGATAGAAGTCCTGCCGGGACCGGTTTGGCTCAGTGGCTAGAGCGTCGGCCTGTGGATTGAAAGGTCCTGGGTCCGATTCCGGTCAAGGGCATGTACCTTGGTTGCAGGCACATCCCCAGTGGGGGTGTGCAAGAGGCAGCTGGTCGATGTTTCTCTCTCATCGATGTTTCTAGCTCTCTGTCCCTCTCAGTTCCTCTCTGTGTAAAATCAATACAAATATATATATTTTTTTAAAAGAGATAGAAGTCCTATTGCCACATCCACATTTACAACACATCATGCTGCTGCCATTATTTGAAGTGGCCTGAGGGAATCTCTGCCCTTTGCCAAAGCAGCCTTTGCCAAATCAAAGTAAACATGTTTCTAAACCTGAAATCAGCTTCTGTGCAAGGGAGTGTGGCAACAGGCCCAACCTGTCACGCAGACCAAACTGTCTCACCAGACAGACGGCCAGAACCAGACACTCAGACAGGCAGCTTTGAGTTCCTGTGAAAAGTCTCGAGGTCATTCCAGGACTATCGCCAGTTCTTCCTGTCCTTTGTTGCTCCACATGGCTTCAGAGCCCCAATTTCCCTTCCTTGGGGTGCATCAGACTCCATTCTGGGGGAGGGAGGAACCCCTGGCTCTCAGAAACAGAAAAGGTCCCTTGCCAAAGCCCATAGCCACAGAGGAGCCTGCACCCCACGCTACAGCCATTTTTCATAGTGTGGTGCTGACTATATGTATGGCAATCAGTTATGCGAAGAGTGCAGATTCTGGGTCCCACCTGGGCCTACTGAGGCAGGATCTCTATGGGGAAGCCTGGAATATGCATTTTCTCAGGCACCCCCGATGCGACTGAGGTTTCACAAGCACTCCCACTTCCTCACAATGAAGCTCCTCATCAAGGTCAAAGTTGCTTTAGTTTACAGGCCGTCTCGTGGAATTCCAGGCACTGACACTGGAAAGAAGGCATACATGGCATTTGTGGAAACAGAAAATGTCAGAGAAGTTTATGGCTCACGTGGGGCTCCTCTGAGTGACAGTGTGGAGTGGAATCCAGATCTGTTCATCTCCTTCAAAGGTAGAGAAATTTACACTTTCTTTCCCAAATTCATCAGCAACTTGCCCTAATTAGCCATTTCATAATACATGTAAATAAAGTAGAATGTTATTCCATTAATTACAAGGAAAGATAAAACTGCCAAGCAAACTGGAATATTCATGTCAGCATGCCAGGGGAGGCAAATTGCCCTTAGCAGGTGGTTTGATGAACACATACTAAGAGCATGGAAAACAGATGAGATCATGAGATACGACAACCAGTGACACAATCTCCACCAAGGGGAGGGAGAGGAGAATAGACCTGCCATTTAACTAAGCACTGATTATGGACCAATACTGTCCCTATTTTTAATTCTATAGAAATACACTCAGAAAGGAACAAGAAGCTTCTTGCTAGCTTGTCCGAGCACCCTGTGTGTAGAGGAGATCCAGGGACAAATCTTTGCCCTTTGTTTCTTTTGTTCTTTTTTTCTGTACACCTGGTGGCCATTGCACATGGCCAACTCTATCGTTATTCTGTCCACTTATATGACAATTGAATAGGATTCTAGAGAAGCACCCTAGTCCTACTGACTAATAGCATCTCTTGTTTTTTTTTCTCTGCAAATGAGATTCCAATCCATTACCCATAATTCTGTTTGCATTTTCACCTAATCTGCATACTTGCCAAACACATATTTTAACAGGATGAGACATACTAAATGAAATATTTGTGTTCCTACTGAAGCATTTTTAAATTATATACACATTTAATCATTCACCTGTCTTCCGAAAGGACAGCTGAAGCAGCCCTAGGAGGGCAGTACCTTATTTATGTGCATTGCACATCTAACCTGCATGAATCTAACTAGCTTTCAGGCTTAGCTTCCAATCTAGGTCACAGTGGTGCAAATGCCTCACTGACATTCCCTATCATCCCATGGGTCCACTTTGTTACCATTAGTCACTTGTCATGTGGACTCTATTGATGTGATCTGTCCTCTTGAGATTTACAGGTTAAATTTTTCCTAAAACCAACTTAACTTTTGGGGAAAGGAAAAAGCAGAGAAGGTTGGCTTGAGCTTATAAAGCTGCTGGAACTGTGGAAATAGAAAACACTGGTTTCTTTCCCAAGAGCTTATACTTAACATAAAAATATAATAATAATAAAGCATCATAATACAATATACAGATGATGTATTATGTAATTGTTCACCTGAAACTTATAGAATTGTATTAGCCATTGTTAATACAACAGATTCAATAAAAAAAGAAAAAATAATAATACCATCATATATTAAAAATGGTCAAAGCATTAGCGAAATAATGGTCTTGAGATTTGGTCCATATTTCCTTATTTCAATGAAAATAGAATGGAATTATCATATGGAAGAGAGCCAAAGGCATAGATAATACAAAATAACAAATAATTAACCAGACATTTATCCTTTCATTTGTAAGGCACTTTTAGATTTTACAGTACAATGTGGAAATAGAGGCAAAGTGCTTTGGAAAACACATTTTAGTGTAGGCATTTTCTGACCACACTATCCTGTCTTTCCAGACCTTCCCAGCCCTCCCTTGAACTTGCCTGTTCTTTGATCTTTACGAGATCTTCTGCAACTTGAGCACTCCATTCTATCTCAGTCTTTCACTTGGCATCAATCTTTTCCTGTTTCTGTTTTATTCTCCCATGGTTCATCACTTCAACTACTCTACCTAGAAAGCCCAGCTTCCTCATCCCTTTGTCCTGCTATTAATCTTATCTTATAAATTCCCATCCCTAGATTAACCCAAATGTATCTATCGTCTCCAGGTCTACACACTGGTAGCCAAGCATTAGAGAAACACACACAACTGGGTGTATTAGTGCTACCACTCACTTAGGCTTTTCAGTCTCCTTTGGGCCCTTAATGCTTCTTAGCTAACCTCATCTGTTTCCCTGTCTGTTTCCTTTCCCCTCTTCTCCATGGTAGATCAAAGCTTTTGCCATTTTTCTCATGTTCCTTGATTTACCTCAACTATCTCCACTTTCCTTAACTGATAAAATTGAGATGACCAGGTATGAACTCCCTTGGTTCCCCACACCTCATTCACAAGTTTATCTGCACCCATATCCTTCCTTCCTTGATATATTGGAAAGGGTTTCAAGGCCAGTCTCACCATAATGCTCTTGATTTACTCTCTGCATTTTCATCCAGGAATTTGTTCTATCAATGATTCATTTGTTCTCCTGATTCTTCAACTTTTTCCTCCTTCTCATCACCATGGAATCATCTTCAAGTCTCTTCAAACTTAAAAAAATAAATAAATAAACAAAACTCCCACTGTACTGCATGCCTCCTCCAGTTATCACTCTACATATTTTTCCCTTTTATCCAGGCTTCTAGAATCATCCTCATTCAGCTTTGCCATTTCTTTGCTGTTCATTCAATCCTTCATCAAATATGATTTGGCTTCTACTCCTACAAATCCACAGAAACTGCTTATCCTAAAGTCATCAATGACTTCCTCAAAGCTAAAGCCAGAGGACAGTTGGTTCTTTCTTACTCGACTTCTCTGATATAATGTCTGCTCTCCTTTTTAAAATCCTCTTCCTAACTTTCTATAGGTGACTAGGCTGTAGATATTCTGATGGCTTTCAAATTGTATCTCTTGTCCAAGCCTCTGCTTGGAGCTTCAGATCCTCATATTGCATTGCACACCAAATTCTTCACCTGGATCCAAATGTAACATAGCCAAAATGTGTCTCATTTATTTCTCCTCAAAGTTCTTCCTTCTGTTGTGTTCCAACAGCCAAGTCAGAAGCCTGGGAATCATCCTTACTTCTTCCTCACCCCCACCCTTACAGATCATGGTTGCCAAGTTTTTTTCTACTCTACATCTTAATAAGAAAACATTATTTCTGGCCTACCTATGAAAAGAATCAACTGACTTTTCTCCTGTTATCCATCTCAACCCAGAGAAATATTATGTAGAAACTAGAGGTCCAGTGCATGAATTTGTGCATGGGTGGGGTCCCTCAACCTGGCTGGTGATTGGGGCCAATGTGGGGTGGGGGGAAGCAGAAGGCTGGCAGGAGGGATCATGGAGGTTGGCTGGTCTGGGGAGGTTGGCTGGGGGAGCACACTGACCACCAGAGGGCAGCTCCTGTGTTGAGCTTTTGCCCCCTGGTGGTCAGTGTGCATCATAACAACCAGCTGACTGGTCATTCAGTCACTTAGGCTTTTATACATATAGAAGATTGGAATTCTGTAGTTTTCTTACCCTGCTCTTCATATATAATTTCCATTCCCTGAATGGAAACATTGGACTTGGGAAGAGTGAACCCAGCTGCCATGAAGGGTGTCCAGTGTCCAGCTGATTCATCTTTTTAAATATTTGTGTTGAACAAATGAGATTTAAAAAAAAAAAAAAAAAACTTTAATAATTTTGAATTATATAAACTTGGGGGCTTTAAACATAAAAGTAAAAGAAATAAATGTGTAAAGCTTCAGAGGAAGATTGGGCCATGAAAATCATCACAGTAAAGTCATTTGGTGGGACCATGCCAGATTCTTCTAATAAGAATGGATCCCATCAGTTCCCTCTGAAAGGGAGGATATGAGAGGACAGACGTGTGCCTGCCACCCCCTCACCTTCTGACACATCTGCGAGGATAATCATACCACCACTCCAGCCCTATTCTGGGTCATCATGATGCCTTTTCCAGGAGCCATCTGGAAGGTGTTTGGGAAGAGGAAGGTTTAAAGGATTTCGATGTTTAGGACAGTGTTTTTCAACCTTTTTTGGGCAAAGGCACACTTGTTTCATGAAAAAAATCACGAGGCACACCACCATTAGAAAATGTTAAAAAATTTAACTCTGTGCCTATATTGACTATATATAAAGTAATTCTCTTGAATAGGAATCAAATAAACACAAAGAAAGTATTTTATAATTACTTTATTATGAAATATTAAGTAAACAAAATAGTGAAAAATTATAAAATTCTTGTCTTGTCTGCACCTAAGGCACACCAGGCAACATCTCGCGGCACACTAGTGTGCCGCGGAACAGCGGTTGAAAAACGCTGGTTTAGGAAACATTTCAGGCTAGTCAGACTCAACATTTTATATCAGAAAAATTAAAATTCCTTTCAGCTCAAAATTCTATCATCTCTTTAAGTCACTGTTTTTTAACTTTGGTGACAATGGGGCTGGGATAACGTTGCAGAGTCCTTTGAGAATCCAGTGGAAGCCCTAACCAGTTTGGCTCAGTGGATGGAGTGTCAGCCTGTGGAAGGAAGGGTCCCAGGTTCAATTCTGGTTAAGGCATGTATCTCAGTTGCAAGCTCTTGGCCCTGGGCGGGGGCATACACGATACAACCAATTGATATGTCTCACATCAGAGTTTCTCCCCCCACACACCCACCACCCCCATCTCCTTCCACTGTCTCTAAAAATCAATGGAAAAAATATCCTTGAGTGAGGATTAAAAGCAAACAAACAAACAAAAGAAACCAGTGGAAAAGATGGATGTTCTTTTCATGAAAATTTTTTAACAAATAAACCACACACACAGGGCTTTATGTATAATTTCAGAGACTTCATGCATCCCAGTTTAAGATTGGGCATGACAAAAGCCTTTGGAGGACTTGATCCTTCCCTGATCTTTATTCTCTGATCTTTGTATCTGCAGGACTGGCTGCATCAGGACGGCCAGACCAGATTTTAGCACTCTCAGTGGGCTTTCCTCTCTAGCTCGACTCTCAGATTATTTTCATTCTTTTTTTAAAAAAATATATATTTTATTGATTTTGTACAGAGAGGAAGGGAGAGAGATAGAGAGTTAGAAACATTGATGAGAGAGAGTCATCGATCAGCTGCCTCTTGCACACCCCCTACTGGGGATATGCCCACAACCAAGGTACATGCCCTTGACCTGAATCGAACCTGGGACCCTTCAGTCCCCAAGGCGACGCTCTATCCATTGAGCCAAACCAGTCTTGGCTCGACTCTCAGATTATTTTCAAAGTGAACCCAGATGTATAAGCTGGTTTAGAGGTAGGATAGAGATGAGCAGGATGGTTCAAGCTGCTCCTTTCCTGGGGAGACAAGAAAAAATTGGTCTGGCTCCGCCAGAGGTTTGAGTAAGGGATGGATGCCAGATAAGGAGAGAATTGGTGCCATTAAGACAAAGAAGCTTTTAAGGGCTTGGGAGGTGCTCGGAGTTGGGCCGAGTGGGACATATAGAGCTGTAGCTTGTATTAGGAAGCTAACGCTGCAGTTAAACATTTCTCACTCTTAAATGTTCCCAGTGCTCAGATCACTCCCCATCTCTGAACACGTGGGAGAGTGCTGGAGGAAGCATTATTCTCTTTTATTACCACCATTGGCATATGGGCTCCAAACTCTCTGTTGTTAATAACCACTCCAGTTCTCCACGTCCTTCGCTTTCTGCAAAGTCCCCTCTACATGACGTTCTAACGGCTGTTCATTTGATACTTGAATTCCCTACAATTCAAGGACTTTTTCAATAATTACCCAACAACCAGTCAAAATTTCTTCCAACTCCCTTATAATTCCAAGCCATGAGAAAATATTTTGCAGGTCATAACAACTAGATAAACACAAGTTGCAATTTCTCCAGCTGATGAGAAAGTCCAATCTTGTTTCATGTTATTTCTGCAGGATTGTAGAAAATAAAATGTTGGCAGAATTCCATGGGGAAAATGAGAATTTCAGCAATTTCACCTAATCCCATTAAATCATTATTTCCCAGTCTCACCAGTTGTCATACCATATTGCAAAATGTCACCAGCAATTTCCCTATTTTATGTGCTATGGAGAAAAGAGAATTTTGTTGCATGCCTGGAGAGAAAGCAGAAGAGGAACTTGTAGAAGAGAAGTGTCACATAGAGTCACTGTGTGCATTTGCCTCCTACAAATTCTGATAGGTGCAAAGAAAAGATTTTGACAGTATTTTCTTTCGTGATGTTTATTTTTTTAAAGAACAGAACTGCCAACTTTAGTTTGCATCACTGAGCTACCACAGAGTGCTCAGCACAGATGATTGTAAGCCCTATGTGGGTGGAGAAGAGACTCCACAACTGAGGACCTGGTGCCAAACTGCCTGTGAAAAAGGGAGGGATGGTGGGGAATTAGCGAGCGTAAGTTTTCTTTTCTTTCTTTTTTTTAATATATTTTTATTGATTTCAGAAAGGAAGGAAGAGGAAGACAGAGACATCAATGATGAGAGAGAACTGTTGATTGGATGCCTCCTGCATGCCCCCCACTGAGGATCGAGCCTGCAACCTGGGCACATGCCCTGACTGGGAATCGAACCAGTGACCTCTTGGTTCCTGGGTGGACACTCAATTGCTGAGCTATACCCAGCTGGGTGAGCGAGTGTAAGTTTTCAATGGAAACTGTCATTCTCTTCCAGCTCCAATCCCCAGGGCACTGCAAAAGTGAACACAGCCTCAGCCCCAGGCCCGGGGAAGACTAAACCATCACTCACACATGGAAGCAGTGAAGCCGTACAGTTGTTAAGAGTACAGAATGCCTGAATTTTACTCCTAAAACATTTACTATCTATTTCATGTCACAGATTTCAGATAAATTGTTGAATATCTTTTTGTCTCAGTTTCCACACTGATAAAAGGAGATTAATCATCATCATCATTTCTGAGGAATAAATAGGATGCATAGGAAATAAATGAGTTGCTATATGAGTGGCAGTTTGAGCCTCGCACACAGGATGCACTATTTAAGTACATGCTATTGTTGTCCCAATTGTTTAAACTATTTTAGTGGAACAGAATAATTGTTTGAATTACAATCACTGTCTTAGCAGCCCCACAACTACACTTCATTCTAATCTGTGACCCTTTCGCTCACTGGGCAACCATTGTCAAGAGGGGACGCTGCACTGGGCATGATCCCTTGGGAAGAACATTTGCAGAATCAGCTCTCTCCCCCTGATGCCGGAGAAAAGGTTAAAAAGTTTCTGTGAGCTTCGAGGGGACAGTTAGAAGAGAAGCAAAGAGAAGAGGCTGGTGATGGTATCTGAGGAGGATTCTTGAGCCCTGACATGATCCTACCACCCAAGACTTGGTTCATATGAAGAAACAGACCTCCAGACGAAAGAGGGGAGCTGAGAGGAGAAGAAATCTCTGCCCCACGTCCCAGCCTGACTTGAGTGGTGTCAGCCTCACAGAAAGTCCTGCCCCACTGCAGAATGGCAGTAGTTGGGCACAGGTGGTGTTGAAGCAGCGAAGACCTAAAACCCCCACGGGGTTTGCCACTGATCCAAAAGGTGAGGGAGCAATAAACCTCCCCTGCTTCCTGGAGGAGGATGGGAAAATTTCACTGGGGAAAGGAGAAAGCCAACCTATGGGGATATTACAGTCCCGATGCACAGACACCCCCGTAGAACGAAGAGGATTATTACATGGCGAGAGGCCAGTTGGGAACCTGGTGTTTCCCTAGATGGCAGTGTGGCTGGATAGCAGGGCCTGGACACACAGAGACGTTCTGAACCTCTCAGAAGATACCAGCATGGAAAGGTGCCAAGAACCAGGGGCCGATCCCCTTCCTATTGATGCTATGATGCTACAGACGGCCCCTGAGTCCTAGGTGCCAACTCTGGGTGTGTAAGTATCACACCAGAGATCAGGGAGGACAAACTCCTAGATCACCTCAAGTATATAAGCCTGCAATGAATGCCTTTCCCTGAAAATAAACAAAATTATTTTTTCTGCCAGGAAGCAAAATGGGGTTTGAAAGAGAGAATAACTTGATTCACAGAAAAACAAAAGAGCACAAGGACTAAAAATTCATACTTGCTAACTTCTCAGAGAGTGGAAGTGGCTGGGACCCATGCTCAAGAGTACTCTGTGGATTTCTTCATTCTGCCAACGGCCCTCAGAACCTCGGCTGCCTCCTCTAAAAGTGATCTCGCCAGATCAACAGTAAATGAGAGTAAGTCTCGCGGGGCCAGACCTGTGGTAGACGCTCGGTGAATATCTGCTGAAGAAAAAAGCTCTTCCTCTATGTCTTTTACTTTCAAACCTGGACTTGCTTTCCCCCCCGCCCCCCCGCCCCGCCCCAGTTAACCATCCTGCTTACCACACATACTTCCATCTCTGGCTGGGGTCTTGCCCTGAATGGACAGATGACCCAAAACCATGATGCTGCTCCCGACTAATTCAAGTGTTATTTGATCTTTGGATTCTGGCAGAACCTGCTAGCTGGCTGCCCTCACTTCTGACCCTCCAATCCCAACACCATCAACCCCCCCACCCCTCCACATACACCCCCCCTTACCAAGCTGTGCCAGGTACCAGCACACTGGGGACAAAATCTACCCTATCTGTCTCACCCCAGCGATATCTTAAAATATTGTAGCTCATTAAAATAGACAGACGGCTCTGGCTTTGTAATTAAACCAGAGCCAAATTGGGCAGCAATATCCCAGTGTCCGATTTAAGCCGTGCTCAGGCCCCGGTGGCTTAAGGGGCTCTTTGTGAATGAAGCAGGGATGAACTCAGCCCCCATAATGAAAGGAGCGGAATCTTAAAAGGGAAGCAGTGGTTTAAAAGGAGTGACTCTTTACAAACTTTCTGGGGTCGGCAGAAAGGAAAGGGGTGCACAGAGAAAGAGATGGGGAGGGGCCCTCAGGGCTTCCCCAGTTGGAAGTCGGCGTGCCTCCCTGGCAGCCTGATGTATTTCAGCGCCAGAAACTGCTGACCATGCCCTCTCTGTGTAAATGAGCACATTTTGTTGCCTCCTTATTGTAGGCGTTGAGTTATTCTTTCCTAGCTTCCTGCCTATATTCACTTTTTCCCTGTAGCACAGTTACGTCTGGGTCCACATTCTTAATAATGAAGTCAAAATGTCCCATTGTCAAAGCTCCCAGAAAGAAATAAAAACACGAAAAAACAAAACAAAACAAAATAAAAACAGCCAACAGACTAGAAGGAAACAGGAAAGGCAGCTGCATTTGCACCTGGAGGGAGGGATAAATAAATGCAAGCTGCACTCGATGAAACCTGAAAACTCCATCAGCTTTTCCAGCCTCTCCAGCCTGCACATCCCCAAGGAAGCCATCATCCCTAAGAAGCTGTGAGTGAGCACAGGCTAAGGAGACCCTCCAGTCACCGGAACCAGAGGCTCAACAGAGCGTCTGTCTCTGCCCACTTGGCATCTGGCTGCTGGGGACACCTGGTCCTCTTATCCTGCTGGCCCCCCCAACATTGCCTTGAGCTTTTTTCTCTTCTGCACTCACCCAGTGCCCTTCCTCTGGGGCCAAGGAAAAAAGCTCCCTCTGCTGGCACCTGATGTTGAATTATCTTCCCAGACCGGGTTCTTCCATTCCAGAAGGCTTTAGTGCTCCTCCACCCTGCTCCTCCTCTGTTCCCCCGCCACATACACACACAAAAGGGGTCTGAATGGAGCCGTTCCGGGTTCTATGACACTTCATTCATTCCTGCATCTGTTCATTCATTCATTCATTCATTCATCAAATGTTATGGGGTTCCAATACTTAGAAGCAGAGCAGTCTTAGTAGAAATTAGATCACAGACTCAGAAATGCTTGGCGCTGGTTTTTGTCTGAAATCGCTTGCTAAGTGAGAGGAGCTCATGCCAGCCCGAAGCTGGTTGGCGACTTCATCTCATTTCAGTTCTGAACATCTCAGTTCTCTAGGTCTTCTTCTGATATGATGCATTATCCCCAATCCAACCCCCTCTCTTTTCTAGAAATGGTTTGGGGACCCACAGGAGAGAGGGACCCTTGATTCACAAGTAAACAAACTTAGATGTTGCATTTAAGAAGGGACTCAAGGGTACGTTTTGAAAACCAGGGAATTAACAGGGGAAAAAAGATAAAATATACATCTGAAAAGAGAGTCAGATACACATTTGGAAAGAAAGGCAGTAAAACACTACAGCTATTTGAGTGTTTAACCTTGAGTTATTTGAGTGTTTAACCTTGAGTGACGCGGAGCTGTTCTGAATTCAGGAGTGTTAGGTTGTCACAGTGTGGGAGGCACCCTTGGAATGGATGCAGCCCTGGACTTGGGGTCAGGCTCCATGCGGCTGCAATTATGATGCTGAGTGTAGAGAGCGAGCGAGACCTACCACCAAAGGACTCAAAACACTCTAACACAGAAGCACAAATGTCTGCCGGAAGAGTCGACCCTGGCTGTGCATCCGAATCTCTGCAGATGCAGAAAAACAGTCATGCGTGAGTACCAGCCAGCCTTCTGAATCCGAATCATTAGCTCAGATACCACCTCTACTGTCAAGCTTTCCTGAAGCCCCCAGACAACGTGGCTCACTCACCTGGGTACCTGTACAGACGTCCGTGCTGGGCTTTTATCCCCCACCTCCTTCCTTATGAGTCCAGCTGCCTTCCGGGCCCCTCTGGACTCTGAGCCTGGCGAGTCAGAGAAAGACCCATCATACAGCTAAAAGGCTCCCTCTCCCCCACAGAAAGTGGCTGGATTTTCTAAATTAAAGTTCACAGTTAGTGTTTACATTGATGATTAGGATTGTGTGTGGAATTTCCTCTTTAATTGGGATCTGACATCCTGTATAGCGTCCTAGGATTTAGAAGTAAATTTCCTCAGACAGCTGTTATATACCCCGAGATGGACTCGTTAGTCTAGGGGCTGTGACCATGGCCTAATTCTTTTTCAGCAGCAGGACCGAAAGCTGAGCCTGGGGAAAGGGGCAGCTGCCAGGCTCTGACTTTCTCTCTGTGCCAGTGACTCACCTGCAGCTGCCGTGTGACCTGGGGGGGGGGGGGGGAAGCGCATGGGGGTAGGCAGTAGGTGGGACACTGTGTCATCCCATTGCCAATTTTCACATTTCCAAAAGACCAAGAGAGGAGGAAACAGACTCCGATAAGTCCTAAAACCATATCATATGTCCTCTCTCCATACAGTTTATTTTCATTTGCTGGTGTCATCAGCTGTGTAACCAGTAGTGACGTATACTGTGTATACTGTTTCTCCGCAAAACCCCTCCAGTAGCGAATGTCCCCTGAGGTCACCTTCCCAGTCATCTGAGTCAGAATCACGGGATTCTGGAACTGTGAAGTTGACAGAGACGTACCTAATAACAGGGAGCTGTTAACATTTCTTGAGTGCCTACTATGGGCCAGCCACTTGCTATATTTTATTTTGTGTAATCCTCACACTCACCCTGACACATAGGTTGCATGGATCTCATATTTCAGATGAAGTAACTGAGGCTTGGGAAGGTGAAGCGATCTGCCCAAATTGATCTGTATAACGTAAAAGCCTATTTCTCAAAGCGGAACTTGAGTACAAGGCAACATGCCCTGGGTCACAGAAAGCCATGTGGTTAAACATAACACACCCTCTGAAGTGCCAACTTAATTCAATAACCTAGAACACTGGTTTTATTAAAGCAAACTTGCATTTGTTATGACGGGGGAATCCAAATTTGCATAAAATTTAAAGACAAAACGTGAATTTAAGAAATTTATAGTTGTGGCAAGCCACTTCTAGCTTTGTCTTCTAGATCTCCGGGGGAGTCCTACCACATTTCTCTGCCATGAGTATTCTGGCAGAAAGATCCAAACGAAACTCAGGAACGATGTCCCCAAGTGGAAGGAGGAATGGTTTGTCAACAAAAAGCTAAACAGCAGTGATTGCATTTTGCTGCGAGGCTCAATTTCAATATCTATCTCTGGAGGAATGTAAATTGTATGAGTCCATGGGTAGCCAAGATCCTTCCCACTGACTGATGCTCTCAGGAGGTTTCTGAAGCTGTCCAGTATGGAGTTCAGAATCTATCACTGAATGAATGAGCCAGTGTCAAGCCTATCCTCCCCCAAACCCATAGCACACACACACACACACACACACACACACACACACACATACAGGATCATCTTTGAGGTGGTTGTAATCATGAGGACCTGATTTTAAGCTAGGTAGGCCAGCCTATATTCTGCTGATGCTTGAATTTCCCCAGAGATATTAATGAATGAATTCTAAAAGGGATGAAAGGATGAACTACAGCCAAGTGCTTGGCCCAAATGAGGCAGGCTCAACATCGCCTGGTATCCTGCTATCATCTGAAGTTCATAGGTATAGCCAAGAAAACACCGAATACAAGGGCATGGCCTGGTTGTGTTGTGCAAAGTAGATTCTGACCCAGAAGAAGCAGAAGTGGCAGGACATCTACAAGCACGTTGCTGCCAGTCTGCACCCGGCCCACCTCCCCAGAGACACCTGTCCCCCTGTCCCACTACTCCACTGCCATTCCCTTTTCTTAAACTTTTTAAATGTATTTCTTAATTTTAAAAAATGTTTTCCAATTACACTTTACATTTATTATATTATTTTAATTATATTAATTTATATTATTTTGTATTAGTTTCCAGTATACACCACACAAATTAGACATCATATACTTTATAGTGTTCTCCGATATTTCCAGTACCCACCTGGCACCATACATAGTTATTACAATATTATTGACTATTTCCTCTATCCGGTACTTTACATCCCCATGACTCTTGTAACTACCGATCTGTACTTCTCAATTACTTTGCCTTTTTCACGCAGGCCCTCATTCCCCTCCCATGTGGCAACCTGATATCAATCTGTTCTCTGAATCTATGAGTCTGTTTCTGTTTTGTTTGTTTACATTGTTCTTTAGATCCCACATATAAGTGAAATCATATGGTATTTGTCTTTCTCTAACGGACTTATTTCACTTAGCATAATACCCTCTAGTTCCATCCATACTGTTGCAAATGGGTAAGATTTCACTCTTTTTTATGGCTGAGTAATATTTGATTGTCTATATATTCCACAGCTTCCTTACCCACTTGTCTATTGATGGAAACTTGGTTGCTTCAAAGAGTCTTCCTGTCAAAGGGAATGGCAATTGCCCATTGCAGTGTTTTTACAATTGCCATTCCCTTTGACTAGGAGGCTTTCTTCCTTGCTCATTGCCTGGCTAATCTTTTTAAAAAATATGTTTAATTGATTTTAGAGAGAGAGGAAGTGAGATGAGAAACAGAGAAAAAACATTAACAGTTGCCTCCTGCACACCCCCATTGAGGACTGAGCATGCACCTGGGTATCTTTCCGGACCAGGAATAGAACTGGTGACCCTTTGGTGCATGGGATGACACTCAATCAACCGAGCCACACCGTCTAGAGCTGCCTAGATAATCTTACTCACCCTTTAGGTCTTAGTTTTAATGCTATTTCTTCCAGGAAGATTTTTCTGATTCAGCCTAACAACTTCCTGTTTACTCCCATAACACACTACATTTCCCCTATCCTAGGCTTACTAGACTGCATTACAATTGCCTATGTACTTGTCAGTGAGTGCCACAAGAGCGTGAATTCTAGAGACAATAGACAGCACATAGTTGGTCCTCTATGCCTTTCTTCTGAATGAATGAAAGTTAAAGACACACTACAAGTCCCCAAGGATGTCCACTGGGCCACAGGGATACACTTTCCTGGCAGCTCAGCCACCTCAAAGTTCACAGAAGAAAGGGCTGCTTCTGAGAGTGCTGAGAGAGGAGAGGAGCTCATCCAAACAACTGAGCACCCCTACAGGCCCCAAGGACACAGAGATGAAGCAGAAAAGGTCTTTGCCCAGAAACTCAAGTCTAATGAGGGAGCCTATTAGGAACACAATAGCAAGGACAGATTGCTTCCGTACAAAGCTGAAATGGAGACAAATGTGAAAAACAAACTGGGTGAATAATTCCATTGCTTATATACTAATATTACTGCTCTAGAAATTCTCAGGAGACAAACGTTTTAGGGGAAATATTCATGAGAACTTTGAGATATATATACCATGCTGTTCATTTATAAGATAGCTAAGAGTCAACAAAACTCTTTTATATATACCATTTTATTTCATTTTGCTTATGCATCAAATATTTTGGGAGTGCTTTTTTTTATTTATTAATACTACACTAGTAAGAGTATTAGGATATTGGGGGGGGGGTATGAAGATGACTGTCTTCAAGGAGCTTGGAGTCAGGTAGAGGAGATACTGGTAACAATAGTTAAAGGCAGATAGATGTAAGTGTTGGGTAAGTTAGGATTGTTTCTGTAGTAAGTGACGCATGCTGGCTTAACTAACAAAGGAAAGATCTAAAATGCCCAGGAGCATTGTTCAAACCAGGAGTAGCTTTATCCAGGGGCTTGAACAATCACACCAGTCACTTCTCTCAATCTCTTGGCTTTGCCTTCTGTTCAGCTGGCATCACTCTCGGGTTCTGTCATGTTACCCACACATAGTTCTTATCTTTAGGATCATATGTTTCTCAGCCTGGATTTAACTGAGAAAGGGCTTCTCTTCTCCCACAAGATTTTTAAAAAAATATGTATTTTATTGATTTTTTACAGAGAGGAAGGGAGAGAAATAGAGAGCTAGAAACGTCGATGAGAGAGAAACATCGACCAGCTGTCTCCTGCACACCCCCCACCGGGGATGTGCCCACAACCAAGGTGCATGCCCTTGACCAGAATCGAACCCGGGACCCTTCAGTCCGCAGACCGATGCTCTACCACTGAGCCAAACCGGTTTCGGCTCCCACAAGATTTAATAAAAATGAGAGGCTGATCTTCCCTGGCCTGCGTGATGATCCTATACTTCCCATCACCCAGTAGCTGGGCCATGGGAGAAGAATGAGATCACTGGTAACCCTAGATCACATGCCCCCACTTCCTGCTGGTGTGGAGTCAGATTTTCCTGATTCAGCCTAGCAACTTCCTGTTTACTTCCATAACACCCTGCATTTCCCCTGTCCTAGCACTTACTAGACCGAAAACCACACAAGTAAGTGGAGAATGAATCTTGAGTAGTCACGTGTCAGAAAAGACAATCTGATTAAATGCTTGAGATTTAGTCCTCACCACAGCTTTGTGCTTTTACCCATTTTACAAATGAGAAAAATGAGACTGGGAAGAGGAAGAAGAGAACTAAAAGTTGGTCCTGACTTAGTGCTGTGTTTCCACCATTTGTGTTTGCTTGTCAAGGGGCACTGCTGGAATTTGAGATGAGAGAATTTATCCCAAAACATGTCACCTCCACAGCTCCAATACCGGTGACACCTGCCTTCCACTATTGTGTCAAATGCTCACACATATTTTCAAAGGTCCACTTGGGGGGGTGGGGGACAACACCTTCCTCATTGAGAAAAACTGAATGTTACTCAAATGAACCTCATTATCAGGAGTTTCACACTTCTCAGAATTCCTCAATGTATGCTCTAATATTTGGCTTTAGATATAGACTTTTGATTGGACATACCTTAGGGATCATCTAGTCCAACCCCTTGGGCCAATAG
Organism: Pipistrellus hanaki; assembly: GCF_964339955.1. Lineage (NCBI taxonomy): Eukaryota > Metazoa > Chordata > Mammalia > Chiroptera > Vespertilionidae > Pipistrellus > Pipistrellus hanaki. The sequence goes on along the minus strand of NC_140513.1, from coordinate 27,747,874 downwards.
TTTTGGCCTGGAGGAGAAAAGGTAAGAGAGAGTGGAAGGAAAAGATGGGTGGGACCACTCTCCTGGAAGGTGAATGTGAAGTGGGAGGGTTCAGTTTCTTATTGATGCCCCTCTTCTTCAGACAGTGCAACCACAGAATTAACACATTACCGTGTTTCCCCGAAAATAAGACATCCTCCGAAAATAAGACCTAGGGCATGGAAAGATAAGACCTCCCCTGAAAATAAGACCTAGCACAACTTTGGGCGAAAAAATTAATATAAGACACTGTCTTATTTTTGGGGGAGCAGGGTATTTAGTTCCAGTTGAAGTTGTTTCTTACGGAAGACAGTATTTAGCCTCTCTTACTTCAATAAAATAAGAAAATATGGGCTTGTGAAAGAATGTTGAATTCTGGAGACTGGACACTGCACACTAAGAGAGATATTACCTAACTAGTCTGCACACTGATGGTGCAAACAGGATAGGTGGGGATCTGAGACCAGCTCATCACATGAGAACATAGAAACAGGCAAAGTTGCACCTGGGAAATATTCAAAACGAGACAAGAAACTGATCTCCAAAGAGACTTAAAATAGTAATCCAGAAGTAAATTTGAATTACTCTATATGGCCTGAAGGGGCAGAGCCAAGTCTGACAGAGGGGCAGAAAACACTTGAATAATGAGAGATGTCTAATAACAGAATGAGGCATCTCATAATGTAGTAAGCTCCCCACTGCTAAAGGTATCCAAGCATACGCTGAGATGTTGAAGTGGGCTTGAAGCTCAGTCTCTCAAACATTCTAAAGCAACACAAAATGAATGAAGTTTTAGTGGCTCCCTCCCCCCCCCACACACACACACACACTGCCAACAGAGACTACATAGAGAGCGTGGCTTATGAGTTATGCTGAGTTTCTATTAGAATGACTGTAGAGTAAGGGCCCCTTCCTCCCTACTCCAAAAGCTGATTGGAGTATGAGAGACATTAATGTAGGCTAAATGTAACTTGCTTTTATTTACACACACACACACACAAAAAAAGGAAATCTTTAACCAATTTTCATACTTTATTGATAATGTGGTTCTTCTGTCAAAATAAGAACTCTCTTGGTAAAGAACTGCCTAAGGGGTTACACTAGACGATCACTAAAGTTTGTCCAACCAAGAGTCAAGTTTCAGCTAAAACTCCATGGAGTACAGAGGGTATTTGGTAATTGACTGAAAGGAATTCCGGCAGGTATGGCAGATACAGTGCTTCTGACTGACTATCTCATGGTCCACAAACAGAGGTCCACAAAATTCTGGTCTAAAATGAAACGGACCTTACATGTCATATTAAATTGCCCGATGGAGCAGTGGCGAGTTTCACAAAGCAATTGTGACCTCGCTATGTCTCTCCCTTGTCTGGAGAAGTTCCGGCTATGGCAGCTCTCTTTGTAAAGGTCCATCTCTGTCTGTTGAGAGGACTCTGAGCTAGAAAAGGTATTTGGCATTACCAGTCTCTAGCAATGAAGCTATTTAAAATCAGAAATGCAGCCCTAGTTGATTTGGCTCAGTGGATAGAGTGTTGGCCTGTGAACTGAAGAGTCCTGAGTTTGATTCTGTTCAAGGGCACATGCCTGAGTTTTGGGCTCAGTCCCCAGTGGAGGTGAGGGGTGGGGGGTGGGAGGTGGTGCATGCGTACAGGAGGCAGCTGATGGATTATTCTCTCATTATTGATGTTTCTCTCTCCCTCTTACTCTCTCTCTTTCCCGTTCTCTCTGAAATCAATAAACATATAAAACATTAAAAAATAAAATCAGAAATGCTGTGACACCATGGAATGCCAGGTCAGGTATTTCAGAGGCTGGAAAACTCCCATCTGGCCTGGAAATGCCACCGGAAGGACCTCTCCAGCCTCTGATCTCCAAAGCCCCTGGGCTGGGCTAGAGGGCCATGGCGTATTTTCATGACATCAAGTCCCTGTGAATGGAAATGTTATTCTAGTTTATCCTGTAGGCCTTGCCAGGAATTCTAAGACACTGGTTTGGTTAAATTACAAAAGAACAATGCTTCTGTGGGACATGGGGGCATTTGAGATTGTTGGGAGCAATGCACAGAAATGTGGAAAAGTGGTTCTCGGTCTTTGTCGAGAGGCCCAGAGAGTGGCTGTGCCTTATTCTTTTTCTCATCAAAAAACAAATGCATACCTTGCTGCCACCACTCTCCCTTCCTTCACATCATCAAGGTCATCTTTTCACTATTTGAAATGGATGAAGTGATGTCCTTGTGGCTTAGTTGCAAGGCCTCATGGGAGCAAACATTCTTCCTTGGAGATTTATAACCTTCTGGGTGGTGCTACCCCACCTTGTTGCTATGGTTAGAGTAGGTGCTGCTCTTCTCGCTCAGCTCCTGCTACAGCGTGGCAATCATCAACACTTGTTTGTGCTATTCATCCTCATGCAAATCAGAGCGGAGGTATTGTCCCACTCTCACAGTGCCGACTGTGCCACAGCAAAATAAATATTCACCCTCATGCATTCAAAAAATAGTTATGGAGCACTAATATGTGCTTGCTTGGTCTCTCAGGTTGATTTTACCATCCTGTTTGCAGATGGATTGCCTTTCTGTTATATTTATCAAATAGTCCTAGTAAACCTAGAGGCAGAGACTTTCATAAGACTCATAAAAATGGAGGGATAAAGCTCAGAATTCTACAATCATCCTAAATTCTACATCACCAGTCCATGTATCACTGCTGGGTTTCAGACCTGTTTGTCCAACTACTAACCAGGCATCTTCAGAAGTCTGTCAAGAAGCCAGGTTCATGATGTTCCCAGACAGGCACTCAGCATTTGACACCCCTGACCCTTTTTCGTGGCTGCCTCCCAACCCCTTCCCCAAACAGCAAACCAGTACTGTATTCCTCCATGTACTCCCAGACTTAGCTGGTGGCTCCACCTGGCCAGCCGAATCACTGCTGTCCCACGGGACTCCTTTTCTTTCACCCTCCGCATTAATTCATAGAACGGATCCCATTGATTGAAACTCCCACTAAGGCCTATCAACTCTTTTCCCCCTGTAATTCTCACACCCACCACCAGGGGTCTCAGCTCCTCTCACCTGGACCATTTCTCTGATTGGTATCTTGGCTTCCACCTAAGCTCGGTGTGATTTTCCTAAAACACCAATCTGATTGTGTCACCTTCCACCCCTCCCTACCCCCACCTCCCCTACACGCTTCAAGCTCTCCTCCTCGCCTGAGGAGTAAAACCCAGGAGGGTCTGACCCCCTGGACTTTCTCCCACTCCCCCTGCATTTAATATGTGCTTCAAGTTTGCCCATCTTGTCGCCATATCTTTGCCTTTGTTTCCGCTGCTTGAAATCTTTCCCACTTCATCCATCATCTGGTAAATTCTTGTTTGTGCCTCAAAACCCACTGCCGGGCAGCCTCTTCCTGGGAGCCTTTCCTGACTGCCGCTCCTTTCTGCCCCTGCATCTCTCTGCCTCCGGGTTCTGGGTAGTGCGCTGCCTGGCACCAGCCGGAGCAGATGACTTACAAAGGGCAGGGGGGATGCTCTCGACTAGACTCCAAAAGGGGGGAAAGAAAAGAAGCAAGACATTTCCTTTTTGTTAACCTTCGTCAATGTCTCTGGTCCTTTACAGATGGAGGCTCGGGTTCACCTGTGAGCGCACACTTTGGTTCTTTGTTTCTGGGACGCTTTAATGATCCTTTTGGCAAAGGTGAATTTCTGACCCCCAGTTGCAATGGAGAGCTTCTAGAGACAGTGGGGAGTGACACTGTTTCACACAGAAATATAAAAGGCAGTTTTTATGACGGAGAGCCAGGCCCAGGATTGTGATGCTGTTGAGAGGCTGGTTTAGACTAGCAGCGAGGAGGAAATGGGTGCTCCCCTGGGTGCTGGTGGAGGAGGGGTCTGGATCAGGCAGAAACTCAGCAAGAGCACTCATTGACAGGAATGCAGACTGGCCCTGCAGAGGCCATGGGCTGCAGTGAGGGAGGGGGGCAAGGGGAAGAACATGAGAAAAGACTCATTTGATGTCCTGCTGTGAGGCCCCTGAGTCCCATGTCATCCCCTCCATGACTCTCCCCTTCAGTGAAGCTTAGGAAATGCCACGGCCCCATCTTAGTTGAACTCTGGGGACCAATACAGCAGCCTGCGTGCACTGTCACAGAGTCAGCACAAAGACCTCCGAAACCGTCTGAAAGGAAGCGTTTTTACCCCCATGCAAAGGAGAGCCATGCTCCTTAAGAAAAGTCAGCTCCCCCTACGCTGAAAGCGAAGGGGCAGATATACTGTAAAGAAGGGGACATTTACCCACACTTCTCATTGCTTCAGGCATGGATTGTAAAGTCTTCTTGAGACTGCCCACTCTCCTGGTTTAGAATCACTGAGGCACAGATGCAGTTTGCCAACAGGAATGGAGTGGGCATCAGGCTGGCAAGGTCTGTCAGTGGGCGAATTCGAATGGGCATGCTCAAGACTCGGTTGGATATTTTGTTAACATTTTTGTAGGAATACAACAGTACGGAGGAGCTTGTCACAGTCTGTGTGTTGCTACAATAGAAAGTGGCCACGTGACAAGCAGCAACCAGGGTGGATTCTGAAATGTGTCCGTGTTCTTGAGAGATTCCCGGGGGGACCTGGTAGAACGTTAGGGCTCCAGTGACAGACATTTGCCTATAAAAGAAGGACTCCTGGACCTGGAACAACGGGGGCCACCAGGGTTCTGTGAGTGTCACCACAAGCCCCCAAATAAAATTACCTTTCAACCCAGTGCTCCCTACAGTCAGTAATGACTTTTACCTTCATATTAATTGATCTCAGGGAAAACATCGCATCAGAGTTAGAGGCGGGAAATTGGGTCTTTTCTGCATAAAGGCAATCCTACCCTGCCTTACACAGATGCTGGTTTTGTCTAGTTAAGCAATGCAAGGCTTCCATGTTTTTTTGGGTTTTTTTTAGAAATCATTACAATTTCCTTTCTATGAAAAATTACCACAGAGGCATGTGTTCATTTTTTTTTTTCCCAATGCATTGAAATTGTACATGGTAGGGAAGTTTTTAATTAGTTCATTCCAAGCAGGAACTCTGTATACTCTGTAGTAGGAGCCTAATAAATTACTTCATCGTCGCAACCGGAGGCTTTGTGTTGGAAAATACTCATTAGTTTGCACCGGCAGCCAGCGGCTTCCCGAGAGCGGCCTCAGAAGCAGGCGGCAGGAGGTGTAGACTGAGTTGGTCACAGCGGAACTTCTAGGGCAGTGGAGAGAAACAGACCTGGGTGGTGAGGGAAGCCATGTGCATCTGAGTGTCGGTGTCTGAGAACAAAGGACTCTTGCAAACTCCATGCCAGCCCCTTCTGTCCAGTCCACTTTCCTGATTATAAATCTCTTTTCCCTCCCCTACCCGCCCCCCCAATAAAGCTCCCCCCGCAAATCATCCCCAATGTCATTTTTTAAGTGTGAAGAAATCAAATGCTTGGAAATACTTGTCCCAGACTAGTAAGAAAATGTTTACATGTTCTAAATACTCTGGGACAAGTATTTAGATTGATAGATACATATACACATACATACAAACACATACAGGAGATATATGAGATGTGTGGGCTAAACGTTATTAGCTCAATGGTAAGGTAGTTCTTCTGAGAGGAAGCATAGGGTTTGATATGTAGGTAAGTCATTTGGAGTGAAGGGTGAGACCCCCAAGAGGCATGCTCTTATTATAAGAGATGTTTCCTCAATTGCTTTCTAAGGAGACAGCATCTTGCTGATTTGGGGGTTCTATATGATTGCACCCTGGTGGTTCGGTAAATACGTTTGGGTGATGGCTGAGGTAGAATTGTTTTGCAAAATGAAGAAAGGAGAATTTGAAGTGGGGGATGGAAGATCCAGGAAGAAAGGTCTGAACCAATATAGCCAGGCTTTGTGTACCAGAGAGGAAAGAAGGAAAAACATGCTTCTGAACGAAGCCGGAGAGGTGAGATGTCTAAGGGGGATCTTGAAGCTATTTGCTGTAGGATGAATGTGGTAAACGTCTCCCTCCATCTGCCCTAGAAAACTGCTTCCCAGAAGCAGACCCTGAGGCTAGGGTTCCTGTGCAAGGGACTTATTAAGGAGGTGCTCTCATGGGAGACCAGTAAGGGTGCGGGAGGAAATGAGGCAGGGATGAGAGAAAGTCCTAGCTAATGTGCCATCCAGGCAGTCCTGCAGTCTGACACCACAGGGGGATACATTCCCAAGCATTTCCAGCTCTGTCCTGCAGGTAAAGTAGTCCAGTGGCCTGAGGGCAGTCCCTGGGAGAACTTATAGTGTTCTCTGAAGAGGAGCTGTGCAAGGAGCCGAGTGTTAGAAGCCAGAGGGGCGGAGGGCAGGGCAGAGCACACACCATAGTAAAGGGGAGCCAAGGAGACCTGAAGTTGCACAGATATTGTTCACCACAAAAAATCTCTACTAACGCCTGCCTCTGCTCACCAGTGCTTCATGGTATGAGTCAATTTTCATGGTATTATAGTAAAAGGGAAAACTGACATACGCATCCAGGTCAGATCTTCAGGGAGTAGAAGCTGATACTGTACTTGCAGGTGAAGAGAATGGGGACCACCTGACACCTGGGTCCTTACGTCTTTGCAATCAATCACACAATTACATCTAAATAGATTGTATATTCTCATGAAGCTATACTGCAGATGCCATGTTAAAATGAAATTCCTGTTGACAAAATACAATTTAAATATGGGAGCTATGTGTATTCACGTCTCTGACCATTTATGTTAGGAAAATGGCCAGGATTCCTCCTTGCCCACCTGTCACAGGCAGTCATTCCAGGCTCCCCACAACCCGGCTCAGCCCCTTGTTCCAGCTTCATCTCAGGTGAACTCCTGCCATGGTTGCTCCCCATCCACACTCCATACTGTCCTTACACATTAGCCACAACTAAACCCGACGTTCACCAGACCCCCGGCTAATACAGGTTATGGTGTCACCGATTTAAGGGTAACTCCACACCTTAGGTGCTATGGTCTTTCCTGGGGTGAGGGAAGGGCAGCTTGAGGAGGTAAAGTCCAAGTTCTCTGTCTAAGGGGGGAGGTGCACGTGGCCCCAGGACTGGGTGGCTGGAGAGTGCTTTCCACAGCCATGCTCCTCCTCTCCACAGATGTTTGTTCCAAAGCCCCATCTGCACTTCACAATGTCAATACCCTCCCAGCTTCCTCCCCAGAGCCTTTTAACTCAGGAGAGCCCTTGGAGGAAAGGAAGAGAATTTCAATATACAAGAAAGGCAAGTTATTGGTTTGAGCGTTGGGAAGAGTACTGGGGTGGCCTATCTGTTCAAAGGGATTACCACAGGAACTAAGGCTATAAAAGGGGCCATCTTTCATCGTACACCCTCCTCCCAGCCCAATAACCCAGCAGTATGAGACACCTCTCCCTCTCTCTTTAAAATATATATATATATATATATATATATATATATATATATATTATTGATTTTTCACAGAGAGGAAGACAGAGGGACAGATAGTTAGAAACTTCGATGAGAGAGAAACATCGATCAGCTGCCTCCTGCACACCCCCTACTGGGGATGTGCCCGCAACCCATGTACATGCCCTTGACCAGAATCGAACCTGGGACCTGAATTTCAGTCCGCAGGCCGATGCTCTATCCACTGAGCCAAATCGGTTTCGGCACCTCTCCCTCTCTTTTTGTCTGTTTCTCAATCCCTGATTGGCCTTATTTGGGTCATGTGCTTACCCCTGCCTTAACCTCAGATTCCAAGGGAATGGAGTATTGGACCAACCAGACCAAGGAGTCTGGCTTGCTACATAAGAAACGATGTGTGAGAAAAACACTCTAGGCTGTTCACAGCAGTAACTCCTATACACCATCTATGTAGACCCAGACAGAATTACTCTGTTCCAGTTTCTCTGGCATAAACAACTGTGTATCATGTTCACAGATTCTGTGGGTCGGGGATTTGGATGGATATAGTGGGGAGGGCAGGTCTCTCCTCCACAGTGTGTGGGGTTTGAAACGAAAGACTCTAAGCCAGAGGCTAGATTCATCTGAAGGCTCATTCATGCCCATGTCTGGCAGTTGATGTTGGCTATCAGTGTGAAGGCTCAGTTGCTTTCCACATGGCCTCTCCATGGGTCTCTCTGTGTGAGATCATTTAGGCTTTCTCACAGCAACGTGGCTGGATTCCAAAGCTGAACATCTTGAGAGAGAGAGGTGGGAATGCATTGCCTTGTCTAACCTAGCTTCAAAGTTCTGCCGACTTAATTGTCAGAGCCTCGTGTGTAGTTTAAGGAAATAGGAGATAGACTCCCTTTCTTGATGGGATGAATCTCAATCCCGCCAGTGTTGACCACTGTAGGATCTGACGCCTTTGACAAAGGATGTTATTCTAACATCTCAGGATCCAGAGGAGTCTTGGAGCTGAGTCACCAGCTATGGTAGTAAAGTTGGATCTTTGCCTCTGCGTGATGCCATCGCTACTCATTTTCCTGAACTTATTTCAGAGGGATTTCATAAGAGAGGGAGAGTACCACCAGAGATGATTTTTTAAATGATATTTAAATAGGAACTCCTGCTCTTTTCCTGTGCTTTTCATAAGTTATCTTTGTGCCCTTTCTATTTTCAAACGATATTGCTGCGACATTTGTATTTGAAATGGAGTCTCTACCACTTGTAGGAATTCCTCTCTCCTTTTTTCCTGTGGCTTCGCCCTGCCTGGAGTTAGATTCTGTTATGTCATGGTATTATAGTAATAATTTACTATAAATTATTACTATAATACCATTACTATAATATAGTCACTTTTAGGAACACAAATGCTGCTGCCAGAAGCCCAATACATACATATATATATATATATATAGTAGAGTTATACACTTAAAGTTTATGTAAATTATTAACCAATGTTACCCAAGTAAATTTAATAAATAATGTTAATTCTCCCTAAGTTATTTAATGAAATGTGAATAAAATTACTTATGTGATTTCTTAATTAGTAAAGATTATTCTGATGTTTAGATGGAAGGACAAGCAAAAATAATGATGAGATTTAAAAATGGATAGAAGTTGTCACCATCAGATGTCAGAACACATTATAAAAATTTAATAGTTAAAATTGTGTAATACTGGCACTTGACTGCATCAACAGACCAATGGAACAGAATAGAAAGTCCAAAAATGGACCCAATGTGCACAGGCACCTGAAATCAGTGGGGGAAAGATGAGTCATGCAATATATAGAATTAGGACACTAGCTAGCCATTGAGACAAAAATAAAACAGGATCCATACTTAACATCTTATGCCAGAATAAATTCCAATTGTTTTTAATGGACAAAAGATTTAAGTGTAACAATTGAAATCATAGAAGTGGTAGGGCGTCAACCCATGCACATGAAACCCATGTCTTGGGTTTCATTCCCAGTCAAGGGCATGTACTTGAGTTGCAGGATCTCTCCCCACCCCTGGTCAGGGCAAATGCAGGAGGCAACCAGTCAATATGTCTCTCTCATATCCTCTCCCCCTCCCTCCCTCCCTTTCACTCTTCTCTGAAAAGCAATGGAAAAAATATTTTCAGGTGAATATCATTAACAAAACAAAACAAAACATATATTATGGAGGGATTGTTTTATAATCTTAGAGTGGGGAAGATCTATAATTTAAAAAAAAAGAGAGAGAGAAAGAATGAGAGATAGGAATGGTAAATTTGACTACAAAAGAAAACCCCAAAAACTCAAAGGTTCTACATGGCAAAACCCAATATGAATAAAGGCAACAAACAGGGCGGGAGGGTTGAATGTTGCAATTCATGTCACAAAGGAAGGGTCAATTCCCCAGTATAAAGAAGCTCCTGTTGGTAAAATTGAAAAAAATGAACGAAGGATATGATCATTCCACAGAAAAGAAAATACATGTCTTAAAAAATCAGAAATCATAATCACAGCTCTCATTCATAATAGGAGAGCAACATTTAAAACTATACTGAGCTATCAGTTACCATAGTTTATGTAGTAAATTCCTTATATAAAAAGAAGCATAGTAAGTGCTGATATGCATTAAATACACCTGCAGGTTTGCCCAAGAAAAGGCTAACTCTGTTGCTTGTGGGGAAATGGGGTGGTTGAGAGACTAGAAAGGAAGGGAAACGTCATTGTTTTTTCTTTTGTACCTTCAGAATTTTGAATAATGTAAAAAAAATAAAAATAAAGAAATAAAATTAGCCGAAACCGGTTTGGCTCAGTGGATAGAGCATTGGTCTGCGGACTGAAAGGTCCCAGGTTCGATTCCGGTCAAGGGCATGTACATTGGCTGCGGGCACATCCCCAGTAGGGGGTGTGCAAGAAGCAGCTGGTTGATGTTTCTCTCTTGTCGATGTTTCTAGCTCTCTATCTCTCTCCCTTCCTCTCTGTAAAAAAAATAAATCAATAAAATATTTTTAAAAAAAGAAATAAATTAGATCTAAAAAGTAATTTTTATTCAATTTTCACTACTCCATTTGGTTCAGCTAAGCCTGGCCTCTGCCACTGCCCTCCCTCTAGCTGCCCTGGCTCCTTCAAGAACTTCAGGTGCCGCTCATGTTGTCCAGAGCTGGTTTTTTAGCTCATGAAATGCAAGTTGTGCTCAGAACATTGCTAAATGGTTTCTGAACACATTTTAATGTGCTGTTTCTGACAGAGCAGCTGTGGCTCCATTTAGCAGAATATCTGAGCATTTTAGATTAAATACAGCAGTTGGGTTTCTAGAACAAAAGATGGTGAAGGGATGAAAGTATGCAAAATGTAGAAAGAGACTGTGGCACATATTAAATTTCAGAACTGGAATTTTATTTTTATGTTATTCTTCTGATTGGATTTTACATTATAAGTCATATCTATATTTGATCCCAGTTCTAAATATATAGATGAATGTTTTGCTTTTTATCTCATAATTGTTATCTAATATTTCTGATTGTTCTCCTCACAGCACTAGGTGAAGTAGTCGTTAGATCTGGAAGGGACCAGAACGATGACTTATTGGTGTTATGTGGCACAAAAAATCTGTTTGCTGGGTATCAAAGGAACACCAGGTGATCTCTTTCTTTCTTTCTTTTTTTTTCTTTTTTTTTTTTTTTTAAGATATTTTATTGATTTTTCACAGAGAGGAAGAGAGAGATAGAGAGTTAGAAACATCGATGAGAGAGAATCATCGGTCAGCTGCCTCCTGCACACCCCCTACTGGGGATGTGCCTGCAACCAAGGCACATGCCCTTGCCCGGAATCGAACCCGGGACCTTTCAGTCCGCAGGCCGACGCTCTATCCACTGAGCCAAACCGGTCCCGGCCAGGTGATCTCTTTCTTTCCTTCTGTATTTGGACCCGTTGCCCATTTCTGGTAGGATTCAATACAACGATCTATTTCAGACTGAAAACATGTGGTGTCATGATGGTTTCTATTAACATATGTTAAGCTCTGGGAGCCTGGCAGGAGAACTAAGGGGAGACCCCCAACAGGATTAGATATAATACCAGTCAGGGACCCAGCAGGAAAAACAGACATGGCCATAGGCACTCAAATTAGGGTAATTTGACAAAGACTTAGTAAAGGACTACTGACTGATGGGTGAGCAGTTTTAGGAAGAATATAAGGGCTGGCACAGTATCCAGTACTAAGAGCAGGGCTGTCATGACCAGAGGCCTGGCAGGTGAAAGGACGAGTAGTTGTTGCAACTGGCAGGAAAGACTTGAGGAGAGGGCCACCTCGAGGGGAACTGTGACTGTTGCTGGAGGGATGCAGCCAGCCCAGGGCCACACTGCAAGGAGGAAGCCAAGGCAACAGATACCCCTCTCACTCCTTCCTCCACCCCACCCCCTCACAGCAGAAGAAATCCCCACAGTCACTCTCTTTTGTCAGCTCGCAGCACTCTCACCTCTTTCTAAAACTTTCCATATTTAGTGGCAATTATCCGTTAACATTTTATCTCCCCACTCACTGTGGGCTCCCTAAGGGCAGGTACCATATCCTATTCATTTCTCCAGTCACAAAACCAAGCAAACTTAGATTCCCTAAAAAATAATTGTTGGGTTTCAATTTGAGGCAATGGTTTTGAAAAATAAGTGCCATATGGCCAGCATAGTGTGGCATCTGCTGATACTGCTGGGTGTTCCTAGGACCCATGGTCCTGGAATACATCTCCTTTCCCAGAGCACTACATGAGGTGAATGGAGGAGATCACACCATTCATGTGTTTGCAAAGATGAGGCCAATGAAGGAATATGTCAAACAAACCTCTAAATTGAAGTTTAGGATTATAATTCATGTGATTAAATATTTAATTCATGGAATGGATCTTAATCTTCTGAAAGTTTCTGAAGGGCAAGTTTCCTTTTCTTACTTCAAGGTGTCTCTTTACTGTGGGGGTGGGTGATGAGGGGTGATGAGGGGAGGTAGAGGATGGTAATGGGAGGGGATAAGTGGTGATGATGGAAGGAGACTTGACTTGGGGTGGTGAACACACAATACATTGTACATATGATGTATCATAAAATTGTATCATTCTATTAACCAGTGTCACCCCAATAAATTCAGTTTTAAAAAGTGTCTCCTGCCGAAACCGGTTTGGCTCAATGGATAGAGCATCGGCTTGGGGACTGAAAGGTCCCGGGTTCGATTCCAGTCAAGGGCATGTACCTTGGTTGTGGGCATATCCCCAGTAGGGGGTGTGCAAGAGGCAGCTGATCGATGACTCTCTCTCATCGATGTTTCTAACTCTCTATCTCTCTCCCTTCCTCTCTGTACAAAATCAATAAAATAAAATAAAATAAAATAAAATAAAATAAAATAAAATAAAATAAAATAAAATAAAAAAGTGTCTCCTATTAAATTGCCTTCCCTTGTTCCCATTGAACATTGAAGGGGTTGGGGACCGTGCATGTGAGAAAGCCTTTGCACAGAGGTCTCTCAGATTCATTCTGGCAATAGAAGTCTTACTCTGAGAACTACGACCACAAGATCTAATGCTGCAGAGCCTCTGAGAGGTTACGGGATGATGGGGTTCTCTGGACAGAGCTCTGCCCATTCCAGGTCTATTCACATTGACTTATGGGTCTTCTCTTCCTAAACTCTTTCCCTCAGCATCAGGTTGAGACCCTTTGCAAATGGATGTAAATTTCCAGTACGATGACCTTTCCCTGGTTTCTGGCTGGGAATATAAGCTGAGAGAAACGTGACAGTGCTATCAAGTAACCCAGGCCCCAGTGGGGACACAAGCCCCACGCATACATTCCAAGAGTAATACTTCACAATGCTTTAAATTCTCAAGACTAATCTTTTTGGCACCTGGCAGGAAGTGTGGTAGGACAGTGAGAAGGTCTCCATAATCACTCTGTGATTCTTTAAGAAGGCGAAGGAAAAATGTTTGGTGTGGGTGGGTCACATGATCCCTGTGAATAAGTGGTGCCCCAGAAATGAAGCCCCAGAGTTGGACTAAGTCCCGTGATGGAGTGAGGGGTGGAGTGCAGAGCCGACCAGCCTTTCCTTTTGTAGGTCACATCGAAGGCCTTCTTATCTAGTCTGCTGGGCAGTGGAATAATTGTTACAGTGATAGGTTAGCAATACTTTGACCAAAGTACATTCTAATCAACTGCTGAAATGCAAAGAAGCTGAAACTGAGAAAGTTGTGTGTATATAAGATGAAGAGATAGTAGAGACTCCAAATGCAAATGTTTTTCCCACGTGGGTACAAGAAACACAAGCCCTAATTCCTAGACAAAAGGGAAAAATCATGCCCAAACCCGAGGAAGAATCTGAGGAAAAAGCTTACAATACTTTGCTTATGACACTATAGAATCTAAGTAGATGAACCCAAATCATTTTTAGAAAATAAAAGAAAGGAAAACAGGAAGGTAAGTAACAGCAAAAATTAATGAGAAAAAGTTGTACTGGGGAAAATCAGCCAAATGAAACATTGGTTCTTTGAAAAGATCAATAACATTGAGAAGGCTTTAGTAAGATGATTCAGATGTAAAAAGGAAGGGTACAAGCAAGCAATGTCAATAATGAAAAGGGAGATATAATTATGATGTTTTGGACCTTGAAAAGACAATGAGTGTATTTTTAACTAAATCATGCCAATGAATGAAACTTCGCATGAAAATAGGCAACTCTTTAAATAATATAACTCACTAAACTAACACAAAGAGAGCTAGATTATGTCCTACAATCTTTTTTTTTTTTTATCCTCACCTGAGGATATTTTTCCATTGATTTTTAGAGAGAATAGAAGAGAGAGGGGAAAAAGAGAGAAATATCAATGTGAGCGAAATATCAATTGGTTGCCTTCTGCACATGCCCCAACTTGGGCCCCAGGCAGGGGAAGAGCCTGCAACATAAGTAGGTGCCTTTGACTGGAATCAAACACAAGACCCTTTGGACCCTTTGGCTCTATCCACTGAGGCAAACTGGCTGGGGCTGTCCTATAACCTTTAAGAAATTAAATCGGAGTCAAAAATCTCTCACTCTCAACTCCTAGATCAATTAGCTTCACTGGCAAATTCTACTAAACTTTCAGAAGAGCCAGTAGTGATACCATCATACCCAAAGTTTTTCAGAATGTATAAGTCTTGTATAACCTTAATTCTGAAACCTGAGAACAAAGTGAGAAAAAATATTTAGCTAATATCTTTCACGAACACATATGCACCCTAGTTAAACAAATTATTAGCCAATAAAATCCAGCAAGTTAGATTTAATTCAAGAGTATAAAATTGATTTGTCATTTGAAAATTAATTAAAATAACACAACACGGTAATGAATTGGGGGTCGGGGGGAGTATATGAGTATCTCAATAGATACACACACAAAAAGCATTTGACAAAATTCAACATTATTTTATGACAAGAACACTCTTTGCAAAAATAAGAATAAAAGAATGGTCTATTAATCTAAAAAATGTTATCTGCCAAAAACAACTATAGCAAATATTCTATGTGTGAACTGCTGAATACATTCCTTTTGCGATGGGAACAACATAAGAATGCCTGAAATCATAACATCTATTCAACATTGTACTGAAGGTTCTAGCCGGTGCAGAAAAGCAAGGAAAAGAAATCAGAACTGTCGGAAAGATCTGGAGATAAACCCGTGTCACAGTGGTTGTCTCAGCATAACAGTAGAACTAAGACTGATGTACATTTTCTTATTATTTTTTATGCTTTCAAATTTTTCTATATTAAACACATTGCTTTTAGAATCGTTAAAAACCTTATGGAGTAAAAAATAAAAATGACACCTCTCACAAAATGTGGGATCTCAGTAATCCTTGCACTTCCCTTGATGGGCTTCACTTTGTCATTCCAATGCTTTTCACTGTGGCTACCAGAAGTTAATTTCTGGAGCAAGGTATCCCAGGCTTTTCAGAATAAACTCTGATAAAAATGAAATCAAAACCACTTGACTTGGTTCTTAGACTTGAATAGTATTACCAAGCCCTTGATTTTGCTGCTCAAATGGGAACTGTCAGTTAGAGAGGGAAAGGGACAGAAGGGACAGTGATGAATTGAGGTGTCTTACAGTCTCTCCAGTTCGAATCACAAGATACCAAGATTTCGGCAGTGTAGATATCTTTGCAGGTCATCTACAAAGGTTCCTTCTCCTCTGGTTTAAAGTTATAATTGGAGGAAGTTAACTCTAAAACCATGGGAAGTTATAGGGGAGGAAGGGAAGGCAAAACTATAACCTAATAAATTACAAGCTTGGACTCTGGCATCCAACTTATTCATTGTATGACCTTGTATAAGTTACTGAATCACTCCATGTCTCAGTTCCCTTCTTCATGGGTTAGATTTAATTCAACCCAACATAAGAATGCCTGAAATCATAACATCTATTCAACATTGTACTGAAGGTTCTAGCCGGTGCAGAAAAGCAAGGATAAGAAATCAGAACTGTCGGAAAGATCTGGAGGTAAACCTTGTCACAGTGGTTGTCACAGGTTAAATGAGAAAATATATGTGAAGTGCATAGCACAGAGCCCAGCTCATCCAAAGCACTCAGTGAACAGCAGCTATTCTGCAAGAGGCACTCACCAGCATCAAAGCAGATGCTGACACACAGCACGCTACTGGTGAGCACTCTCCTAGAAGCTTCAAATATAGTGACTATTTAACATGGTATCTAATCCTCCTAATACCCAGGAAGTAAATGCTATTATCCTCATTTTACATGTTCATAGCATCAGTTTTCCCAATAATCAAAGGTGGAAGGAACCCAAGCATCCATTGACAGAGAAATGGATAAATAAAATGTGATGTGTGTATATATACACATACATACACAATGGAATGTCATTCAGCCTTAAAAGGCAACAAAATTCTGATATATGTTTGAAGAATTAATCTAATGCAAAAGAACAAATGTTCTACAATTCCACTTATATGAGGTACCTCAAATAGTCAAATTCATAGAGTCAGCAAGTAGAATAGTGGTTGCC
Source organism: Pipistrellus hanaki (assembly GCF_964339955.1). Taxonomy (NCBI): domain Eukaryota; kingdom Metazoa; phylum Chordata; class Mammalia; order Chiroptera; family Vespertilionidae; genus Pipistrellus; species Pipistrellus hanaki. The sequence goes on along the minus strand of NC_140513.1, from coordinate 27,731,406 downwards.
AGGGCTGGGGAAGTGGGGATTGGATAGTTATTGCTTAATTGGTACAGAGTCTCAATTTGGAAAGATGAAAAAGTTCTAGAGATGGATAATAGTGATGGTTGCACAACAATGTGAATGTACTTAATGCCACTAAACTGTACACTGAAAATGGTTAAAATGGTAAATTTTATGTTATGTATATTTTGCCACAATAAAACACAACTCTGCTTTAAAAAAAAAAAAAAAAGAATCCAACAAACTGATGAATTTCAGAAGGAGTTATATGTCAGAGAGTCATGTGTCAGGTACAAGAGTGAGGTACTAGGAAAAGAGAATGGAAATTTCCACTCTTTTCTCATTTACATAAAGTCAAATAACAGGCAGAAGTAATCCATGCTGCTAGAAGTCAAGACAATGGTATCTGTTGGGGGATAGAAGGAAGAGTGACATGGGGGGGGGGGGGGCGGGGGGAGTAGATGGGGGAGAGGGAACGCAGTTTGCTAAAATGTCTCCTTCCAGATGTGGGTACTGGTTAAGTGGACATGTACATTTTGTGAAAATCCATTCAAATGTATACTCATGATTTATGTCATTTCTCTATATGACACTTCAATAAAGATTAATGTAAAACTTCCCTATGCCCACCTCCATCATCTCTTCTATATTGACAATAAAAGCATAAGTCAATTGCAGCCTAATTTGGAGGCATTCACTTTCAGAGAAATGCCTGTCATATCAGAGACTCTTTAGATTTTAAGAGGAAAAACCACTTGTGCTAACTTCATACAAGGAGACATTATTGAAGGTATACTGGGAGATATTGACAATCTGAAGGGCAGGAAGTACTACTGTCCTTAGTGAGAATCTGGACACTGGCAAGATGTATGCTTCGGCTTGTGCCTACATTGATTATGGTATACTGTGCAAATATCTATTTCAACCATTTTATGAAAGGAACCACGTAGTTACAAGCATTGTGCTGGGAACGTCACATTTATTTAGTCCTCATACTGTTCCCTCACATATTTGGTGTAATATTATCCTTGTACAGAGGCGTCAACTGGTTCTCAGACTATTCAAGTCATTTTCCCAAGCACACACAGAGAAGGTGGGGAAGGCCTGGATGTTCAAGTTCTTCCCACAAGGCAGTGTCTTGTATTAAAGAATGTATCCCATGCCCTGTTCCGTTCCTCACTATTCCCCATCTACGCCAAATGGGCATCCTCTTGAAGGATCATGGTCAAAACCAGTCTTGCCCCTGGAGCCAGAGAATCCATCACCCTCAGCCAGTGGGAGGGAGACTGGTTCTCCACACCAGCTTCAGCAAGGGAGGAGAGAACCACCCAAAGCTGGAACTGCAGGGGGGCAGGTCAATCGAGGTTCCCCCTTCTCCTAGTATCAGGGTCTTGGGTGCGACGTGTAAGGACCGGGACCCGACGGCAGAGAGCCCTTTTCCCTTGACCCAGAAGCTCTGGCTGGATCCGGACTCCAAGGCCACCCCCTCCAGAGTCCGAAACTGGAAGACCTGGGGGGAAGTCTCTGGTGACTCCACCCAGGGCTGAGCAAACCTGGCACCCACCCCTCCCCGTTAACTCGGCCTGGGCGCTGGTCCTGTGCGCCCGTCCAGGTCTGCAGCCCGCTGCGCCGCTGGAGCGCTGCTGAGCGCCAGCGCCTGGACCCGGGGCAGCCCGGCAGCCCGAGGTGCGCCGCCCTCCAAGCACCTAGAGCCTTGAGATTGAGAGATGAGCGGTTGGGGTAAATCCTAGCAGCCACTGTCAGTCGGGTCGAATCCTCCCGATTTGTAACTAAAAAGGGGTCCAGGTCCCCAAAGACATCTCCAGCAGGCAGCTCTGGTCCTCGGAGCCCAGGCTGCCCCGTGGGCGAATAGAGCCGAGTTTCCATCCCCGGTCAGCAGCAGCCTCGCCCCCCTGACCCTCCCGGGCTCTGGAGTCCAGCCTCCCTGCCCAGCCCTCCTGGGCAGCGCGGGGGACGAATCCCCCGAATGGACCCCGGGCAGCCTCTCCCGCTGCTCCCGGGCCTGCCCCCCTCGCGCCCCCGCACGTCCGTTTTGCTCCTGAGCTCGCTCTGCAAGTGATGTAAGGCGGCCAGGCGCGCGGCGCTTTCCCTCTTCCTCAGACTCAGTCCTCCTCCCGCCCGCCCTCCTGCCTGCAAGCCCGCGCGGAGCCGGCGCTGGGCTGCGCCGCCGTGGCTTCCAGAGCTTGGGGACCGCGACCCGCGCTGTTGGGGAAGTCAGGCTCCACGTCCCACTTCGCGGCTGTCAGGAGGGAAAGCCAGGCTTTCCTCCCAGACACAAGGCAGAGAGTCCAGGGCACGGCTGCTGTGGAGGTTTCTAAGGAGACTCAGACTGGCTTCTTCCCCTGCTCCCAGGAGACCGGAGACAGGTACCTCCCTGAGCCCCGGCGGCGGTGGACGTTTATGTGAAAGACTGAGGTTAAAGCAGTAAAAAGGCACAGACGACAGACAGACAGACAGACAGCAACAGAAACAGGGCAAGCGATAAAGAGAGGCAGAGACCAAGACTGTCAGACAGGTGGAGAGAGACAGAGAGTAAAAGAGACAGAGTCGGTGGGTGGGAGATGGACTTGGGAATTTCTTTTAACTCCTTGTGATTTCCTCTGGGACGGAAGACAGCAACGCTGCTTGCTCCCTGGCCAGCAAGAGGCGCCAACCTGGATGCGTGAAAGATGCGGCCGGATGACATCAACCCGAGGACTGGGCTGGTGGTGGCCCTGGTCAGTGTCTTCCTGGTCTTTGGCTTCATGTTCACGGTCTCCGGGATGAAAGGAGAGACTCTGGGGAACATCCCCCTCCTGGCCATCGGGCCGGCCATCTGCCTGCCAGGCATCGCGGCCATTGCCCTGGCCAGGAAAACCGAGGGGTGCACCAAGTGGCCCGAAAACGAGCTGCTCTGGGTCCGAAAGCTGCCCTGCTTCCGGAAACCCAAGGACAAGGAGGTGGTGGAACTGCTGAGGACCCCTTCGGACCTGGAGTCAGGCAAAGGAAGCTCGGACGCGCTGGCTAAGAAGGCAGGCCTCCGGGGGCAGCTGCCCCCCCAGGGGCAGGCGGGGGTGCCTGCGGCCAGCTCTATCACTACTCCCACCCCCACGGAAGAAGGAGAATGCCAGAGCCTGGTCCAGAGCGGGCAGCAGGAGGAGGCTTCCAGATACCTGGACGGCTACTGCCCCTCGGGCAGTTCCCTCACCTACAGTGCCTTGGACGCCAAGTGCTCGGCCTGGGACAGGTCCGAGTGCCCCGAGCCCGAGGACAGCATCTTTTTTGTGCCCCAGGACAGTGTCATCGTTTGCTCCTACAAGCAGAACAGTCCCTATGACAGATACTGTTGTTACATCAACCAGAGCCAAGGCCGGTGGGACCACGAGACGATAGTCTAGCTTTGCATACAAGGGTCGCTGTGCTGCTAGGAACATGACTACGCTCAGCTCCCGATGGAAGGAAACTGCCTGCTCCAACAGCCTTCACACTGTTAGAGGTGGACCGGGTACGTGATGAGTGTGCACACGTCTGGTGCCTGAGAGCCATGTAAATAGGCATGTTGGGGACACATTTTAGGGAGGGGTGGTGAGTGTTAAGGACACTGGAAGAGGCAATGGGTAGGAGAGGAAGAAGTTCCAGTTACTTTTTAACAATTTATTTAAACCATGTTGGGTGTTTTGTAAATAACCCAACAGGTGCCACTCAGTACTTGCTGAAAGCAAGGCAAATCTTGAGTGGGCTGCAAAAACAAAAAAACAAAAAAAAACAAACTGGCTATTCATAGCAAACCTGAGCTGCTTTAGGTCTGAAAAATATTGAAAGAAGAAAAAAAAACAATGCTTTGTTATAAGAAATGATTATCTATTGAAAGCCTTTAACACTTAATATTTGTTAAAAGGAGGAAAAATCAGGACAGAAAAGCTGCATCCCTCCTTAGGGTAGGATGGTTTCTGGAGAAAGCAGAGTTAAAGACAGTTGAATTATGGCATTGAGTTTCAAGATATCCTCTGAAAAGATCAGGAATTTCAAATAAAGTAAAGTAAATGTGACTGGCTATGTGAAAACTAACATTTTTAGATGGCTATGTTACTTATTAAATTCTTCACTAAAAGTGACTTACTGGTCTTTATCTGAAGTGTTTTCTAACATTTACTAACATTTATGTATAATTTCCTCATCAGGTGCAAAATGACTTAATGTAATATTTTCATAGATCAGAAATTGTTTTTTTCCAGTCAAAATGGATTCTGCATATGTATACAAGTGTCTTTAACATTTTGGGGAAACATGTACTGCTGATTACTATTCTTATATGCCTTTTAAAATCTGAAGACTGTGAAGTCAATACCTTAGTCTTGAACTTTATGCAGAATTTATATGACATGCAATGATTAAACTTCTGGAAATGTCAGAAATGTCATTATTTGTACTTTTGTTCAGCGTACCCAAAGACTGTAAGTGCCATTAAAATGAGAGTTAATCTACTAGGATTAACCAAAGCCCAGTTTTTATTAAGTTCATCTGCTCAGTAAACATTACATGGCAAAGGTCTGCTTTATTTCATGTTTAATTTTTTGCTGCTGAGGAAAAAAATCACAATGGGGCCCTAAAAAGTATTTCCTCTTTCATTTGCTCAACTGTAATAGACAAGAGGTCAATCAGCCAGAATATTATCTGATCCAGTTGAAGAGAAATATTGAGTTATATATAGAAATGGTGATGTATTTAATCTTGAAGATCAGAATAATTTTGCATCCTTTAAGGAATGATGATTTCTTTTTAATGTCAGATAGTTTCAGGCACTTTTTGCCAAAAGGGGAATTGAGGACAAAAAGTTTAGGTATATCTCTTTTGTGTACTTCAGGTCCAACTACGTAATTCTCTAAGAATGGCAATTATTCTTACTTTTAAACATCATGCCCTTAAAAATCACAATTTTCTAGTCAAATGCAACATCAAAAGTATGTGATTGTTTTTTGGTAGGGTTTAAATGTCAGCAAATGAGATTGGTGATCCTGGACAAATTTTATCTTCTGACACCTCAGTTCCGTGAGAAGGGAGGAGTGGGACTGACTGATGCTAGGTTACCTCTTTGTTCAGTCCCAGGTTGAATATTCTATGGCGCTGTGGCAAAGGCACTTGATATATTGCCATGAAATGAGTTACAGCAAAATGCAGGTCAAAGTCATGCAATTCATGATTACTAATATGTGACATGGATTGAATTCTTGCTACTACTAAAAAAAAATTTGTAAATGTGTAAAAGCAGATTTGTTTTATTATCAAATTTTTTTATTCAGCAAAATACATTTCTGGGGATAAAATAAAGATATCTAGAGTAAAATATTTTTGAGGATAATTTTTTTAAATATTGGAGCCAAAAAAAATCTAATACATAACCTTACACTAAATGTAATTTACTTTGGATTTGGTATGAAGGGAAAATCACAATATCTCTTGATAATTCGAATGTATTTTGAAAGAGGGAAATGGTATGTTGAAGGAGATAAAACTATTTCCTGGTTCTGAAGTGTAAATTCAGCCAAGATACCCAAGCTGGAGCATATTTAGACAACTGTTTCAAAGACTTAGTCTCTATTGCAATTATCATGGTAAACAAGATTCTGATAGATTCAGTTCAGGCTCTCTTCCAAACTTACTAACCAGCTCCTTGGAAAATGTTTTCGTTTCTATGGCTCTTAATACCTATTGATCTGGCAAATGTGGGAAGAAAGATTTATTCTTTTAAATGTGTTTTCCCTTTTGAAATATCCAACCTCTAATTGTTTACTAGTATCTCCCCTCTACACCCTCAGATTCACTTATTTGGTGAACTCACTGTTACTATTCTTTCATAACATTGAAGAAAATATATTTTGAAAATCCACAGTCCCACTATCCTAATAGAACTAACATATTTCCATTTTAGCATATTATCTTCCGGGCCCCCTTCATATGCATGTGCAACTCACCTATTATAATCCTATGCTTTTCTTTCATCTTTTCATTATATCCTAAGAATTTCTTCATGTTTTTATGCAGTGTCCCTAATTATTACTTAACAATTGTGTAATATGCTATTTAGTGAGGTACCATGATTTATCATGCCATACTTCAGATACCGTGTTTTATGGATGGTTTCATATGTATGTGTTTTTTCTGTTGTTTGGTAACACATCTACGTTATTTGCTATTTGCCCATAGAAGTAAAAATTTACAATTGAAAAAGTTATGTCTTTATAGATGAGAATGAGGGGGCAGAAATGTGTAAATGGATAAAACACTCAATATTGTTGGTTTTCTCTTCACTTGTGTAGATGCAAGATGTAGGGTAAGAAACAAAATTCTGATTCTTCAAGAGAGTCCCCCACTGGGACCAGAGCCAGTATTTTTAAGAGTAAGAATAAGATGAGACCTTCCCTCAGTCAAGATACCACCAGTTTGTATGTCAAAATCAGATTACAGGGGTGTCCATCTTCAAGAGCTTAAGGTTGAACAGACAAAATGAAAATAGAACTAGAAAATAATAATTACTTTGTAATATTTCAAAAGCATTTTGTTAAAGTATCTCACCACATATTTTATACTTAATATGTATGTAAATTGTTATCTATTAGTGATTTTCAAATGAACTAGAATTTTAGGAATTCAATAGACTCTACCCACGAAACTGTTTCAGTTTCTCATTGGAAGACGGAGATGTGGACAAATGCTTGCCTCAACCAAATATCTCAATAAAGGACTGAATTCCACTCAGCCTCTTGTCCAGATAATATAAAATCACATAAACACAATTAAATCACAGATCACTGACTTGATTTATCACTGCCCACCATGGAGTCCTCACTCCATGGATACCCAAAACAAAGAAGTTTACACAGGATTCTGTCCAGATACACAAATAGGTAGGCACTGACATTAATATCCATAGTCTAGTGAGTTATTCCTGGACCTGACCTTTGTTAGAGGTTCTTTCTTTACTTTTACTTTTATTCATTCCTCCTGGCCCCATGTTAGAGCCTGCAACCTCAGGGTCCCGGCGACAGCACACACCTTTGCATGCCTTACTCCTAATAAAATACAATTACAAAATAGGCTGGTTACAAAATAGCATATAAAGCTATTGAACACCTTTTTGGTATTCATTTAACAAATCCATCCCTGGAAAGTTAAATATAATGACATTTTTGCAATTTATCACTTTCTTATTCTTCATGGTAATGAACCATTGTATGTGAGACAGGTAGTTCTTCAGTTGGAGTCAAGACCACATTTGTTTAGAAGAATTGGGCTTTTGAAAATCACCTGCCTGTAATTCAACATGGGAATATGAACAATTACCTTCTATGTAAATGATGAGACCATCGCACCTACTCAAAAAAGCCCACCTGCACCCTCTGTAGCAGCTTCTCGGCTCTTCCACTACTGTGCCCTGCAGCTGACCATCCTGAACCTTTGCCCACCCATTTTCTCTGCCTCAAATGCAGACATACTGTCTTCTGCTGATTAATGCCCTAACATCCTTCAAGAGGAAGCTGCCACATCTTCCACAGTCTTTTAGTTTTTCCCACTCAGACAGAATACTTCTGTCACCCTGGGGTCAGATGACGCCTCCACCACTATCATTGCACATATTAGTTGAGTACGCATCTGCCTTTCCAACTACAATGCTTTGAGAAAAAGGGCCACATTTTATTCATCTTTCCATCCCACCCTCCCTCTGACCTCTCCTACCTCCACTACACACACACACACACACACACACACACACACACACACACTCCTCCATGCTCAATGAAAACTCTAAATTGCATCATTTGGGTTATCCTCAAAGCCTACTCGCTTCCACTTCCTCTTTCTGGCATGAAAAGAAAACTGCCTTGTTGATGTGAATTAATTAAATTGAATATAGTCAGCAACAGCATGGATTAAAGTAAGCTTGTGGTTTGAGACCCTAACTTTTATTTAGCATCTGGTTTCTTTGGGGAAATCACATCTTACATAATAAGAAGGAAGCGATGAATCTTTCCAGAGTTTTTTCTCTTCCCTCCATGACTGACCTAACTCCTGCTCCCTGGCTCCCCTCTATGAGCCAGTGGCCGTTCTGCACATGACAAGAAACTGTGGTTCTAAAGCACTGGACAACTAAGGCTTTGAATTTCTGACCAGAAAGAATGTGAATCAATATACATAGGTAAATCCTGTAAGTAGGTCAACAAAATATAATTTCCCGGCTTTGACTATTGTTATGTTTCCATCCAATGGTTTATAACAGGACTTTCAAGGCCACCTATTCTCTGGGGTCAGTTTTCAGGAGCTGAATTGCAGACCCTCGTGCCAACCACCCCATGAAGCTTCCCTTCTATATAAAGGCTGTGAGCTGCTTGGAGACTATGGTTTGTGGTTCAGAGAAGCCCTACCTTATTCTGGAACATGATGATGAGCAATTCCTTTGAGCAGTATTTCAGGCCAGTCTTAATAACTTCCGACCCATATAATTTGTCCTGTGACTTTCCCAAACCATCTGACTGGGATGGGATTTAATTTGAGACATTCTTTCTTCTTAACCATGGCAAATATCAGGTTCTCTTTTAACAACAGCAAGAACGACCTCCTTTAGAATGGGTGGGGATGGGTAGCAAACAAAGAGTTTATACAGTATGGAATTAGCACAGGGAGAAGGGCCACTGATCTCTATTAAGCCAGACACTGTTGTGCCATTCATCCCTTTATCCTACCAACATCACTACTGCTCATCGCTAAGTTAGCAGCAAATGCTAGAAAGTAAAGTAACAGGATAAAACCTACAGAAAATGTCTTAAAAATATAAAGAGCAAGCCCTCGTCAGTGTCGGCCCTCAGACTGAAGTATGTTTCTCTCTCTGTCTCTCCCCCTCCCTCCCACTTTCTCTAGAAATCAATGAAAAAATATTCTTAGATGAGGAGTAACAAGAAAAAAATTATATCTATAAAGAATAAAAGGAAAATGCTAGAAAATGTTGAAATATTTTTAAGTACTAAAAAATATATACACTTAATTTAAACATGTACCCAATAAGGGCAAACTTTAGCTAAAAATATCCTATTGAATAGAGTTAAAAGGAATATAAAATAATATTCAATAAATAAGATTGAATATGTTACAAAATTATTCGCTAATACTATAGACTAAAAAGTACAATAAAAACTAGGAAGTTAAGGGAGTACAAAGTGAACAATATTAAAGTATTCCAAATATAAAGATACTAAAATTAGATAATTTTAAGTGCATAAATTCAGCCAAAGTGTCCCAATGAAAGAAGAACGGAGTGTCAGACACAAGCAGTAATACTTAGATCAGGCCTAAGAGCCCAACCACACACGCTTGGCTCAGGCAAGGACAGATAAGGAACAGGGCTGGGCTCAGTTCCCCTTCCAGGCAGGATTCTCCCAAAGAAGGTCCTCAGCCTTCAAGTCACAAAAATACAGACCCCTTAACTGCTGTTCCCCCACAAGCCCGAGGGACCTTCAAAGTTCACTTTGCATTCTCCCAGCATTAGAACAGTAGCAACACATTTGGGGGCAATGAGCAACTATGGTCTTAAGGAGGTGCATTGCCTGGTCTCTGTCCTCCTCGTCTCCCTTTCCACAAGCTAGCCCAGCATCCATTCCTTCATTCAACAAGTCCTGGTTAAGGAGTGGGGATGAGTCAGGTGCTGTGCTGGGTCTGGGACATCGCAGTGAAGAGAAGAGACCAGCACCTGTCTTCAGGGAGCTCCCAGCCTAGCAGGGGAGGCTGATGGGTAACCAAGGGTCTCAAAGGCTGAGATGAGGATGTTACAGCAGCACTTGACAGGGGCACCCAACCCTCACCTTGTTGGGGGATGGTGATGAGCAACAAAGGGGTCTAAAAGGGTTCTACACCCAATTAATTGTGTGTGGGCGGGGGGGGGGAGGGGAGAGGGCTGTGGAGGGGGACGTTACATACACCCAAGCAATTCTGCAAAACCAGCTAAGTGTCCTACAATTCAACTCAATTCTGACATAGTGTACCTGAAGATAGTGTCAGGTCCCACAGGCTAAGGGCTCAGTCTTGAAAAACTGCCCCCTCCCTTCAGATGCCAGTTGCAAACCCAGGTTGCCACCTGTGCTTCTGACAGACCAGCTATAGATTGGATGTTCTAATGACTCCCTCCTTGGATTCGATTAATTTGCTGGACTGATTCATAGAACTCAGGAAAATGTTTTACTTGCTAAGTTAGTGGTTTAGTATAAAAATATATAGCTTAGGAACAGCAGATGGAAGCAATGCACAGAGCAAGGTGTGGGGAAAGGGTGCAGAGCTGCCATGCTGTCCCAGAATCTGCACATGTTCACCAACCCGGAAGCTGTCCGAACCCTGTCCTTTTAGAGTTTTAATAGAGCCTTCATCATATAAGAATGATTAATTAAATCATTGGCCATTGGTGATTAAACAATCTCCTGCTCCTCTCCCCTCCTCTGAAGTGAGGGAGGTGAGATTGAAAGTTCCAACTCTCTAATCACAAGTTTGGTTTCTCTAGCAACTACCTCCCATCCTTAGGTGGCCTAGGGGCTTTCTAAAAAATCATCTCATTAATGCCTTTACGATACTCATCACTTAGGAAATTGCAAGGATTTAAAAGCTCTATGCTAGAAACAGGATTATCACTGTCACAGAAGAAAAATAGGAGGCAGCTGACTAAAGAGAAGGGGACAGTGGTCTGAGCAGAGAAAACAGTGCGTGGGAGGCCAGGACGGGAAAGGAAAAGGGCCCCAGTAGGGAAAGGCCAGGTTATGGCTTGAGCCTCTCCTCTTCAAAATTTAGGTTTTGCTGGTCCAAGAGACCCTGTACTGGATTGTCACGGATGGGAGTTTAGAGATAACTCTATTGGCCTTTTATTCCACCGAGAAAGAAACCTGGGCCAGCCTGCTTGTCTCCAGCACAACATACGAAAGGACGATTAGACTCACCTTGACCAGGGCTTTAGGGTGAACTGAATCCTAATGTTAGAATAATTCACTCAACAAGCGTTGACCCCATGAATCAAGACGTCACCGGTTTGATTCCCTCTCAGGGCACATGCCTAGGTTGCAGGCTTGATCCCCTGTAGGGGACATGCAGGAGGCAGCCAATTGACGTTTCTCTCTCACCAATGTATCTATCTCTCTATCCCTTCCTCTCTCTCTAAAATAAATAAAAACGTTTTTTAAAAGAGTGAATTTCTTTCCACTTGTAGACAAATAACTAATCAGACTACGCAGTCCCCTTTCCAAACAGTTGTTTTGCTGTTGCATGCACTAAAATAACTTGGAGCTCTTAAGTGAAAATATCTGATATAATCCCAGCTTCTAAAATCACCATCTCTGCAATCCTTGTACTTATTCCATCAGGCTGATACATGGAAAGACTTTTTCCGACATGGACAGGGCAACAATGCTTATTATGTTAACAGATTTACATCCCTATGATCAATGTTGTTTTCTGTGCTTCAAGATGTCCCTAATTTCTCCATTCCTTCAGCTGCCTAGAACTCAGGTCCCCTGTACATCCCTGCACAGACACATCTATCATTCTCAAAGCATGTCCCATTGAATGTTAGCTTCCTGAGAGGTGAATATACGTTACATAATAAAAGGTTTTAATAGTAAAATAAAGTTTGGGAATTGCTAAGTTAAACCAAGGTAAAAAGATACTTTTTTTAAGCTTGGAAAATATTCTCTTTTTCTTTTTCTTTTTCTTCTTCTTTATTGATTAAGGTATTATTATGTGTCCTTATCCCCCCATTTCCCACAAGAGGTATTTTTTATTGGTCCACTCAGAACAGTACCCAGAACAGAGTAGGCACTACTAGTAAATAACTCCTTATTGAATGAGTGAATGAAAGATTTCATAGAGCCATTAAATCACATGCTCTGTGACATACAAAAAGGGGACTGAGTGTGCAGCACTCCCATGGGGCTTCCCTTAGGACTAGCATTCAATGAAATATACATTGTGAAACCTTGTAATCCCTAAATCTACAAGCACCAGTCATGACTAAGAAGACAGATTTCCAGAAATCAAAAAGAATGAAAAGTCAAAGGAGAGAGGGGGAAGTTACATAATCCCCAGAATTACCCTTATGTGTTTGGTCCTTGCCATTATACCCAAGAGCAGTTTCCCAACAAACCACTCCTTTCTCACAGGGAGAATGTGGGTGATCAGGGCAAAAATGTATCAGCTGGACATTTTTTTGCCTCCAGATGTTAATTTTCTAGGTCCCAGGTTTGTTCAAAAGGGGTGCAGTTTTTGCCTTCAACTCAGAAATTGAATGGTCCCTAGATACCAGAAATTAGTGAAGAGTCTTTATAAGAATTCCAAGAAGTTTTATGATGCAACAATGTGCTATGGAACCAGCCTCAATGGAAATTATAATCCCTGCATTCCCTAGTCCTACCCCATAAAACCTTGAACTTGCATTCTCAGCCTCACCCAAAACCTGAGCAAGGTAGGCCAGTGGTTCTCAAACTCTAACATACATTGGAATCACCTACAGGATGTATTAAAACACAGATTGCCGGAATCCACCTCCAAAATGTGTGATTCAGTGGAATTTACATTTCTAAGAAATTCTCAGGTGATGCCAACAATGCTGGTCCCTGTTGCTTCCTCACCACTAAATGTGCTTGCAGTTGGTTTTATAACCATAGCCTGGTGTAGATCCTTGGGTCCAACTATGCCCCACAGCAGTATTTGGATCTAATGCCTAGAGGGTAAAAGTCACTCGGTAAGTAATTTTATTGAATTATTGAATAATTACTTATCTAATCCTTAAAATGGGGAAGTGTACTCCACCTTCCCTGAGTGAATTGGAGCCCAGTCCTTTACCACAGCTTGCTCAACTGGGCTCACAACTCCCTGTCTTTCTCCAGATCTTGCAGGGCTCATGTGCCCCAAAGCCAGATCTTATAACTATTGTAGCAATAGGAAATATGAAGGAGCCCAAGTGGAATAGGTCCTCTTTGGACCCTGTAATTTAGACTCCTGGACTAGTTGGTAAAAGTCAAGTCCATCATGGTCTGGTTTGTCTATGCAGTAAATCCAAAAGAATCAACAACAAAATCTCCTGGAACATATAAGTGATTATGGCAAGATTGCAGGATACAAAGCTAATCTATAAAAATCAATCACTTTTATATATACCAGCAATAAACAAGTGAAATTTGAAATTAAAAACACAATACCATTTTCATTAGCACCCCCAAAAAATATTTAGGTATAAATCTAGCAAAATATGTATAAGATGTATATGAAGAAAACAATAAAACTGATGAAATCAAAGAGCTAAATAAATGGAGAAATATTTCATGTTCATAGATAATAAGTCTCAATATTATCAAGGTGCCAGTTCTTCCCAACTTGATCTATAGATTCAATACAATCCTAGTAAAAATACCAGCATGTTATTTTGTGGATATTGATAAATATACTCTAAAGTTTATATGGAGAGATAAAAGACCCCGAAGAGCCAACACAATACTGAAAAAAGAATACAGTCAGAGGACTGATACTACCTGACTTCAAGACTTACTATAATGCTACTGTAATCAAGAAAGAGTGATATTCATGGAATATGCAATAAGCCAAACAGAAGAAGAAAAAAGGAGGATGGAAAGGAATATGGACCCACCTTAGAGAAGCAGGAACTGTGGTATTAAAGGGGATGTACTTCCAGGGCCACACTTCATGGGTTCAAATCCCCATTCTGCCTTTTGCTAGCTTTGTGATCTTAAGTATAACTTCTCTGTACCTCAGTTTTTGCAGCTGTAAAATGGGAACAACAATGGTGCCTGTCTTTGGGGATGTGAAAATGAAATGGATTAATATGTGCAAAGTGCTTAGAACAATGTGTGGCACATAGCAAATGCAGCACGAGGGGTGGTTGCCAACATTATTACCATGGAGGTTCCGAGAAGCCAGAGTCAAGTATCTGCATTCAACTCAGACAGAGAGCCAGGGATGCCTTTCTGAACTGGGAATTGAAAAGATCAGAAGCAGATTTTAAGATAATGAGTCTGGTGAAGTAGAAGGGATAAGCAGGAGGCAGGTTGGGGAAAAGGGGGCAGTAAATATAGTACAAGTAATGAGCTTGGGGCTGTGAAAGACGAACGAACTGATCTCTCTCCCTGAAGATAATGTGGGTGGTTGTGAGGGCCTTAGCCCTTGGATGGCTGCATTTCTTCAGATTTCTCCTCATTCAAACCATCTTAAAATGTAGAGGAAAATGAAAAAGTTTTAATACCTTTGGCAAGAAGTTTCTACCAGCCTGAAACAAAAAATGGCAAGCAACTCTTGATACATCAAAAGGGAAATCGATTTCTAAAAGTTTGCAGTTTTCCTTCTGTGGCCTGAACTAAGGCTGAACGGAAACGAATTGTCTTGTTTAAAAGGACACACAGTCCTTTACAAGAACAGACACCTTCCTCTTGGGAAGGTGTGGAGCATTGCTAAAAATTCCCTCCCTTGGGGTTGCCCCCAAACCTGGGTTCTCACTGTGTGTTCCTTCCATGAGATAAAACAATAGTGTTCTCTATTCCAATGCAAAAGATCACCTTTTCCCACCCATATCTGGTATATCAACAAGAGTAATTTATTTAATTAACAAAAAGCCAGTCACTAATGAGGCCCCACAGGATGGGTGTGTTTGACTGGGAGCTTGGAGATGGAGGTGATGATCTAGAACTCTGGATGGGACAGTGGCCATGAATGGGGTCTGAGGAGGGGATGGCACAGAGGACACCTTAGGAAGAAAGCAGAAATAGAAAGGGGAGTGAAGGGGTTAGGGGATACATTTGAAAAATCTCAAAATCTTGTTGAAAACCAGCTGACATGTTTAATGAAATGTACATCTACCACCCAAACTAGAAAACCCCAACCTTCACTGCCACCTGACTTAGTGCTCTCTCCCTTTGACTGCATGAATGCCCCTGCCAGGGACACCTACTCACTCATCTTCCCTAGGAAAAAGAAAAAAGAAAGACGGGGTTGGAGGAGATTCGCCAATCACCTACAGTTTTCATCCTCTCAGTTTCAGGTGGTCTGAGGGAGTAAATGTCTCCCTTCCCACTGGCCCAAGATGCCACTAAAATCTCAAAATCTCAAAACTCCAGGACCCTCTGTGCTTCATGAGGCGACTGTGACAGGCCACGTGGCTTGAAAGAGTCAGAAACCGGGCAGAGAACAAAGAAATGATTGTAGAACAAAGAAATTACTTGAAGCTGAGTTTTTTAAAAAAGGTTTGCTGTTAACAACTCCAGGAATTAATTAAAATGGTTTTTTCTCTGGTCTTGGAATAGGGTTAGCAGTGCCATAGACGTCTTTGGGGACTGTAGCAAACACCGTTCCTCTCAGCCCGGAGGTAACCATCCCTCCTTTCCCTGAGAGGGAAAATCACAGTGTTTAATTAGGGAAGAAATAGCCAGCTCAGCCAGAAAGGGAGCCACCAGTGATAGACGGACCAACTAGCTCATTGGACATGACAGAGCACTTCCTCAGCCTGACCGGCATCCCTGAGAGACTGCTCTTTAATTGGCTCCCCATATTGCTGCCGAGCGCTCGCCCTGCATTCAGGGCAGTGACAACTACTTCACGGACACTGTGACACACTGGCTAATGAGTCACGGTCACCTGCACAGGGCGCTGCCATGTCTAAGGAATCCCGTGTGTGTGGCCGGCCCAGGAAGGAGAGACTAGGCCTCTGCAGCTACTTGGCCTTTCTGGCAGAACTAAAAGAGGATGACGAGCCGAAACCGGTTTGGCTCAGTGGATAGAGCATCAGCCTGCGGACTGAAGGGTCCTGGGTTCGATTCCGGTCAAGGGCAAGTACATTGGTTGCGGGCACATCACCAGTGGGGAGAGGGGGGGAGAGGTGTAGGAGGCAGCTGATCGATGATTCTCTCTCATTGATGTTTCTAACTCTCTATCCCTCTCTCTTCCTTTCTGTAAAAAAATCAATAAAATTTATTTTTAAAAATTTAAAAATAAATGAATAAATAAATAAATAAATAAGAGGATGATGACCCAATAATTCTGCAGATGGGTATCATCTTTTTAGGACCATTATTAAGCAGGACTTAATCCCACATGAAAAAAATCTATGCCCCTCCATCAATTGTAGATCAATAACTCTCTCCCTGCCAAAGCTGGTTTGGCTCAGCGGTAGAGCGTCGGTCTACGGACTGAAAGGTCCCAGGTTCCATTCTGGTCAAGGGCATGTACATTGGTTGCAAGCACATCCCCAGTAGGGAGTGTGCAAGAGGCAGCTGATCGATGTTCCTCTCTCATCGACATTTCTAACTCTCTATCTCCCTCCCTTCCTCTCTGTAAGAAAAATCAATAAAATATATTTTTAAAAATTTAAAAATAAATACAAATAACTCTCTCCCAGCAAAGGGGTCAGAGCCTTGGCCTCTCATTTACATGGAAACTGATCTTTGGAAGCTTTTACCCCTAAATTCATTTTGATACACTCTGTAAAAAAAGAAAAAGAAAGAAAGAAAAATGAAAGAAAGAAATTCTCTGCTTGTATTTGATCAAACCCAACTGAATTAATCATGCTTTACTTCAATAGAAAAACATCATGCAGGCAGCTCTTTGTGCAAAATTAATCTCAGAGTTAAGCCACAGGAATGAGTTGCTTTTTCCTGGGTTTTTCTACGTGGGTTGCCATGGCACTCACTCTCAACATAATTCATATTTTCAATATACAAAAACACCAGAGAAACTATTTGGACAATGTATAGAGAGAAACTCCCACAGTAATGCACATGCATCTCATTATTTTATAGTTTGTTATTAAGTTGGTTTCAAGCAGAACTTGTTTATTTAGTGTTTCGGTAAGTCACACAGTCATTCCTGTGACTTTCCATTACAGGGAGTTGGAGTAGAGGCTAGTGTCTCAGGTCATACCTCCCATAGATGGTGACCTGTAAGCTGAAATCTGAGGTTTGTGATGAGTGGAGGGAAAGGGTCCATGTGGAGAGCAAGGCTGGGAAAGGAATGAGGTGCCTCAAGAGAGGTAAGAAATCACTTGGGTGACTTTTTAAAACTGCTGGTGACCAGGAAATTAGACTATGGATTGGAGGTGACTGGGCATGATTATTTTTTAAGTTCTGTGGTGCAGCCTGGGGTGAGAAATAATGTTTTAGCACAAACATTTCTTGAAGACCACAATAAAGAGTTTGCTTTTTAATCAGGATACAATGGGAAGCATCTGGAGAATTTCAAGAAAGAAAAAAAAAAAGACATCATCACATTTATGTTTTTAAACTATCAGGAAAACTAAATGGTGTGGGAGAACTTAGCTTTGTGGTGGAGAAAGGGCAGCTCTTTCTTTAAAATAGGAAAGAAAGCAGGAAAGAAATACTTTTATAGACAAGTTTAAAGATTAAAGGGAGAGTTCCTATCTAAGGACCTCTATTGCCTCTGAAAAGGGAAAGAGAGTCCTGTCTTGCAGTGATTGAAGGGATGGAAGCACAAAGGAGAGATGGGAGGACAGAAAAAAACAAAAAAGGGAACTAGGAAAGGAAGACAGGTGGGAAAATAAAAGACCTAGAGTAAAGCACTGCGAGCCTCAGAAGATGCCAGGCACATTAGCTCTCGGTGGAGCCGTCATCATTGGACAATTATGTGTCTCCGCTGTGCAGAAGAGAGGGGTGAATTGTAGAGCAAATGCAGAGGGAAATCCAGGAAGTGGAGTGTTCTCGATAGGAAACCAGTATAGAGATTGACTGTGGATTCCAGGCCTCAGGGAAAGCAAGCCAGGAAAGCCTGTTAGACAGAAGCAGCTGGGATCCTGGAGCCTTGAGGCAGCTGAAGAACAAACAGATTTAGTGAGGGGTCCAGGGGAAGGAGGGATGCAAGCATGTGGATGCCAGACGGGGTTTTCTGAAAGGGACATTTTTAAGCAATGACAAGGGCCGGGCTGTGACCACAGGGGCAGCATTGGCAGCATCCAGTTCACCCATCACCCTCCTTCAGGGAGCCTTGCAAATAGACAGGCTTTTGTTTATGGATATTATTTAGATTCCAAATTTAAAGTGCTCTGCAGCCACTGAGTATTAGAGTATTATTGTGAAGGGATGCTGGGGAGATGTTTTCAGTCATATGCTTGATGATCGCCTAGCACCTTCCCTGATGTCAAACCCTGAACACAAACAATTACTGACCTATATTAGCCCAGTGGGTGAGAGAGTTCTATTTAAAAGAATAACTTCCATCATCATGTCACCAAGAAACTAAAATCACTGTCTCAATCCAAAATGTCACTTGCTGACACCCAGTTCTTACCACCCTTGGTTATTTCTCATTCTTGGATGAAATGCCTGTCAAGATCTCAGTTGGCCTATTGCAAGATAATTGCCCATGGGTTGTTGGTTTGTTGTTTTTAGTCAACTGAAAAGTCGGCAGTAAGATTCAGCTGGAAACACAGGGGCTGCCTTAGGGAAGTGAGGGTGAGAAGTAGGAACTGAGGCCCCAGGCAGGCACCTGGCTGTGAAAGGCCACAGAGTGAAGAGGTAAGATCACTGTCTCAGTAGTCAGATACTGCATCAAACTCCATCTCTACCTGCCATCTGATTGGGTGAAATCTTATTTTCAGTGACCTCTTCTGTCCTAGGGCTAGTAATATCTACTTTGCTTGCTTTGTTACAAAGATTAAACAAGATAAATTATATGAAGCACTAAACTCAGAGTTTGGCACCATACAGTTCATTTAACTGATTATTATTAGTATTATTCTCAAGTTGTATGCTTTGGACAATGAACCAGTTCCAAGCCTCTCTAGAAAGCTCTCCAAAGTAATATATGCAGTGATCAGGGAGAGAGTTAGGGGGAGAGGAGATCCCTGATTTGTAGTGGTTACCAATTTCCACTGTGTAAATACATCCGCCTGGACTGTCTTCAAGCTACCAATGTGACTCACTAAAAGTACATTTGGCTCTCAGCAATCAGCATGGAAGCTGGAGAGGCTGGTGGAACCTTTATTGCAATAATATGGGGCTTCTGGCACCCTTTAAAGGTACAGACTTAACTTTACATTTAGAAAATATTCCAGCTGTCTGCTTATCCCTCGCACTCACCGAAGAACAAAAGCACACTCAAAACGGATGCTCAGCTAGCTATAGGAATTCTGACACAAATTTTCTGGAGTTTGACACTATTGTAGCACACTGCTTTAGGAGTTGGGCAGGAGGGAGAAAGTTTAGCACGATACAGCGGAAAGCACCAGATGTTTTCGCCAATAGCAATCCCATTGCTTTTCTTCCTTTGCCTTTACAAGCTGGAGTCATTCCCAACATTGTACCAATATCTGACCGTCTTTGCCAGACTCAACTAAAGAGAGAACAAAACAATAGAGTGGGTATGACCTGTAGGGCTCAGAAGATTTATTTGTTTTGCTAAAACTCTTGCAGCTAATCATTTGGCCAATGTAAGCACATCTGCCTGCCTCTGTCCCTGGAGGTACTATTTTAAGAAGATGATCCTAGTAACAGAAGGCCTTTTTTCACTATTGAGCTTTCTCCTATTCTCGCAGCGAACAGACTGGGGAAAATAAATTTGAGCTTTAATGTGGACTGAAAAAGGCATTTCCCACATAAGGAAAAATTTCATCTTTTACAGTAGAATTAATTTTCTTTGAATAAGAAAGTTGAAAACAGCTCAGACCCCAAACTAGAATATTCCCATTTTGAGAACTAGTGCTAACCAAAGACTCTGAAGGGATGTGGAATCAAGGTAGAGGTAGTGAGTTGTTCTAAGTTTGGGGCTCAGATAATTACAAGATTAGAAGTGAAATCACACAGGCTGCTCTGCTGACCCATGATCCTCCCTCCCTCCTTTCCAAATCCAGACAGCACATTGCTCTGTGCTCTGATGACCATGGACTGTGTTTGCCTGGGACAGACTTGTATTCGAACCCCAGCTCTGCCACTTACTTGGTGGGTAAACTTGTTATCTAAAGTCCCTAAGCTTCAACCTCCTCATTTACCAAACAAGGCTATTAATACACATCTCAGAGGATTGTGAGGAGAATAGAATGAGAGGCCTTTGCAAAGTAGCTAGTCCGTAGCAAGCGTTCAGGAAGTGACCCGAAGAAACAGATTGAGTTCTTCTGAGCATGTGGTCAAAAAACATTGGAAACATTTTTATGTTATCAAAATGTGACATCTGAATTCCAATATTCTTAGCCTAATTTTCAAACTATTCAAGTATCCATCATACAGGTCGAAAGAACCACTACAGAAGGTAAATGAGAGGAGCAAAGACTGGATGACCGAGAGGCTAAAGGGCAGGTATGGGAGGAAAAATTACTTTTCACTGTTTATACACTTCTTTTGCAAATGGA
Source organism: Pipistrellus hanaki (assembly GCF_964339955.1). NCBI lineage: Eukaryota > Metazoa > Chordata > Mammalia > Chiroptera > Vespertilionidae > Pipistrellus > Pipistrellus hanaki. The sequence goes on along the minus strand of NC_140513.1, from coordinate 27,711,029 downwards.
AATATATTGAGGTATAATTTACAAAAATAAAATTCACCCTTTTCTAAGAGTATGATTTAATTCATTGGGGTAATGTATATAATAATGTAATTACATAACCACTCAATCAAGACATACAGCACCCTAAAAATTCCCTTGTGTTCCTTTATAGCCAAACCCCTCTTCCACCTGGCCCCAGGCCACCATCCAGCTGCTCTCTGTCATGATCGGTTTGTCTTTTCTAGAATGTCATTCAAATTAAACCATACAGTATGTAGCACTTGACCTTTTTGCTTAGCATCTTTTAAAATGCATTCACATTATTGCATGTATTGATATTTCGTTCCTTTTTATTGCTGAATAGTAATCATAGGATGGATATATTACAATTCACTTATCCACTTACTGGTTAATAGACCTTTGGGTTGTTTCCATTTTGGGGACTACTATGAATAATGCTGCTATTAACATTTGCATACAAGCTTTTGTTTTATATCCTTTAAATTTTGTTCCAAATGCAAGTATTTCCATTTTAAAAATTAGGGTGTGGGAAGAATCGCCTCTCTAAATAACTGGAACCTAGAATAAATGAATATAATTTCAGTTTAGCTGACCAAGATTTATATAACTTCTCTCCACATGCAATACTTGGTGTCCCTTTATGTACTACGTATGTAAATACACAAGAACTACTTGGCTTCCTCTAAGCAATACAGCTGGTTGATTTCTCCAGCAGACAAGATGAATTAAATCACTATGATTATGTAAAATGCTTCCCCAGTGGCCTTAGAAGTGTTTGATTTTCTTTAAAAATTTATATTTAAAATGTGGAGACATCTGCCATAGTGTCAACAATAAAAACATTTAAATAAAAAATACATAGAATATACAAAAAGTAATCTTTAACAATTACGTGCACTAACATGAGATAGAACAAAAGCATACATGAATTCAAACACGGACAAAACTGATCTATGGAGATAACAGTCCAGTGGATTACCTCAGGCAGGGGTCAGTGATATTGACAGGTGCGGAGTGGGGAGGAGTGTTTATATTTTAAAATGTTTTACTTTTGGAGGCTAAGACTATTACAAGATTAGAAGTGAAATCACACAGGCTGCTTTGTTGACCAATAGTCCTCTCTCCCTCCTTTTCAAATCAAAACACATTATTTTAAATTATTTTGTTATAAACACACACAAGGTCAGGATCATCAATATCACTGTCTTCTGCCTCCACATCTTGTCCCGCCAGAAAGTCTTCAGAGGCAGTAACGTGCACGAGCAGTCATCTCCTCTGATAAAAATGCTGCTTTCTGGAATGCCTTCTGAAGGACCTGCTCTGGGCTCTTCTTGAGGAAGGGCCACTTTTTTTCCAGAATATGTCCATTAAAAAAAAAAAAAGAAATATGTGCACAGTGGTTTGCTTATTTGGTTACTTTTTTTTTCATCTAATTTGCTTTGTTTCCTTTTTCTGCAATTTCTCTTACCTCTTCTTCAGTTACACATTCCTGTTCCAATTCCAACAACCTATTAGTCAGTTACTCAGAAACCACCTCTAGGAGCTCCTCAGTGTCATCCTCATCCACACCAAGGTTAAAGTTGTTTGCCATCTCAATCACAGCCTTGTCAATTTTTGCATCCTCCTCATCCTTGGCAATCATTTGAAATCATGGGCCACATCATTCACTAGGCAATAGGATTTTTCAGCTCCATTAAAATCTTATAGGACTACCCTCACATAGATAGTCTGTCACTATGCAGCAGTCTTATTCAGCACATGAGTATATTATCACTAGACTATAAATTCCCTGAGGGCATAGATCCTGTCTGTCACGTTCAGCCTTATAAACTCCAGAGCTTCAATGCTAAGCTAGTACCAGGCACATATTGGATTCTCAATAATTATGCATTGAGTAGATGAATTGACAATATTTTCTAAATCTTATGTTGCCTGATGGCTAATGAAACATTTAATTGTTCCTTTCTCAATTTATAAAATTAAATTTTAAATTGAAATGATTTTTTATATCAGTTTATGTAATTGTTACTGATGGGGAGATCTCCTCATTCCCACGTGTTGCTGGGGAAGTGAGTTTCTCGGGATGCCGCTGGAATAAGAGGAGGTGATGTTGTAGAAAGCTTTCTTTCTGTGGAGTTACACCCCTGAGATTCCACAGTCCCATTTCCCTTCACACATTAATTCATGTTCCATGTTTGCTACTTCATCTTTCAAGATGCAAGGAAAGTCCAGCTGTGGTGCCTTCCATGGGGCTAGAGTTAAAGCTGTTGCCCAGAGATTCCGTCCCATGTTGGAGCACAGGTCCCATCCAGTGTCAGGCTAGCTTAGTTCATGTTCCCTACTGCAGTTCATCGGTCCATTGTGTGTGGGATCTGCAGGTCTCATGACTATGGAGGGAACACGAGCTAACGAAAGAAAGCCACAAGAGTTCCAAGAGTGCCATAGCCAAAAAGAGTGAACTCCTTTGGGGAATTGTGTATCCCAGATTTTCACGGGCTTGCAGTGGCCCTGTCCCCTCTAGCCAATGATCTCTTTCCAGGTTTTACTGACAGGCAAAGGTACATACATACTTTCCCTATGCCATCCCTACTTTCCTGCATATGTGCCCATCTTCCCTTTTGTTAGACCCCTTCCCCTCAGCGACTCCCAGGGAATGAGCCAGTGGCTCCCTGGGGAATGTGAAATTGCAGCTTCCTGGTGACGCTGCCCAAACAACATGCCTATAACGTCTGGCCTTCCTTTGCTCCTTTCTTATTATTAAAATTGGCGAATTACAATGGTATTCATAATTACTGTCCCATGTTTGCCACTTCATCTTTCAAGATGCACCTCCTTCCCTCACTGGCCATGCAAAAATATCACTGTGAAATAATGGGAGGGTCAGGTGTCAATGAACTATGAGAGGCTGGCCACAAAAATACAAGTACAAAACCAGGTTGTTTCCCTTTTGATTGAATGAAGATGGCTCTCAAATCAAATCAATAGACATTTTCTGGGTGCTCACTATGAGAAAAGCCATAGGTTCTATTAAGATATGCTTCTTAGAAGCTTATGACTTAGGAAAATTAGAAAAGTTGCGTAATTATTTGTTTTCATTAATTCCTAGCTTTTCAATATTACTTCATGTTTAATAGACTGCCTATTCATCATTAACCAGTCACACGAGTCTCCGATCATCTCCACATTTTAACGATCTATGATTTTATCAAAGGCGGTGTGCCAGTTATTCAGGAAGTCTACTACCTAATTCAGCGTTCTGGTGCTGGGAAGCTGAGAGAAGCTCACGTCACTGGGAAGTGGCAGTGAGGTAGGAAAAAAAGTTAAATCAGGCAAAATAATTGGCAATACCTGGTTAACCAATCGAACTTCCTTACTTAGTAGAATTTTTTGAACTCTCACAATTCTGAGCCAGGGAGACCTAAAAGTGATGGGGCAGTTAATTGCTTTAGAAAATATTTTTAGTTATTTGATATGTTTGGTTGGGGTTATTTTGTTTGATCTGGGTTTGAGATTTGGGGTGCTTGTTTTTTGTTTTTCACCTAGCTTTGTTTTAGAGTATGTTGGTATATTGAAAGGTAGGGCAGCTTATTTTATGAGAACTCCATCCCCTAACACTGTGGTCGGCAAACAGCAGCTCTCGAGCCACATGCAGCTCTTTGGCCCCGTGAGTGTGGCTCTTCCACAAAATACCATGGTCTGGGTGGGTCTATTTTGAAGAAGTGGCATTAGGAGAAGTTTAAGTTTTAAAAATTAGGCTTTCAAAAGAAATTTTAATCGTTGTACTGTTGATATTTGGCTCTGTTGATTAATGAGTTTGCCCACCACTGCCCTGACATCACCCTGTTTCTGTTCATCACGTGAATGAGTGAATGTAATACAAGAGATTTACAATGAGCCTGTGCAAAGCTCAGTTAGAGAAGTCTCAAGTTGAAGGTAATTTGTTTGCCAGTTAAACTCATTCCTACCCACATTATAGATATTTTATTTCCTAGACCCCTAGCTGGAAAAAGTCCTTCTGCCCTCCTCACCCAACCCCAAACCCACCCTGGGGGAGAGCCATCATTAGTGACAAGGCAGGACTCTCAAGTTTTTTTAAAACTCTATCCTCACTTTCCCCATCTGTAAAACAAGGAAGGTCCCTTAACTTCTAGTTAGGACTGACTAATTTGAGTGCCTGGAGCAAACTGCTCCTGTGCAAACCATTTAGAATCTTTCAATTTACAACTCCAATTTATGGCTCTTACTCTGAACTTTAAAACTTGCCCTAAGGCAAGGTGACTTCAGTTCTGCCTCATCGGATGATGTGGCCATTGTATCCTTTGTCCTGGAAAGGAAGAACTATATGGCCTATTTAGTTCAAGTTTTGAAACTCACCCCCTAAGATAAAGAAGTATATCTTCCTGAAGTGATTTCCTGTGTTTTTGTTAAACTGGATGCCTTTTAGCTCTAAGAAATTGATTTAAGTTAAAAAAAAAATTTTTTTTTAAAGTGGAGCCGAGACCGGTTTGGCTCAGTGGATAGAGTGTCGGCCTGCGGACTGAAAGGTCCCGGGTTCGATTCCGGTCAAGGGCATGTACCTTGGTTGCGGGCACATCCCCTGTAGGGGGTGTGCAAGAGGCGGCTGGTCGATGTTTCTCTCTCATCGACGTTTCTAACTCTCTGTCCCTCTCAATTCCTCTCTGTGTAAAATCAATAAAATATATTAAAAAAAAAAAAAAGTGGGGGTGGAGGAACTTAACAAAATCACACCAATACATCTTATTAACAGCATGCCTACGTGGTAAACTTGCTGCCATTTATTGAAAGGCCTGCATTTTCTTCTTTTATAAGTATTATTTACTCTCCATCAACTAGCAGTCATGCACAAATTATATACTGTAGATTGCTCCATTTCTTTCTTTTTAAAAAAATATATTTTATTGATTTTTTACAGAAAGGGAGAGGGATAGAGAGTTAGAAACACCAATGAGAGAGAGTCATTGATCAGCTACCTCTTGCACACCCCCTACTGGGGATGTTCCCGCAACCAAGGTACATGCCCTTGACCGGAATCGAACCCGGGACCTTTCAGTCCGCAGGCCGACGCTCTATCCACTGAGCGAAACCGGTCCCGGCAGATTGCTCCATTTCTCTGCCTTTTGAGTTGAAATCCTAACTACACTTATATTCTTTTACTTGAAAAAGATAGATGCACTCAGCTAACTCTGAGCTTGGCAAAATTGGCCTTGTCTTAAAGTTACCAACAACTTGTTTGAGTAACATCTCTGTTTTCAGGATAAATTAGAACAGTTATTTTATCCTCTCTGTACCATCATTTGTCACCACTGTTGGCACTCTCGATTGTTCTGGCCTCCATACACAATAGCGGGGTATTGTTTGCCTAGCAATAATGAATTTGCACCAAACCAAGCATATTCCCAACCCCGCCACCCCTGGGACCAGCGTGGTAACGGGGTCATGAGTGCTGCCAGGGGCAGAGAGTTAATTGAAGAAATGGAAGTTCTACCTGTAATGCCATTCTCATGGGGCTTCGCTCACCTCACTGACGTTGATGCCTCCCCTAACTGGAGACACTATTATTGGAACCAGGACCTCTCAGGGTCAGTTATGCAGGCCCAGCTGCTACCTTACAATTTAGTTGGTGTGAGCAGCCAGCAGTGAGCAGAAAGCTCTGAGGCTTTGAACTTTGGGAGGCTTTATGGGACCTTTTGTTCCCAAAAGCAGGCTATTATCTTCTTCACAGGAGTCTCTTTCCTAAGCTCAAATTGGTACATGAACAATTTTACCCTGCCTCCTCTAGTCTCTGAGATTAAAAATTTAACATTATTTGAGTCTGTAAACTATTGGAAGAAGCACATTAACTAAGATCACCAATCTGGCTTCAGAGTAAAATCAGTGATTTACTGGCATATTTAGCACACATTTCACTTGCAGGAAGCTTAGGACCCCCCCTGGAGGGATAAAGGATGAATATTTATTGCAGTCTAATAATAGTGGGAAAATTGAATTTTGTATTTTTTTTCAGTGAAAGGAACAAGGTGATATTTTTGTATTTCCCTCAGGAATTTCTATCTCAATAGACCATTTGCAATATACATATTCATAACCTATGCTGGTAATATGCTAAATACTTATAAATGCATCATGATCTGCCTATATTGTTATGTCTTGCATTTATTGTTAATGGGAAAATACAAAATGCATTCAGGCTTCTCATCAATATTTATAGAGCACCTACTATGCCCAGGCACTGGGATAGGCAATGGAGACACAAAAATTCAGCACATAAATAACACATAATTCTGCTAGGGAAATAGAAATGCATGTAATTACCCACATATATGTGTTGGTTGAATATAAAACTCTGGCTTCCCATGGCCAGTGAAGGGTTTAAAGGAAGTATTGATATGTCTTTGCCCAAAAGGGGATTGTTTCAGATAGATTTGGAAAGTTACCGGTACTTATCCCACTGAGGCAGGATAGTAAAAAGGTAGGAAAAAATCCTGGGCAAATAGAATTGGGAAACTGAGATTAGATTATCAAACAAGGCCAAAGAATTTGACCAATTTACAGCCAGCTAGTAAATCACAAGACCTTATATTCCCTAACCAAGGACACCTGAGAACAAATGGTTTATATATCTCCTCCCTGAGCAGAGAATAAATAGTTTAAATCACTCTGGTCAGAGTAAGAGAGACCCAATTAGTGCCATTTATGCCAGCTAAACCCAAGAACGGTGAGGTCAGGAGAACAAAAAAAGCAAAAACAATTAGAGCCTGACAGACGCAAGATGAAAGTAAAACAGGAAAGCCAACCGAAGGATAAACCCAAACTCCCCATATGCTCAGTTTGATGCATCAGCATATTAAAAATGCACCTGGAAAGCTGATGAACATTCTGCTGAAACCCTCCCTTAAGATTCTTACCAGCAGAAGAGAGATTTAAAAAAACAAAAAACACACCCTCAAGACAAAGGATACCAGCACGGACTCTCTCCAGAGCACACCCATGCCTATACTCGGACAAGAACTTTTACTTTCTTTCTCCTAAAGAAACTTGCAACGAGAAAGAAGTGAGCAGTGGCAGCATATCTGTGCTAACCCCTGAACCTGTTTCCAATGCTCCTTTTCTCTAACTTTCTAGTGAACTAACAGCAGTCCCACCTCATCTCACCTCTTTCCCATAGCTTTTCTAGGGATCAAAGCAGAACACCACCGCTGAAACCGGTTTGGCTCAGTGGTAGAGCGTCGGTCCGCGGACTGAAGAGTCCCGGGTTCGATTCCGGTCAAGGGCATGTACATTGGTTGCGGGCACATCCCCGGTAGGGGGTGTGCAGGAGGCAGCTGGTCGTCAATGTTTCTCTCGTCAATGTTTCTCTCTCATCGACGTTTCTAGCTCTCTATCTCTCTCCCTCTCTGTAAAAAAAATCAATAAAAAATAATAATAATAAAAAGCAGAGCACCACCTAGGCTCTTTCCTGTTGCTTCTACCCTTCTACCCTAGACCTTCCTTTGTTTCACTGTCCCCAGCTCTAATAAATGTACTCTCAAAATAACTTGCATTCGTATTGTGAAGTCTTCACAAAGTCAAGAATCCACCCCACTGCCAGCCAGCCCAGCCGGCCTGAGGCAGACCCACCATGGGCCCCACCCCCATCCGGTGACACCACCAAAAGGAAGACAGTAACTCCTCTAAGTCTATCAAGCTTGCCAAGGATAGACCCCAGGAAACTATCAACATCCAAGGTGTGTGCGTGAAGGATGCAGAACTGCTGAAAAAAAAACTGAGAGGAAGTCTGAGGGGCAGTAGGAGGTGAAGAGGAGAGAGGAAGTAGGGACATCCGTGGAGGAGAGCTTCAAAAAGAAGGGATGAGTCAGTGATGTCAAATGCTGAAAAGAGTCAAAGAGAAAAAGAACCAATTATTCCAACTGATTATTAAAGAATTATGGGTTTGGCAATTATCTTGCTAATGGGTGTTTACTGATTCTGTTGCATTAAAACAATGTTCAGTTTACTCAAACTGCTAGTCAGTAGTTTTTCAAGTAGGACTGCACATTAGGATCTACCAGTGATCCAATAATCACAGGATTATTAGAGAGGTGGGGCCCAGGCATTAGCTCATTATGAAAGCTCCAGAGGGGTGAAATGTGTAGCCAGAATTGAGAAGTCCTGTGCTGGAGGAAACGGGGTTTTCTACAATAACCACATGGGAATCTCCATGCCTGGCACAAACAGGGCAACCCGGAGGACAGAAAACTTTGGTCCCTGGATAATGGGACCAATCTGTTGGGGTACTGGTGGACTTTGCCTCTGCACCTAAACCTCTCTGGCAGGTACTTGCTGCCTATTCGCTTCCTTGTTTTGGTGGATCCCTCAAACAAAGATCCTGGTCTATCATTATCATCATCATCATCATCATCATCATCATATACATTGCGCTCTTCACGGTGAAAGGGTTAAAGAGAATAAAACAGGGCAAAGGAAACTTGTGCTTAGCAGATATCTTGCAGAACGCTTGCAGCCTTGAGCTCGGCATAGCCTAGATAACCACTAGATATCTGATGCCAGGAGGAACCAAGGACAGACCGGACCCTTAAGTCAGCAGAACTGTTTGCAGCCAGCAGAAGTTAATAAAAGTCTGCCTCCCCCTTCAGTCACCACTGATTCCTTTTTCGGACTCTGTCCACCTGCACCCAGATGCCTGGGATAAAAGTTATTTTGATACATTATGGCCTTATGTCATAGGTGCTCAACCCTGGTTCACTCTAAATCTTTCACATTGTACCAGACACTTGCTAAGAGCATTACCTCTGCATTAACTCAATTAACTCACTCAATGTGACATTCCTATGAAGTAGGAACAGTTTTTAATTTCTATTTCATGGGATAAAGAAACTAAGGGTAATAAAGTGACTTGCTCAAAAATCATGAAACTAGAAAAAGGCAGTGCTGGGACACTAATCCAGCTCTGACTCACTCTGGAGCCCAAGTTCTGAACCATGTCTAAATCATACTGCTCTGCTCCATTGCTAGGGCTGGAGTCCTCTACCTGCCTGAGCACCATCCCTTCAGCTTCCTAGAAAAATTATTCTTCCAGCTCCATCCCCCTTCCATGCAAGACTCATGTACAGATGCCTAAGATCCAGTGATGACATTAAATCCTTTCCTTGGTAATACAGGTGAAGATTTGTCTTCTACCTTCGACCTTTTACAGACTTGGACTTCTGTTAAAAGGACTCAGAGTTACTGAAAGTCTAGTGCAAATGAGAACTAACCCTTTAAAATCCATGCAAGCAGGACCCAGGATTTTAAAACAAGAATGTAAAATTGTTATTTCCGTGGCTTCAGTAATTAGTTCTCAGAAAAGAATATTCCAGAGAAACAAGTTAAGTAGAAATTCATGAACTAACCAAATCAGGCTTCATTGTTGACATGTATTTCAATAAGACATTACTTACTGTAGAGCCGGCAGCCGGTTTTCTGTTTTTCATGCTTTAAGTCATGGGTCCTTTCTGCCACAAGTACTTCCAGGTGTTTGCTGCACTTCTCCATCTAAGCACCATCACAAAGAGAAATTACTTCATGGAACAATTTGCTCCCTGTATAATAATCTCTGACTCTTTGAAAGCACCTAGAAAGCAGTGGAATTTCCATAGGGGGCCCTTGGCTTATAATTATCATCTTGTGATCAGTAACCAAACCAGTTCTTCACGGTACACCACTGAGACTTGCCCTGAATGCGCTGGTAAACCATACCTAAATGGATGCAGTTAGTGAGAACTGGGAAGTCACCCAAGCTTACAAAAGACATAACTTTGTTGGGATCTTGTATAAAAGCTTCATTACTTGTCCAAACATGGATCTTTGGGGTGGGCTGTTTTTTCTTTTCTTTTTTTAATTTTATTGATTATGGTATCACATAATTGTCCTCATCCCCCCATTCCCATCCCAAACCCCTGGGCTGTTTTTTCTTCACCTCCCAATCAACTGCAATGATCAAGAATAACAAGCATAGACTGATTTATGGATATTCTGAACAGAATTACAGAACTGAGAAATTTGGAATCATCTGTTTTTGGGTTTCTATGCCTTTTTTAACTTTAGCTGTCCCAGGAATAGAACATAATCCTTTTACAGTCACAATTCACATTTTGTGTTCTATTAACTTAATTCCCATCAATTACACAAATTATCATAAAGCCCATAAGCTTATCTAAATCCCAAAGTGATGGGTATTATGGCACCACAGCTGCATCTGTAGATGGGGCACTTTGTCATCGTGTGTCTATGGCACCAGAGTTCTACACTAATGGTGGGCTCTTATCTCAGGATTCTTCCCTCTAGTCTCTCTCCACATCTTCTCCCAAAGAGGTTCATCTCCATCTATGGCTCCATGACAGCCATAGATAGTGGTGGTCCCCAAATTTCTGTCTCCATCTGAACCTATATTCCAAGTTCCTAACACATATGCTACTTGCCTACTGGATTATCTCTATTGGAAAAATGCCAAGAAGTTGTTAACTTGAGGCAAGAGATTACTCTTGTTGATACATCTCTTTCCAAGACATAAGATGAGTTCATGCTCAGTTGATGTGATGGCTTCAGAGTCAGAACTCAAGAAGTTCCCTTTCTTCTTCACCTTCTTACCTCTGCACACTCTGAAGGGCAAGGACAGCGATTCTCAGGCTTCCTTGTCATCAAGAGGACACTCCACAGAACAAGGCTCTTCTTTTTGTGGGTGGGGAGAAAAGAAATGAAGAAAAAAAAACAGCATTAGAAATAAGCAGCTGGCCATCGTGGCTCAGTGGTTCAGTATTGACCAGTAATTTATGGTTCTATTCCCAATCAGGGCACATGCCCAGGTTGTGGCCCCATCCCCAGTAGGGAGTGTGCAGGAGGCAGCCAATCAGTGATTTTATTTCATCACTGATTTTTTTTATTTCTATCTTCCTCTCCCTTCCTCTCTGAAATCAATAAAAAAAAATATATTTTTTAAAAAGAGAAACAATAAAAAAAAAAGCATGTGCAAAATCTCTAGAGCAAAATATAGTTTAACTCCTCTGAAAGCTATCCCTGCTATTACCAATTTATTTATTCATTAATTCAATTAATATTTACTGAGCACCTACCATGTCTCAACTATGATCTAGGCACTCAGGATACAGCAGAGCAAACCAAAGGCCCTGCCCTCAAGGAATTTATAGTCCAGAGGTGGGACATAGCAATTCACTAAGCATATATAATTTGTCGGTTTGTGATAAGACAACACAAGAGAGTTAGGAAAATGAATCTATATTAATGACAGACCATGTAATCTAAGCCAGGTGGGAAGGCAAAGGGCATATATGAGGAAGTGAGGTGCAATCAGGTCAATGGATTGGACCTCCCAGCCTGATACATTGGTGGGGTTGGGAAACTAAAGGGAATTCGATAGAAAATAGGAGGTGGAAGTCAAATAGTGAGCTATTGAAATGGAGAATTTGGAGGATATCCAATTAGGGGCAATGATGGCATCTCAGATTGAGATTTAGAAATGGGTAGCTGAGACAGGTGAAGGACAAGATGATGGGAGAAGATGGGGGTCAAAGCATTGATAGGGTGGTATTGGACACATTATCCTCATGGATATTGAGGTTGCCTAAAATTATAATGGAAGTGGAAGAAATGGGATTACAGGTCTGAATCTGTGTCCTTCACCAGAGAACTAAATGGGAATAAGGGAGTAGTGAGCTGGAGCCTTAAAGATGTCTTTCAATCTCTCTGGGTCTCAGCTGCCTCATCTGAAAATGAAATGGCACAAATAAATAATCTATAAGGTGACTTACAGCTAATAGCTCTAGTTCTGGATAACCCCAAAGGGATTAGCTGAAGTGGTGTATTCAACCCCTTTGGCAGGTAAAAAGGACAAATTAACAAGTGTATCAATTTATCTGTTAACAAGCATTTAGAATTACACTATAAATTAGACATTCCCTTATGAGATTCACTCTGGAGCCTTAATTCACCACAAAGGAAAGAAAATTCTACTCTGCCACCTCTCTCTTCTTTCTCTTTTTCTTCCATGTCATTCCCATTATTGAAGAGCTGACAGTGCTCCTTTCTGATCACATGTGACTTCCTCAACCTGGTATTTAGGATTCTCCAGCAAAGGACCCCCGTGCTCCTCAACACAGCCGATTGACTCTAACTGCCGCTCAGGCCCTTTATCGCCCACTCCCCCCTGCAGTCCACACCCTCTCTCACACACTCACTCCTGTAGAGGACAAAGTGATGCCAGTCTAGCCCCTGCCACAGACAAGTTCCATATGTGGTTTACTGCTCAATGTAGAGATGACCTCACTCATCTGCACTCTGAGAGATTCTATTTTCAGATATTGATAACAAATTGTGACTAGCATGAGCCAATCCCCATAAAGAGTGGTAGTTTGTTTCGTGGTTTTTCCCCTGTCTCTGTGGAATTACACTTAAATTGCACGATTATTGTTGGAAATTAATTTGCTTACACATATATTAAAGCTGGGCACTAACCAGATAATTGGGAGAAATGAGACAGATTTTCTCATTAAATACCATCATCTTTCCTTCTGTTCCTTTTCGTATCTATTTAAAAGTATCAAGGTCAGTCAAAAATGTTTGATCATTGTGGTTGAAATCCCCATGTCACTAGGTTTCTGCGATAAATGGCATTCAGAAGCAAGTGAAACTATTGGTCAACACAACTGGCAAGGGTTTACATTTAAAATAATAAAATGAAAAATAATTTCAAGGAACCATGCCTCAGCCTCATTCACCTCCCAGTTCTCGATAGACAATGTCTTAAAGACAGTTTTGGTCCCTGTTGAAAAATGTATTATTTTTGTGATCTGTTGGAATTCATTTATCTGGAGAGAAATTTCTTAAAATAAACAAACAAAGCCTGAGGGTGAGAAGGTTTTATTTAAGGACTCACATCCTGGGGAATAAAATCCATGCTCAACATCATTATGATTGGAATGCGGTCAAAGGAAACAAATCCCAAAGGGTCCCTGTGTTCCAGATGCAGCCAGAGTATTTCAGTGCTGCTCTCCTTCAACTCAATAGGCCTAGATTTGGATGGAGGAACTCATCCTAGTACCCAGGAGACTTTAAAGTATGGGATTTTTATTCAGTGCTTTTTCAAACCAAAAGCATATGCTATTTAACTATAGATGAGGGGGAGAAATAGGAGGAGGAGGAGAATGGATATATCTTATTCTCTATTAAACATATATGAACAAATCAGACACATTGTTCTTTGCCAGGAGAGCGCACACTGTTTGCTACTGAGCAATGAAGAAGCAGACTCCCTGATGGCTCACTTGAAAATATGTTCAATAGAGTCTTACCGAGACTGGGTCACTTCAGGTGGCAACCTCCAAAATAATGATGGCCTAGCTACAAAGAGATATATATAGCGTTGGGTTTGATGGAGTTGATACCCTTCCTCCTGGAAATGGCTTTTCAGGTCATTTCACTATGAACGTTCCCTTTGCTGAAGACCACATTTCACTTGTGGTGACCACATTCCATTCCCTTCCCCCCGGGGTGCATAAAGAAGTCTTTGCCCAGAAAAAAATCCAGCCAGAAGTCCTTTAAAAGCCGTTGACTGCCCTCACTGGGTGCTGGAGCCATCCAGGCTCAGCCACCTGGTGTGCAAATGATCGAATAAATTCCTAATCCCTCACCATTCTGGTCTCCTGCATTCCTCCTTCAACAACCTAACACACAGGTCATTGTGATGTGAAATTTCTCATCCAGAACAAATTTAAAAACCCACACAGATTTTTTTATTATTATTATTGATTTTTTACAGAGAGGAAGAGAAAGGGATAGAGAGTTAGAAACATCAATGGGAGAGAAACATCGATTCAGCTGCCTCTTGCACAGCCCCCACTGGGGATGTGCCTGCAACCAAGGTACATGGCCTTGACCAGAACCGAACCCGGGACCTTTCAGTCCACAGGCCGAGGCTCTGTCCACTGAGCCAAACCAGTTCCGGCCCACACAGATTTCTTTTCCTCTCTGAAATGCAGAGCCACTGTTTGCAGTGATGGTGGAGACATTGTTTAAGATAAGCTTAGTTACACCCAAATTTGTAAATTCTATAAGATCATAATTATTGGGGTGGGGGGGGGAAATATTTCTTCCAAGTAAATGTGGTTCACTGCTACATATTTAAAGACAAATTTAGATGTTCATAGACTTGTCTATAGTTACAGACTAGAGCTTATTTGTTATGCTTTTTACATTGCTAATGCCCACTAGTCTATGAATATCAACCTGAACTCTTAGTTATACTAGAACTCAGTAAGAGATCACTTTTCCCAATTACTCATTTGCCTGTTAGTTTTCACTGTGGTATTATATAATCATATATGAGTGTTTCCTTTTAGTTCTTCTAAAGTTTCACTTTTATATTGAAAATTTAAAGCAGTCCCCAAGTTAATTTTGGTTAAATGTGTACACTAGAGATATTTTTGCCAAATGGGTAGTCAGTCATCCTGAATCCTTTGTTCACACCATCTCTCCTTTCCTCTCTTATTTGAAATTCCATTTTTATCAAATACTAAATTATCTTATCTATTATTCAAGATATTTAATATTCAAGACTATTATCTTTCTAACCTCATTTCTCACCACTCACCCCTACCTCCCACATCCACCTTTATCTCTAAACTCTGGTCATACTAATCTATTTACAATCCCAGATTGGGCCATCCTCTCTTACACAGGCTATTCCCTCTCTTTAGAATGGCCTTTCTTCTCCCCTTCCCCTGGCAAACTTCTACTCTTCCTCATTCCACCTCCACCTTGAGAAAGCTTCCTTGGCCCACTCCCATGCCCTGTCTGGACTAACCGCTATTCCCATACACTCGACGCTCTCCTAAGGACTTCTATCAACTGCTCTATAACTATACTTCTTTGTCTTTCCCACCAGACCAAGAGGTTCTTGAATGTAGAGAACATTTCTTATTTTTGTGACCTTCAAGGTCTAGCCCAATGTTTATTAGATGCAGTAATTAGACCTAGCCAGTGCCTACTTGCTATGACTTGCTGTTGCCTGTAGCTTATATTCTTTAGATGCTAAAGGACTTTATGCCAGCATCTTCAGCCAGGTCTTCCCTGGGCACCTTGGGTAGGCCCGATTCAAAATCCTGTTTCCTTTACATATCCCTGTCTATATATAATGACTCATTCATTCCATGCCCAAAATATAACATAAAACCTCCTCCAAGCTAATGCAATGTATTCGTTGCATTACAATAGATTCTTTGGAACGATGATGGAAAGAGGGCTTGATTGTGTCTCCCACTACTCAAATGCCTGGCTCTCACTGAAAACCCAAGTTGAGAGGAATATCAGCATTGAACAGAACATCCATCAAGCTTCGCTTTGGGCAGTATTCTGTCATAATAACCACATCTGGCACTTCAATGCTGACTCCAATGAATCTGCAAATGGTTGGATGGCCTAATTCTCTGGAGAAATCAATAACACAGTTGAGAAAGGATTATCTGGATCATGATCTCGTAATTCCCACTTTAAAATCTGACCTACTTTTTCTGACCACATAAAGGAACAAATATAAATATCCTCGTAGATTTAGTGTGGTGAGCAAATAAAACTAGCAAGTTCACCCATTGTGATGCAGAATAAAGTATTTAGAAAAAAATAGGCCATCATCATCACAATTTATTCTGGACCAGGCACTTTACATCCAGTATCTCTAATCTGCACAACAACCCTGCTGGTCACTGTGGTTATCTCCACTCTGAATGAGGAAACTGAGGCTCAGAGAGGTGAAGTCACTCGACAAGGACCCCATGGGTAAGAGAACCAGAGCCTAATCCTGACTTTGCCTAATTCCAAAAGTCATTTGTGGTTTTTTAAGGTTGCCATACTGCAGCCATTCCAATATAAAATACAAGTACGAGAAAAATATTCTCACATGGAGAAGTTTCATTTTTCTTAAAAATGTCGCTTTAGAAATAAAAGGCATTTTCCCCAAGCCAAGTAGTCATAAACTTTTCAGCGTCTTTCCACACCTGTCTCTCATGTTTGTTTCCCTTTAAGCTGGAGTCCCCCACCCCCACTCCCAGAGAGGGAGAAGGCTCTCCCCAGCCCAGGTGTGAGACTGGCATTTCAGCGCCGCTAATTACTACATGTGCACCATCAGCATGAAGGCACAGGTGCTGCTTTCATAAACTGAGAATTGATTTACAGCTTCTCCATGGGGAGTTTTCCAGTCATAACATTGTTTTCTGATCAAAATTCTACCATCTTTTCAGATTAAAGCTTCCTTTCAGATTAAACCATCTTTTCAGATTAAAGTAATGCTCTGTCTATCCCTTGTAGAATGTCTCATTTGTGTTCTGATCCAAGATCTAACCCTTGGATCAGTTCACAAATGAGACATTCTACAAGGGATAGACAGAGCATTACTTTAAAAAAATAGATGCTGGTGAGGGGAGGAATAGTGATGGTTGTATAATCCCAACAGAGAGATGAAGGGCCTTGTGCTCCTTCTCCCCTCTCTTAGGAGGACTGGATGGGATGTTCTGTTCTCTCCTATCCCAGACTCACTTTCCACGGAGTGAGTGGGCCGTCTATGGGTGAGAGCTCACACTCAATGTGCTGCAATTAATGGTGTGCAGCATCTCTGTATTAAATACTACTGCTTGCATTTTCTGTCCTCATGGTAAACACCCCTGGGCAGGCCTTCTTCAGTGGGGCAGGCCTTCCATTCATATATATATATATTGACTTCAGAGAGGAAGGGAGAGGGAGAAAGAGGTAGAAACATCAATGCTGAGAGAAAATTACTGATCAACTACCTCCTGCAGGCCCCACACTGGGGATTGAACACGCAACCCAAGCATGTGCCCTGACCAGGAATTGAACCATGACCTCCTGGCTCATAGATTGATGCTCAACCACTGAGTCATGCTGACTGGGCTTGCCATTCTTCTTGTTTAACCTATGATGGGGTGGGTGTGGCAGGCTTGTAGCCCTGGCATGTGAGTAGTTGGGTAAGTGACTACATTGGCTCTGCAGGCCCAGTTACTCACTTGCTCACTTAGCCATGCGGCTGAGCGTCTGAATTTAATGACAGGTTTGGGCTGGGTGGTGGAAGCATGCACTTCAACTGCACACCGAGTAAGGTTCTCCAATCCAACTTTTACCAAAGTTTACTCTGGGTGTCAGGAGCTTATTTATCTATGAAAGGAGTGGTACTTTTCTCTATTATTCCTTATGTATGTTCCCCACTGGTTAAGATCAGAAAGAGCAGGAGAGGTGAATAGCAAAGTGAACATTTAACAACTGAGGATTCTTGAAAACTGTATTCTGAAAATATTCTCTATTAACATTAGAATGGCGCCAAGTCACGGGCAGATAAAGAAAACTCTCCTAACTGCAGGATGAGACCTGAAGGATGGCATATGAAAAGAATGACCACTTGTGCCTGCTTTATTATCTAATCCACAATATGCTTTTTATATATACTTCAATGATACTTTGGTTTGCACCACCTGGCAAGCCACAGAGTACTTTACGAAGGTGAAGAATTGAGAATCAAACAGCATGTGGCCCACCACTGCAAGCTACTTTGTACCTAAAGACCAGTTTCAGTTTCCGGACTCTTTTGCAAAACTATAAACTTCTACCCAATCCAGTCTCTCCTAACCAATATAAAAAGCTGCCAACCCAGTGTCTCCCCATTTATTTCCTACCTTTTCTTTCTTTCTTTCTTTTTTTTTTTTTTTTTAAGAGGAAAATGAAGACTCACATATTGCCTCATTAACCTTGGGAATAATAAATACGGGGGAAAGCTACATGTGAGCAAAGTCCATGGCACGAGTATTGCAAATATTTCAATCCTTAATAGAAATAGAGCCTTATCCTTGAGTCCAAAGGCCAATTCGCAAGGATATAGGTCAGAGGTTTAGGTCACAATGATATACATGAAAAAGGTTTGGAGGTTGAACTGACTTAAGCTCAATATAAGCCAGTAACATGAAAGCTGACAGGGAGGCTGATGCTATTGAGGGTACTGTGGGTAGAGGCGGGCTTCCAAAGTTAGGGAGGTGTTTATGCTTTGCACTGTCCGTATTGGGTTCCATCCTAGATGCAACACTTGGAAAGATATGTGAGTCAACAAGCTGAAGAACAATGCACTCAATAAAGGGCCTTAGAACCTGTGTTTTATGAAGAAAAACAAGGATATTCAGCCTGGTAAAAAGAAAACTAAAGGGAGTCCTGAAAACCATCCTTCCCTAAAGCCAGCATGCTGCTGCCCCCAAAGTGTACCACCAGAGGTTCTTAGCAGCACTCACTCATCTAACAGGTAACTCGCATGAACTCTCTGGGATATTTACCTACCTGTCACTTCTATGGTATGCCTGCTACACCCAGGTGTCAAACTAGTAGGCTGGGATCAATTAGCAATGTAATTAAAGCTGGATGTAATTAACAACATAATAGTGAGATATTCTTGTTTAATTTCCTGAAATTGGGAGACTGTGACATTCTGACAGATGATAATAAATATAAATAAAGCTCCCAAATTCAAATGTACATCCAAATAATTGTTCACCAAGCCATTATTACTAAGTAGAAATTCACTGGTCCCCACACACACACAGATTAGTTATCTTAATTAATGGTCTTTTGGCCCACTACCCATAGACTTGGATGCTCCGGTGTCTTTAAATGCTTTAAAAATTAGATTGCTGATGATTTGTACAACAATTTAAATGTACTTAGTGCCACTGAACTGTACACTTAAAAAAAGTTAAAAATGGTTAATGCCATGTCATGGATATTTTACCAAAGTAAAATTAAAAATTAAGAAATAGCATGGTGTACTGGTAAAAGTATAGACTTTTGAAGCAGTTAGAAAGGAGCATAATTCTAGCTGGACTACCTGTGATTTCAACCAATTTGATAAACCTTTACTGAATCCCAGTTTCCTCCTCTATAAAATCAAGTAATAATGCCTACCCACCAAATAAAGTAATAGCTGGAGGTAAGGAGCAGAAGTGATACATAGAAAGCACCCAGTGGATGACACAGCAGCTGAGGATGGAGTAGACTCAGCAAAATGGGTGGAAGTTACAGGAAGGCTCAGGAGATTTGCTAACACAGAATTGTCTAACAATGGACGAGGCGCCTCCACCAAAAGACTGTAGCTCTGAAAACCACAGCTCTGAAAACCACAGTGTGGAGAAACAATGACCCAAGACCTGGAGGTTCACATAGCTCACTCTGCAAGACCAAGGTTCCTAATCCATGCCTCAGAGTGAAGGGGCCAACCACCGTACAGCCTCAGGCTCCCCAACAGGCGTCATTCCTTAAGGCCACCAGCCCCCTATTTCTGATTACCTTACTTGCTTCAGCTCCCTATGAATCGCCTTGGAGAGAGAACATGCCAGTTCTACCATCACTGTAATAAGAAAATCTACTGAGACTCATTTGTATGAAGTTAGCACTATATTCCCTCTTCATGTATGGATAAAGCTGAAGTAGTGTCCCCCCCCACCTTAACCCACCCCCAGAACAGCTGGTGTGATGAACAGCAATTTTTTCAAGAATGTGGAAGACACTCAGTTGTGGGGAGACTGGGGAGGTTGGAGCAGCTACCATGTATATTAATATGCCCTTTTTGCTGAAACCCTTACCTAGCTGTTAGTTTCAGGCCTTTGAAAGTAGGAAATGAGGAGGCAAGATAAAGATTACTATGTTAGTACACAGTTTTATTAAAGCTGGATGTAATTAACAACATAATAGTGAGGTATTCTTGTTTAATTTCCTGAAATTGGGAGACTGTGACATTCTGACAGATGATAATAAATATAAATAAAGCTCCCAAATTCAAATATGCATTTGAGCTACATCCAAATAATTGTTCACCAAGCCATTATTACCAAGTAGAAATTCACCCCCCCCCCCCCCCCACACACACACACACACACACACAGATTAGTTATCTTAATTAATGGTCTTTTGGCCCACTACCATAGACTTGGATGCCCCGGTGTTTTTAGTAACATTTCCTACATTGGTATCCCAATTCCTCCAGACATCGTCTTATCAGAGCTCCTACAGAATTGTGCAGACCTCCCGTACTGCCTTGTTTTGGACTGCTTAGGTATCCAGATCTCTAGACACTGTGAGAAACCTGAGAATGGAAATTAAGTCTTCTGTTTGTTTTCCTGGCACCTTCCAGATGCCAAGTGCAGAGTAAGCTTTCAATGTAAGGTTGTTGAATAAACTGAATAGAGAGTTGGGGCTGAATGGGCTGAAAAAGAACAAGGAAAGGAGGACAGAAAGGAGAAAGGAACGACCACACTTTACTCATTTGCTCTCAGGTGATGCTTTAATCCTAATAAGAACCCAACCAGTGTAGGCACTATTATTATCTTCCTTGAACATAGAAGTAAGTAATTACTCAGAGATGTCCATTAGTGAGTGAGGAGACAAGAATCAACCCATATTTGCCAGTTACAAAGCCCATGTTTTCCCTAAGAAAATACAATTTGGCCCAGTCCCTTTCCCTGGTTCTGTGGCTCTCCCCTATCTCTACTCTGCATGACTCCCTGCCTATCCTTAAAGTTTCTCCAACAAACCAAAAGCTGTTAGTTTTACAGTTCCAAGTCTTAAGGATTATGCCAAGCATTTCTGTGTTCTTCCAGTAGGAACTATTTAAAAGAACAGGCAAATTAGACATTAGCAAGATGCTACTTTCATTCTAAAAAAAAAAAAAAAAAGTGATGATACCTTTGCTGTAAATATATTGTAGGAAATAAATGATCAGTTATGCTTTGTTAAAATTAGACGATCTAATGAACATGAGCAATGCTCAAAAGAAAATAGGATATAGAATTTTCATTGGGATCAGCAAATAAATAGATTATATCCTCTTCTCAGTGACTTCAAAAAGTTTTAAATTATTCCACTTTGCAGTATGTAAATAATTTTAATATATTAATAGAATTGGGTCTTCCCAGAAGGATCAAATGAGTTAGATATTTCCATCCTTTAAAGCAGACAAATCTATCAATATTTTCCTTCCAAGTTTAGTCAAAGCTTGTAAACTCCTTTCTATAAATTTATCTTGCTTTCATTTTTACAATGGACTACTTAAACCATCTAGAACTAACAGGCAATGGAATGGGATGATGCTATAATTTGATTTTTCCCATACAACTAATCTATTTTTCTAGCACAATTTACTGAATAATTCTTCCTCCCTTCACTGATATTTGAGCTTTGTCATGCACTTATTTCATGTGTGTCCTTTTGTCCATTTCAAACTTATATATTCTACTCTAAATCTATTTGCCAAGTCTTTTTTCAGCAGCACACTTTTAATTACTTTAATTTTCTATTATTTTTTAATATCAAAGAGGGAAAATACTCCCCCTTGGTATTCTTTTTAAAAAGTCTCTGGATATCCTCATCTGTTGATTTTTCCAAATGAACCTGGGAATCATTTTGTTAGCATGGCTCTAAAGCATCTACAAGGTGGGGATCAGGCAGTGGGGAACAAGCAGTACTTACCCCTTTCTTTCAGGCAAGCAGCACTACCTTTGTATGTGACATGAAAGGAAGCTGGTCCATGAATAGTTTTTCTCAACCCAACTTTAATTTTCCTACAATTTTTGTAAATTTATATTTTCAGAAGCTTCTTTCATGTCAAGCAGAATTTAACAAACAAAAATCAGTCTTAGCAAAACCTACATTAGACCTGTTAAAATGGATTGTATGTTTATGATAAGTGCTGGGTTTCTGAGAAATAGCACCACATAATCACAATACCTGTGATGCTTGTAGCAGGCAATCTCAAAATTATACTTTAAAAATGTAAAGGGGTATGAAGGAGCCTTCTGCAATGCTGGAAATATTTTATATCTTGATCTTGATGGTAGTAACATGGGTATAAATATGTTAAAATTCATCAAGATGTACACTTAAGATTAGTATACTTACTATAAATATATTATAATTCAATTAAAAAGTGCCTTGACCGGTGTGGCTCTGTTGGAGCACCATCCCACATACCAAAATGTGGATGGGTTTAATTGCTGGTCAGGGCACATACCCAGATTTAAAAAAAAAAAAAAAATGTAAAGGGGATTTCTAAGGCCACTTTACCAAGTCCGAGAGATATAGCAGCTCTACCTAACACAAAGAAACAAACCCAGGAAGGATGCCAAAATGAGGAAACAAAGAAATATGTCCCAAATGAAATGACAAAATAAAACTGGGGGGAAAAACTAAACAAAACAGAGACAAGTAATCTATTAGAAGCAGAGTTCAAAACACATGGTATAAGGATACTCAATGAATTTAGAAGAGCCATTGAATTAGAGAGAACTTCAACAGCATAAAAATGGACATGGGAACTATAAAAAAGAACCAGTCAGAAATGAGGGATAGACTAACTGGAATGAATTTACAGTAGAATAGATGAAGCTGAGAATCAAATCAGCAATTAGGAATATAAGAAAGCAAAAAGCACTCAATCAGAATGGCAAACAGAATAATAAATGATGCTAGTGTAAGAAGCCTCTGAGACAACTTAAGCATACCAACATTTGTGTCATGAGGGTGCTAGAAGGAGAAGAGAGAGAATAAGAAATTGAAAACCTATTTGAAAAAAAATAATCACAGAAAACTTCCTTAACCTGGTGAAGGAAACAGACATACAAGCCCAAGAAGCACAGAGAGTCTTAAATAAGATGAACTCAGAGGCCCACACCAAGGCACATCATAATTGCAATGCAAAAAGTTAAAGACAAAGAGAATCTTAAAAGTAGCAAAAGAAAAGCATTAAGTTACCTATAAGGGAGCTCCCATAAGACTGTCAGATTATTTCTGAACAGAAACTTTGCAGGCCAGAAATATTCAAATATTTCTTTGTTGGCAAGAAATATTCAAAATGATAAAAAGCAAGGACCTACAATTAAGATATACCCAGCAAGCTATCATTTAGAATCAAAGGACAGATAAAGAGCTTCCTAGACCAAGAAAAAGCTAAAGAAGTTCATCACCACTAAACTAGTATTACATGAAATGTTAAAAGGTCTTCTTTAAGAAGAAAAAGAAAAAATAAAATATATAAACAAGAAAATTGCAATAAATACATATCTATCAACGCATGAATCTAAAATAGCACACAAAATAAACAAAGAAGCATAACAGAAATAGACTCATGGACACAGGAAAGATTTTGTTGGTTGCCAGTGGGAGGAAGATTGGGGGGGAATGGGTAGAAAGGTGAAGGGATTAAGAAGTACAAATTGGATGTTACAGAATAGTCATGGGGATATAAACTACAGCAGAGGGAATATAGTTAATAATATTCTAATAATTATATATGGTGTCAGATGGGTACTAGATTTATCGGAATGATCACTTAGTAAGTTACATAATGCCTAATCACTGGGGTGTGCAAATGAAACTAATATAATATTTCATGTCAACTGTAAGTGGAAAATTAAAAATGATTTAACATTTAAAAAATAGTAAAATAAAATTGGAGGCTTCACAAATTTAACAGAAAAAAAATTATGTTTAAGCCCTGGGAAAGTTTATTTAAAAGCTCTGCCTCAGCTGAGACTGGTTTGGCTCAGTGGTAGAGCGTCGGTCTGCGGACTGAAAGGTCCCAGGTTTGATTCCAGTCAAGGGCATGTACATTGGTCGCGGGCACATCCCCGGTGGGGGGTGTGCAGGAGGCAGCTGGTCAATGTTTCTCTCTCATTGATGTTTCTAGCTCTCTATCTCTCTCCCTTCCTCTCTGTAAAAAAATCAATAAAATATATAAAAGCTCTGCCTCAGTTCCCTTGTGGATAATGTTGGGGAAATACAAATGATTTTCTAAGATTCAATAACTAGGA
The DNA here is from genome assembly GCF_964339955.1 of Pipistrellus hanaki. Classification (NCBI taxonomy): domain Eukaryota; kingdom Metazoa; phylum Chordata; class Mammalia; order Chiroptera; family Vespertilionidae; genus Pipistrellus; species Pipistrellus hanaki. Next base: position 27,687,111 of record NC_140513.1, on the reverse strand, counting down.
ATAATACATATTAAGGGTTTTGTACAATAGTTGGCACAAAGTAGATCCCTGACAATTATTAGTTATTAATGCCATCAATAATATAAGCAGTCTAATTCCCTTATTATTCCTAGTCTAAGAGCTCACCAACTATGCTGAGTGGAGGGAAAAGGTTATGGATGACTCTCCTGGTCTACAGAGTTTCTGCCTTGGAAACCAAGTTCTTGCCCTTGGCTTGAATGATGTTCAAGGAAGTCCACTGGCTGCAGCTCAAGCTTAGCACAACGATGGGAACATGTCCCGGCCCCACACTAAACATTCAGGAGCAAGCCTACTAGATCCTAGTCTGGAAGAAGTCCTGCTTTCTGGAGGAACCAAGAGTAGTTGAGCAAATGCTGGCTCCAGTGCCCCAGATGGCATGACTCCTTAGCCACCTAATGGGTAACAGGGGTACAATTTGAACTGAATTAGCCTATCTGCAAAATCCAGGCTCTTAACCACTATTCGGTGCTTGGCTCACCGGGAGATGCAGAGATGCAAGGGCTGGTGGAGCTCCTTGCTCTGACCAGTCCCTCTCCTCCTGGAACTGCCAGTAATCTTTTCTTAAGACTCCCAGAGCACAGAATAGTAACCTAGATATCATTCCATCTGCTAACATTTCTTTACCCGAGTCCCCAAACCAAAAAGGAAGAAAGCAGCTGTCTTTCACATTGTATCTCCCAAGCTCTCCAGGAATCTTCAGGATGACTGAAGCCCATAGTCAATCACGATGACTCTGAGTCCTGGGTGATTCACAGACAAAAACAGAGAAGCACTGCTCGGCAGTTAGGAAGGAGTAAGATCATAGTTATGACCACTAGAGATAGCTTTTATAAGTCTCCTGCAAACTGGAAGGCAAAATGAGAATTCTCCAATATGCTATTTACTAGTTATCAAAAAGTACAAAGCTGTCCTTCAAAAAAATATCAATAAGTTTCTATTGCCTCCTGGCAGGTGGAGCCCAATTAGTTGTTCCCAAGGATCTGGATTTGGAGTACAGCCGCTCTCTGGACTGGGAGCCCTGCTGCTCACAGCTAAGCAGCAGTGGATTAATCACAGGAGGAGAATGATGGCTCCCCTGTCAGGGATGCTGCAGGGCCATGGCAAGAGGAGCAGCGGCTTGTTGTCTACTGATGCCTCAACCTGAATGACCAGCAGCTCTTGTTGGGGTTACAGCCCTTGTTGAGGAGCATCCTCAGAAGGATTCATCTTCATTCAAGCCCAGAATGGAGGCTAAGGCAAGAGGCCTTAGAGCACGCAGGAAGCCTCACTACCGTCCAGTGTTGAATCTACCTCCAAATCCAGCAACATGAAGACAAGCCATGGATTTTTTCCATGAGTCCAAAGTTCCATGTGAACTTTGGTGGTCAGTTCCCTAAAGCCCTTGAAAGTTGTGCTACTTTCAATCAATAACCATTTATAGAGCACTAAGTAGGTACCAGGCACTGATAGGATTGCTTTGTTCAAGTTAATAAACATCTGCTGAACGCCAATTACATACGAGTGCTTTACCACAGAAGGACTTTTGCCTAAAGGAGACGGCCTTTTAGACTCAGTGTGTGTGAGTTCCCCTCAGCTCAGTGCCCATAGCAAGAGCAGTCTGATTCACTAGAAAGACCATGAGACCAGGAGCCACAAGGGTTAAGTCTGGGCTCTGCCACTCACCCCTTGTACAACTTAAGCAGGTCACTTAACCGCCCACCTCAGTTTTCTCATGTGCTAAAAGGAACCTGACAGGTTGAAATCCAATGAGATGAATCTACAATGATTAATACTGAAATGTAGGGGAAGAATGGAAAATGTATTTTAGTCCTATTTAATGTAACCATTATAGCAGATTAATGAAATTCCCCGATTAAGTAAGCCATGGGAAAATTAAACCATCAAATCTGTCCAAGGAAAATAGATTTATTTTCACAGATAGGTTTATTCCCAAGGCTACTGCACCTTATTTTTTTTTATTTTTTTTTTGGGGGGGGGGGTGGTGGTGTCCACTTCGCTCAATGCCCAGTCCCAACATACAAAGCTGTCCCCACCTCTACCCCTTCCAGAATCACTGGATCTTAGCAGTGGAAGGGCACTCCACCCACATCATCCAGTGTTCTGCTTCCACAAGATTCCAGTCACCAACATCCTGGTTGTAGCCTTCCTGTCGCTGCTTGAATATACACAAGAGTGAGGTGCTCATTGCTTGTCAATGTGCCGTTCCACCCCTACTCAGCTCTGATGAGTAAAAATCATGGAATGTGAAACCTCTCCTGATACCTACCTCTCAGAGGTCCTAGTTTCACCCCCCCAAAGCTACTGAATTCACCTAACTCCTCTTCTCCGGGGCAGTCTTTGACACATCCCTCATCCCCGTCCTTCATAAGAACTCCTAGAAGTTGCTTGGGGGTTTATAAAGCACTTTCCTTACAGGTCATTATCAAAATGACATTCTAAAGGTGGGAGGGGACCCACCTCTGACATTGCTCGAGTGCTATTAACAGAAACGAGTGTATTCAGAACTTGACATTAGGCATAAAAAATAGGTGTGACCTTTTCAGCCAACCCTAGGGAAGAGATACTAAAAATATATCTATGTCCTCAGGCACCATGGTCAGAGCCGACACTATGAATAACCCTCCACACTCCCCAGAGATTCCGACAGGCAACAAGAAGGGGCCTGTAGGCCAATTTACATGTGGGAGTGCAAGGGGAGCCATCAGCCAGAGCTGGCCTTTGTCCTCTATGAGTTGAGAGAGCGAGAGCGAGAGCGAGAGCGAGAGAAACATCAATGATGAAAGAGAATCATTGATTGGTTGCCTCCTACACACCCCACACTGGGGATGGAGCCTGCAACCTGGGTATGTGCCCTGACTGGGAATCGAACCATAGCCTCCACACTCAACCACTGAGCCACACCAGCCAGGCAGATTCTGAGCTCTTGAACCAAGGGACAAAAACACCTTCCATAGCCAACCAGTTATAGAGCTATTCAGACCAGACCAGACCAGGATCTCAATGTAGATATTATTCATGTAGACTTCCCCTGAGAAGCAAGGCAGGCCTCTGATTAATGTGGACTCTCTGGGGACTCCTCACCCAGGACTCTGCCAGCTTTACCTCAGCTGCCTGTCACTACCTACCTGGGGCCCCAGGCTCCTCTGCTCCTGCCACCACCTGTGCCTGCTTGATCTTGACAGAGCCGAGACACTTATTCCTCCAAGCCTATGCTGAGCCCTGCACCCTTAAACCTAGCGGGTCTGCCCACAGCCCATCTGTCCTTCCTTGTCAGTCACCCCCTCCTCGGGTGTTGAGCTCAGCCTGCTTGGGAGCCTGCCACATCTGCTGCTTCTCCCCTCACCTGCAGTAAACTTACAGGACACTGAACCCTGCTCTCCATGTTGCACTCCCATGCCTATTCAAAGCTTTCAGAGGCAATAAAGCACAGTGGCTACAGCCCATCAGACTTGGATTCAGTCTCAGGTATGCTATTTGGGAGATGGGTGACCTTGGGCAAGTTTCTTAAGCTGAGCCTCAATTTTGTTTTTGGTTTTTTTGTTTTGTTTTGAGGTATAATTGACATGGCATTATGTTAGTTTCAGGTGTACCATGTAATGACTTGATATTTGTATTAGCCTCAATTTTCTCATCTATAGAAATGGATGTTGAGGTAGATACAAAGGGCCTTACGTGTACCTGTGTACAGTAAATGTACTAGTAAGTTCCTGTCTCCAAATTCACTTTAATGTCACTGCCAAACCCAGTCCTAACTCGAGTATTCCCAGCCCAAGACCCAGCTCTTAACTTTCTTTACATGGGGCTTCTCTGAATGGGTAACTCATAATATCCGAATGGAGCTATGTGTTCACCTACAGCTTGTGTTTACGGAGAGCTGGAGAGGGAACGCACCTGAGAGTCCACAACCCAGGCATGTGCACTAACAGGGAATCCAGCCGTGACCTCCTGGTTAATAGTCGATGCTCAACCACTGAGCCATGCCTTGGGACTGGCATCACTCACTGCGTTGCATATAAATTTGGGGCAGCGTTTTTCTTAAAACATGATTGGGAACCTGATTAACTTTCTAACCAAATTAGGGGACATGATCATTCAAGGAGAATTTCTGACTGAACAGGCAGAGCCCTCATGTTGGTTTTCTAAGTGCAATAGGTTTCCATGATCCGGAGGGGAAATCTGGTCTGCCTGGGGATAGGGGAGGGAGCATCTTGGGGGCAGAGTGGGCTCTAACCCGAAGGCACGAACCCCGAACTTAACTAGGTGATTAAACTGACAGGATTTTGGCAGAAAAGCATCAACCATCACTGTCTGAAGTGCTGTGGCCTTTGAACTGAGGCTACACAGCGCACAGGAAAAGTTAAAAAAGTTAGAGCAGGAGTACAGAGAGTCCTAATGAGATGGGCTAGTGGTCAAGGCCCTATTTGTATTCACTCATTATTATGTGATATTAAGGACACTTTCTGCTGAGCAGAGTGACCTTGACATGTGAAGTCCTGTGCTCTCCCAGTATATGCGGAGCATTATAGAGAAATAATGATTCCCAAGGAGCCCATCTCATCTGACAATTCTCATCGGCCTCCAAAGGGAGGTTTTACCTTTTGTCCATTTCTCCCATTTTTTTACTGTGTTACTATAAAAAGAGCGAGAGAACAAGATCTATAACCTTCAACAATATCTTTCCAAAGTTAGAAGCGTGACATAAATGCTATCTTTCACTCATCTATGCCACCAGTTAGCATTTCTCAGCAGGTGAATTAAATATACAGGGTGGGGCGAAAGCAGGCTTGCAGTTGTGAGTACAGAAAATAATATAAAAAATAATAAATAATAATACAAGAATAAACTATTTCATGTACTCACAACAACTGTAAACCTACTTTTGTCCCACCCTGTACACTGGTCCAACTCCCTCTTGGTCTAAACCGTGGTGGTATTCTCGAGGCACCTCATGTGAGTTTTGCCTAACAGCCCCAGGCACTAGCCTATCAGGACCGAGCACAAATCTAGGCTGTCAGATCCCGACTACTCTAATCGCAACCAATTTTGAGTCCACATTGGGAACATGTGTAGTCAGGGAGTTAGGAATAAAATTCTGATTCTTGTCATTTACAAACCTTGTCTGATATGAATGAAATCTGATGTCCAACTTTCATTCCAAAACATCTTTTGTTTCTGATACTGGAACCTCTAGAAAAAAAAAGAAAGAGAGAGAGAGAAAGAGAGAGAGAGAGATTGAGAGAGAGAGAAGGAAGGGAATAAGGAAGATTTAAATGTTTTATAGTAAAAACTAATCAAAGCAATAGTATTCAGCACAAATTAATTGCAATGTGTTTAATAAGGACTTATTTAGAAAGTCATATAAATGAGAATCCAAATTCAGAATTCAATACAATTCTTAAATGTCAGAATACTATTTCATATTTATCAAAATCCTTCATCTTTATACACTGCACATTTCAGCTTCAAAATAAAGAAAAATATTCTGTCTTCTAGCCCTTCAAAAGCTATTGCTATTCTTCCTCACACTCTGCTCCTACTTCTCTGGACTCAGTCTTTAGCTATCTTGTGGATTCCTTTCCATTCTCTTATTAAAATCTCCAAGGCACTATTTCTCTCTCATACACATACAAACACACACACACAAACTCTCTCTCTCTCTCTCTCTCTCTCTCTCTCTCTCTCTCTCTCTCTCTCTTCCCATAGTCAACAAGCTTCATTATCTATCCCAGGGAGGAAAACACTAGTGTCAACAATCCAAAACAATATAAAATGCCAAGCCATGGAGTTTTCGTGTCAGAATATGCTATATAGGTTTTGGGAGTAATTGGACCTTTCTAATAGATAGTTTCTAGAATCATGCTTAGGTTCACTTTGTCAGTTTTCTAGGTACACACCAAATGGCAGGAAGAGCAGAAGCCCACACCTTAGAGCAGTAACTAGTTAAGAATCTGAGATTTTAAATTTGCTATGATAGATGCACTTAAAATTGGTTTGACAACAAACAAAAAAAAAAAAAAAAAAAAAAAAAAAAAGCATAAGTAGCCCTCAAGTTTTCCCCAAACCACTCCCCACCCCTCTATAAGGAGGAAGACTTCTGGATCAGTTACTAGTCCTTTCTTTATTGCACAGAACCAAGTTAATGGGAGCTGGGGGGAGGGGGGGGGGACGGGGGGATGGTGAAGGAGGGGATTTAAGTTGCCAAAAAGGCTGTTATCTACATAATGAAGAGCTGAGCAAAGAAGGAAGAAGCAAGAGATAAGCACATTTATGTGCGTTCAGTTGCTCCAAGTCACGCAGGTAAGGATTGGCACAGGGACTTGAACTCTGATCTTCTGATTCTGGACCCTCAGTCCTCTTCAACTTCCCAGCCCTTATAAAGACCCCTCCAGCTTCCACTGAACACCTCCAGGTCACACATCTCCTGGGTCAGCCTCTCTGATACACTGTTCTGGAGAGTTATGTGCGACTGCCCTTGGAGTACCGCGGAACTCTTTGACGTGAGAGACCTTCTAATGTTTGAAACAGTAATCCTGTAACCTTTAAATCTTTATTCCTGAGCCAAACATCAGAATTAAATTCCTTCAGGGCTGTTTTACCTGGTAAGCCCAGCTCTCCAGAGGCCTATAGAAAAAAATATTGAACTGGCTCCAAGCTACAGAAAAGCAAACTGAAATTAATAAGCATTTAATTAAATGTCCGTAAAATGTAGCATTATGTCAACTGCATTAATTATTAAATTTATTATTCATTAAAAAATTTCATTACATCTGAGAATAATTTGTAAATTCAATTCTCTTGTTTTGAAACAATTTCTGAGAAGGCACAATGATTGATTGATAAGAAGACATAGTCAACTGTAAATTTAATCAGTCATTCTTAAGCAAATAATTTCAAAAGCACAATTATAAAATTACTTTCAACATTTTAATGAAAATTTTTACATTTAATTGAGATGTGGGCATATTTTAATGTCTGGTATAAGTGATAAAAACCTCCAGAAAAGTCCACAGGAAGCTGTGTCCCAGAGTGTCCCATTGTCTAAATTTCTCTATGCAGGCCAAGATAACTTTTGGTAAGATTGCTCCCTGAAAGTTTGTATAATGTCTGCTAGTTGTTGGATTTTCCCAGTAAATGAACTTCATTGGCTTGAAAGAAAATGAAGTTTCAGGGGTGGACTTGGGACCTCACCATGGTATCTCTAGCATGATCTATCTGTCAGGGACATGACTAAGATAACTAAGAATTCAAAAGGACCCCCAAAGGAAGCTTCTTTTCTCTGCACAAGTCAAACCCAATCGCTTCCGAATGTGATGAGAAAGTGCTCTAAAAAAAACTTAAATTCTGACAAAGGAGCTGCTGCAGTCTGCATATCGCCAAGGGCATGGTTTTAATTGCTTTCAAGGAGCCTTGGGGTGCATTGGAAGGATCCTAAAAATATTGTAGGTTATAAACCACCTTACATCATATCTGAAGAAACCTAAAACACTAATTCAAAAGAATAGATGCATCTTTATGCTCATTGCAGCATTATTTGCAATAGCCAAGATTTATAATATTCAAGAAGCAGCCCAAGTGTCCATCAGTAGATGAGTTGATAAAAAAAAAAAAAAAAAAAAAGCTGTGGTGCCTTTACACAATGGAATACTACTTGGCCATAAAAAGATGGAAATGTAGTAACATGGATGGACCTGAAGAATATTATACTTTTGCAATAACATAGATGGACCTGACGAGTATTATGCTAAGCGAAATAAGCCCGTCAGAGAAAGACAAGTACCATATTATTTCACTCATATGTGAAATCTAATGAACAAAACAAACTAACAAATAAAATAGAAAAACATATAGAAGAGAACAGACTGATAGCTGTCAGAGGGGTGGGGGGCTAGGTAGAAAAGGTGAAGGGATTATAGAAAAAAAACCTCATAGACAGACAACAGTGTAGTGATTACCAGAGAGAAAGGGAGGGGGAGGAGAAGGAGAGGGCAAAAGTGGGGGTAAATGCTGATAGGAAACTTGATTTTGGTTGGTGAACACACAATACAATGTACAGATAATGTATTATAGAATTGTACCTCTGAAACCTATATAATTTTATTAACCAAAGTCACCCCAATAAATTCAATTTTTAAAAAACCATCTTACATCTAGAAAAAAAGACTGCTGTTAATTCTATTAAACTTCTTACATTCAAGTAATATGCTTGGCATAAAAAATGGGAAATTACTTAAAAGCTCAAAGTGATGTCTTCTCAGAGCCCAGAGACCATCTGGCATAAAGTCTTTACTCTCAATGCCCTAAGCGGCTAAGAAGAAAAGCCGTGGAGATGAGCTTGTGAGTCCAGAGGGCTGTAATGATGACAAACCTGCTCCCTGAAGGGCTGAACCTGTCACTGTTGGCCTCAATCCCACCCCTTCTGGGAGTCCTGGGGAGCTGCTTTACTGAGGCAACACTTTGGTGGTAATTGCCAATACTAGAACTTGCTTGGGAAAGGAAAGCTTATTCTAGGGGGGTGTTCTGGGTCTTTCTGCCTGAGGCAGGAAACAAAGAAAGTTCCTGAGAAGGGTTAGGTAGGGGATATGGGGCCTTGCATCAAGAAAACATGTGTAGAAAGAGCTTCTACTCAAAGTTACTCTCTGTCCTCAGAGGTTCAGTGTCCCGGGTAAGGATGAATTTTGCCTCATAAAAGCCCCCTTTCCCCATCTAGCACTTGAAGAGTCTGTCCAGGGCTGCCTCCTGATTAGTCTTCCAAGTCTGCTTGTTCCATCTCTGTGCCTCAAACCCGAGTTTGCCTCTCCACCCAGCCCCTCCAGAATAATGTTGCAATCAGCATGGTTCTTGACTCTGAATTCTCCAAATGCTGAATGCATATGTCCTGTGTCTGTATTCCTAAAACCAGCTCAGGCCCCAGAACCCAGCCAGAGCCACACTACGATTATCCAAAGACACTAGGAGTCTAATGCAGGTATCTCTAGAGCTTCTGTGTAGAGATTCAGCCAGAACCCTTGAGGAAGGGGACAAGTTTAACCCCGGAGTAATAAATCCCCTTTAGCAATTCAATAGTACTTATTGAGTACCCATGCTATGCAGGAACTATGCTAGGTTCTCAGGGTACAGCAAGGAACAAGGCTTATCTGGGCCCTGTCCTCACAGAGCTTAGAGTCCCCTTCTGACCTACTGAACACATAATCTGCTTCGTTACCCACTGTTGGTAGCACAGTGGTTTTGGCTTCCAGAAAATCTTGCATCTTCCCAATTCTGATATGGGCAATAAGAGAGGGCATACCCTCATAGACCACCACAATCTGGAATAGCAATAAAGCAAAGAATCAGTACAGCTAAGATTCATTCCATCCCTTCTACCTGATTCCCATTCTAGTTCATGCACTGTTGCCCTGGGATACTCATGATCTCTGGGTACCTCCAGGATATATCCATCAGACGCTTCAAATTTCGGCTTTAGTGCAAAGGAAGAAAACATGATAGATGATAAATATCCTATGGCTATTCGTTGTAGTGTACGTTAAAACTATCTTTCCACTGGGATAAGTTTTTAGCTCATTAAAGCATATATGACAGCAAAAAAATGTAGCTCATGAGATCTTATTTATTTCCTATTAATCTCATAACAACGCCCTTCATCCAGATTAAAATACTCAAAACCAAGATTCATAGTCACTGTAGGGCTTATGACTGATTCGAAAGAAGCCTTCCTAAATTATGCTGCTGATTCCTTGAAGAGGTGATACGGGAGACAGACTGTCTGCTCTCTTATAGATCTCAAGGCTTCTCTCATCTACGACCATGGATGCTGGTTTCTCTGAATTTTGCAAAGCTTCTAATGTCTAACTTAAATCCTCCAAAATGCCATTTAATCCTTACTGTCTTATGCTATTCTCAGTGATATTCCATTTTGAAGATCACATATACAGCACTTCGGTAATACACGTTAGCATTTTGTTGTTGTTATTGTTAATCCTCTCCCGAAGATCTTTTCCCATTGATTTTTAGTGAGAATGGAAGGGAAAGGGAGAAACAGAGAAACAGAGAAACATTGATGTGAAAGAGATGCATCAATTGGTTGCCTCCTGTACGCACCCAGGGATCAGGGATCAAGCCTGCAACCAAGGTGCATGCTCTTGACCAGAATCAAACCCAGGGCCCTTGATTGGTCATCCACTGGCCAACGCTCCATCCACTAAGCCAAATCAGCTAGGGCCACTTTAGCATTTTTAAATTGTAAAATTATTTTTAAATTGGCTACTTCATGGTCTTCTCTACATTCACTGCAATCAGATGTATCTCGTTTTGTGGAATGAATGCATCCCAGAAGGTTCATTTTTAAAGTGAACCTTCCCCCTCCAACATTCATATCAAACCCGCCTCAAGACAACGAAGATCACCTCTAACGATGTAGAAATCTTGTTTTGAAGCCACACATTTAAATGAGAACTTTAAATAAAATAATAATAATAATACATATATGAAGGCTGAAGTTTCTTTTGTTTGGCAGAATCACTCTGGAGTTAATGGGAAAACAGCAATTATAGCTTAGGAACAGAACATCCTAGGCTAAACATTCACTCAACTCTTATCAAATCGCCTTGCTATCATTTTAGAAAAGAATAACAGGAAACTCTCCTTAGGTGCTCAGACCTTGTTTCCTAGCAATTGATGGAGTCTGCAGGCTGTTAGATATAAGCAACTGAGCTAAGGCTGAGGAGAGTGATGATTGAGGTTCCAAATACCATAGGAAGCCGATCAATAGGCAATTATTGAAAAGTAGACTTCCTTCTTATGTGTTCCTAGTGTTACCTGTTCCAATTTAAAGTTGGGCTTTAGGCCTCAGATAACAATTCCTTTTATCAACTTGAATCCACAAACTATATATTCCTAATGGCTGAGAAGGGGGTACAAAGCAGGTAAGGAAAAAAAAAAAGTAACTGTATAGTAAAAGGAGGCCCGAAGGTAGAGTGTTGCAAATGCAGTTGCAGAGTGGCCAGGAGTTCAGCACCCGCCCAAAGGCACACATAGACATGCACACACAGATAACAGTATAGAAGCAGCACCATGTCTTTCCTAGGGGTTGGTACAGACTGAATCAGAAGAAAACATCAGGAGGAAAAACACAGAATACAGATCTGAACATATAGTTGATTTACATTTATGTAAAAAGCAAAAGGAAATTCACCAAACTTTGAACTATGGTTATTACTAGGCTGTAGATGATTGTGGATGGTTTGTCTTTGCACTTTTTTGTATTTTCCTAATTTCTACAGTGACTTTCTTACACAATGAGAAAATGTTTTGTTTAGGAAAAGGTTTGACATCAAGGAACAGCAGGCAGAGGGGAAATTCCCCTGAGGAGAGGACTAATACCGGTAGAAGGAAAACTTGATCAAGAAACTGAGAATGGAGGTAGTGGAGAAAACATTAAAGTCCAACTTGAAGGTTACACCTAAGTGAGGTCAGTGTTGGGCTTCCAGGTGGCTTTTGGGTGACATAAAACAGGGGCTGTAAAAGCGATGGACCGGTTAGTGAGGCTCAATAGCTGTAATCTGCCCTTGTATGTGTACAAACTCAAGACTCACTCCAGAAGAGGGCAAGAGAGGGTTGGAGGAGACAGAGAGCCTTCTCCAAAGGTGGCATCTAGAGAGGACGTCCCTTCTGCCAGTGGGAAAGAAGCCATGACAAGGGCATCTCAAGAGCAGATTGGCAGGCACCCAGAGCCTGCTACTGAAACCCCAGAGCACAGAGCACAGCTCTCAACCGCAGAGACACAGCAGGAGCAGTGGCATCCCAAAGGCAGAGCAGGAGAGGGGGTGAAGTGAGACTGCACAGGGCCCAGTGTGAGAGCTGCCCTCCAATCCTTCTTTTCTCAGGGATTGCAACACAAGCCAGGACCTGACTACCTGGGAGTGAACCTCTAAGAGACGCACACAAAATACATGATAAGAAGGAAATAGGTCGTGCATGCAGCTTCTGTTTTCCTCCTCCTCCCACACTTAAGAGAATTCCTTCCTCGTCCCCCCTCCAAGCCGGGATGGTCCTGCTTTGCTAAATAAGCTCGTTTGGACCGTGGAATACAGAGGAAAGGAGCTAGGGTGGATGGTAACAGGCAGAGGGCAAGAGCTGTTGTGGTATTGGGGGGGGGGGGTTGTTGGAGTAAAACTGGGGTGAGGAGGATCGGGGAGCTGCTTCAGGGTAAGGGAAATAGAGAGGATAATTAAAGATGTATTACTGTGGTATCCTTTATATCCCCTTGCAGAGGTCATGAAAGGCAAGTACAGGCCTGAGACCTTTGGAAATTACTTTTTAATGATGGACGGCATTATTTTAACCACAGCAGTGCTCTGAGGCTGCCCACAAGAGCACAGACTTTAAAAAGATTGCGCGTTGATGAGGCGCACCTCCTTCCCACCGGGACATGGGCCTCAGGGGTGAAGCTAACTAGCGTGGGAGGAAACCACAGCAAACATTGACTTTCTAAGGTTCTTTTGTGCATTGGCTTAAAAAAGGGTCCTTGGCCCTTACTGTATCTCCCTGGGGTGTTTTTCTAGCAGAATTGTCCCTGAAGCTCTTAACTCTGAAAGGTGCTGAAATTTCTCAGAGAATACAGAAGGCATTAAAGCACACTATGTTAGAAGTGAGGGGGGGTGGGAGGGGGGAAATGATAATATCTTCCCTAAACTTGAGCTATACAGAAATGTCTGCTCCAGGTATATTTTAAAGGATGTATGACCAAATCTGGAGCACAATTCTTGACAATTTTATAACCTGGTACTCACTAATAAAAGAAAGGTTTCTTTAGTGAACCAATTGCATTTACCACAACATGCAGTGCAGGAATATTCACTGCCATGGCACAGTCTAGAACAGGGAGGGCACAAAGGGGGCATCCGTGCTCCCACCCCATCTCCAGGGACCATAGCAGACACCAATCAATTGATACAATCTTTCCTGCTGAGCAAGGTGTAGTCTCAGCAACTTTCCCATTGTTCTCCAGGAAGTCACTCCTAATGGATTAGAGCTGGCATAGGAGATGAAATCTACCTGTCATTCCTAGCCTGTGGGATGGTTAGGGTCAAAATGTAAACGTGGGGACGAGTGTGCAAAGATCCCACCCCAGGCACACGGGGGCTGCTGGAGCTGATGATGCAGAGCTAGTCTGCACAAGGCCGGGATGCCTATGTTATGTCACCCTCCTCCCTAGGCCACAGCTGTTTGAATCAGAGATGAACATCTGAGCCAATAAGTCAATCATCTTCTCTGTCCTGGGACTCTGGGATTGAGACAGTTATATGTATAAAACAGTGATCTCTGAACTATTTTGGTTGTATATCAGTAAAAAGATCTAACTACACTTTCAACAGACTTTAATTTTTTCCTACATTAGATTAATTATGAATAACAGTGAATGAATTTCACATGTGGATCTAACACTATAGTGTTATATATATTGTATTCCAAACATAGCAACTACTCCATTAGTGGTTACACATAGGCATAAAACATTTTATTAAAGAATTTATTTCCTATGTGACTATGGCTGAGCAGTATGTTCAAACACATATGCCTCATACCTTGGATGTCCAGTTTCACTGGGTCATTTGCCAGCAGTTAGACAGAGTATGAATAAATATTGTCCATCATCATATATTATATATTTCCCCTTTGTAGGAAGAAAGAAGGTGTTTTACTAACAAGAGATACAGGTGAGAAAGCATCAGTTATAATGACAAGGAAGTGTGGAGCAGCCCAGCTGGCATGGCTCAATGGTTGAGCATCGACCTTTGAACCAGGAGGTCAATGTTCAATTCCCAGGGCTTGATCCAGTGTGGGGCATGCAGGAGGCAACCTATCAATGATCACCTCTCATCATTGATGTTTCTATCTCTCTCCCCCTCTCCCTTCCTGTCTAAAATCAATAGAAATGTATTTTTTTTAAAGAGTTAGCATTTTAAATATACTAATCTTTTTAAAATGTATTTTAAAGCCCTAACTGACTTGGCTCAGTGGATAGAGTGTCAGCCTGAGGACTCAAGGGTCCCAGGTTCGATTCCAGTCAAGGGCATGTACCTTGGTTGCGAGCACAAACCCAGTAGGGAGTGTGCAGGAGGCAGCTGATGAATGTTTTTCTCTCATTGATATTTCTAACTCTCTATCCCTCCCCCTTCCTCTCTGTAAAAAATCAATAAAATATATATCTTTTTTTTTTTTTTTTTAAAGAAAGTGTGGAGCAAAAAGCAACTGAGAGAAAAAATACTGGTGGTATTATTTAAGCCCTTTCTCCTGATTAGGGCTATTCTGCAGAAAATGCAGAGTGTAATCATTCTGAAGAGCTCTGAAACTGGTTAATTTAGCTCCCTAGTCAGAATCTAATGGAACTAAATGGAATCTACCTTTTCACATGCACGCACCAAAAAAATAAATAAAAAATTATTTTCCCTGTCTTTTGTTCTCAAAGAAAACCACAGTAAGGAGCTGGATATTCAAAGTGTAGTTATTATTTTTAAATGCTCAAATAGTTCAGCCTATGTACACTCCAAATATTTGAGTCACCAGAGGAAATGAAGAAAATGTATTGGAGGGTTAGAGATTTCCAAAGGAATCATATTTTCACCTCAAATCAGAGACTGTTGGCTTGCCATACCCATAAGCTTTGGCTCCTCTTTTCACTCTATGTGAAATATTTTGAATGTTTCTTACTATTATAAAGATTTGAAATTTAATTTTAAAAAGTCTCATAGAGCCCTAGCTGGTTTGACTCTGTGAATAGAGCATTGGACTATGGACTGGAAGATCCCAGGTTTGATTCCAGTCAAGGGCACATGCCTGGGTTGCAGGCTCAATCCCCAGTAGGGGCCGTGTAGGAGGCAGCCGATCAATGATTCTCCTTCATCAATGATGTTTCTATCTCTCTCTCTCCCTCTCCCTTCCTCTCTGAAATCAATAAAAAATATATTTTAAAAATTAATATATTTTTAAAAGTCTCGTAGAAATGACATTCTCTAAATTAAAAGTAACCACAATCGTTATGGCACTCTTCATACAAATACCTTGCAATCTTAAAATTAGCAAACCTCCTATGATTGATAATGGAATTTAAACCTGAACCTCCTGTGAACCCCCTGGTGGGTGGGCCTTTCCTTGCCATCACTGAGAGGAGTCTTTGGGAAGGGTTCTATATATTTATTAGCAGGACTGCTCTGTTTCTTAGGATAAGGTAATTAGACATCTTTATTTTTTAAGTCTGTTTGGAGGTGAGAGAATTCCATTCAACAGACATATGCTGAGCTCCAGCTTTGTGCAAGGATGCCTTCAATTTGGTGAGGGCTTCAAAGCTGAAGAGGTTGCTGCCTTCAAGAGCTTCATAGAGGAAAAGGTAAGTTCATTAAAAAAAAAAAAAAAAAAATGCTGGGAACTCCAAGATATAAGAGTTAAAACCTATTGAAAACCCATTTTGTCACATTGAAGATGCCTCAAAGGTTCTAAAGATTAAAAAGCAAACTTTTTTCCTTTGTGAGCCTTTGAAGCTGGTATTAAATACTACAGAAAAGTTTTTGAAACTTAGATTCTTAAATGGGGAAGAAAGAAAAGAAAAAGATCGGCCTGAGGTTTGAAAGAGGTTGCAGCAGCCACTGTGAGGCATTCTGCAGGGAGAACAGTGCTTTCGGTGTTTATGAGTTATTCATTATACAGGCAGAGTCTCGCTGGCTGCTCTGTGGGTAGTATTAAGGCAAATTTTTCATCCTGGCTGGAGGGTAAGAGCTGTGAAGCCAGGTAAGGGCTGCCGTGTATTTCTGGAGGGCCATTCCAAATCCTAAGAACATAGAGAAACAGAGAGAGGACAGGAGACATGAGAGAGAGAAGGCTTTGTTGTTTTGTCCATGAAAGGAAATGACATGTCAGAGGCAGACCTGCAGAACATCGTTAGTGAGGGTAGGAGGGCAAGGAGGAGACCTCATTTTGAGAAGAGGATCACAGGGATCAGAGGAGCTACCGTAACTTTTAAGTTCAAACGCTAAAGAGGTACAGCCTCAGGACTCCTACTCAGCTAAAAGATTCAGTTAGTTTGAGACCTAAGATTATTAAATAGATAAGACTTAAAGATAAGTGATTCATTGAAATAGATTACACGTATCCTTCCCTTCTCATGGTTCCAAGAGGTACAAATTTCAGTTACCATGTTTTAGTTAAGTAATACCACTCAACAAAACAATTCAAATTTCAATTACAATTGTATATTAATTGTATATTAATTGTATATTAATTGTAAACAATTGGCCACTGAGCACTCTTTATTCAGCTCTTGCACAGACATTGGTACAGTTGTGTTGCCGCCTTGTCTCCCAGTGATAAACTCACAAAACATTTTACAACAAAGATTAAAGTACAGCAAAGAAACAAAAAGTGATAATGTTGAAAGTAAATTAGGATGCAATTAGAAGACTTAAAAAAATGGCAATAGGGCCGAAACTGGTTTGGCTCAGTGGATAGTGCGTCGGCCTGTGGACTGAAGGGTCCTGGGTTAGATTCCAGTCAAGGGCATGTACCTTGGTTGCAGGCACATCCCCAGTGGGGGGTGTGTAGGAGGCAGCTGATAGATGTTTCTCTCTCATAGATGTTTCTAGCTCTCTATCTCTCTCCCTTCCTTTTTGTAAAAAAATCAATAAAATATATTTTTTTAAATGGCAACAGGAAAACAAAGATAGAATGAGATCTAGATTTTCAAGAAGCGAGGGTATAAGCTATATTGACAAAATTCAATGAATATGAAAACAAGGTAAAGTTGCTGCAATATATTTTAGTTTAAATTGTAGTAGGAACAGAAAGCCAATTGTGATAGAAATATGGCACTTACTTGTCTATTTTGGATTGAAGGCTGCAATACAAAATAATACCAATCACTTCCACCAGCCTTCAGGCAAAAGTCTTAGAATTATTGTTGGTAGAGCTAGAAAGGATATGAGAGTTACCTGGGCAATCAACATATTCAATGACAGAAAGCTTTCCCTTCTCCATATGCTCTTATCACTCCTCCCTCACTCTGTAAACTATTGCCTGAAGTGTGAGAACTGGATACCTGATATCAAAGGTATGAAATAAACCACTTCAGCAGAATCTCTTACGATATGGTTGAAGAACAGATATAGCCCCTGTCATGGGCTGAAGAAGTGACTACAGACTTATTATCTGTTAGTTATGTTTGAGAACATATGTTTGCTCTGTGACATGCCAAACTCCATTTAACTCAAATGGCTTTAGAACACACAGCTATGGGGCAATACCTGCTATTCATTGTCTAGCACATACAAGGTACTCAATGCAGGTTGAAATTAATTTATTTATGCAGCCAACATTTATTGAGTGCCTAATATATGCCAAACATTGTTCTAGATATTAGGAACAGAAAAAAACACATTTTTTATTTTTTAAATTTATTTATTTTGCATTATAAAAGTAACATATGATTATTACAAAAAGTGAAACATAAAGATGTATCCAATTTTCTTTGTGGTCAAATGTGAAACCAACTATTTTATTTTTATTTTTAATATATATTTTATTGATTGCAGAGAGGAAGGGAGAGGGAGATAGAAACATCAATAATGACAGAGAATCATTGATCGGCTGCCTTCTGCACGCCCCACAATGGAGATGAAGCCTGAAAATCAGGCATATGCCCTGACCAGGAATTGAACCCTGAACTCCTGGTTCATAGGTCAACACTCAACCACTGAGCCACACTGGCCAGGCTGAAACCAAGTATTTTAAATGTTTTAGAAAATGACTTTACTTATCGTGTTGTTAAATACCTATATGTCCTTATGTGTATTTTGCTTCCTGTAGATGTCCAATTTTGATAGTACTAAATGTCTCACCATAATTATTTTACTTATCTCACAGCCGATAAAAATTAAGACTAAAGACTCATACAACAATAAAATTGAGATGCAAGAGTTAAAGCAATTCCTTTGCTAAGCACCAAATAAATCAGAAAAACATTAAATGAATTCTGTCAATAGAACAGTCTATAGCTAAATCTATGGTAAATTAAATTGCAATTTTTTTCTTCAGAAAAATCTTTTGTCTGTTGATCTCAAATTACCTCAAGCACAAGAACTACATATCAGCTTATTTACCTCTTCCCTGTCTACAAGTGGTAATTATTTCCCTTGGCTGGTTTTTAATGTTGGCTTTTATAGAGTTGAAAATAACTGTGCAATTAGGCAATTCTGTTAAAAAGAGAAAATGTGGGTTTTTTTATTTCAAGAAACAGAAGCCATATGAATATAGTGATGAGAAATTAAAAAAGCAACACAAAGACCTGGTAGGCTAGCTACAAATGTGGTTGGAAGCAATGAACCTGTCTGCATTGTTTCTCTTTGAAAGGTCCCTGATAAGAGGAGTTTTTGATAACTCCTCTTTGGGTTTTACATCAAGGAGTAGATAATGTGCAAAACACAGTTATGTGTATAGAGTAGCCCCATCCAGAAAAAAATGGACCACAGGAGAGGATGGATGTCTGTTGATATTCCTTGCTATTAGTTACATTACTTTAAAACCTCGGTGGTTTTGTGAAAATAGGATCCTGAGAATGTATACCATGATAATGAGAGGTGTTTGTAATTATACAAAAAGTTTACCTTCCATACAGGCACAACAAATGCGTTGGAATGTTCACCTGTGCTTGGCAAAATGACTGGGAGTTTAATCTTGAAGTTGGCTGTTGCTCCAAACACATGGGAAGTAAATTCACCTAAAATCTTCACCTATCAATTATTTTTAACTTTAGAAACATAATAGTTTACTATTTCATATAGAAACTACCATTGCAAACTCTTACCTATGGAAAAGGGACTAAATTATTTTCTTTCTCAAAATTCTTTTGAATTAAAAGCAATTTGTCTTGTCAAGGATGTTTTATATGGTCCTAAACCATATTTGGAATCTACCAATATTATTTTTTAAAACCTGCTCACTGTTGTGTATTTCCTTATCAGAAACAAAACCAAGATTACAATTAATAGATTAAACCAATTCCACAAAGTTTCCTTTGAAAACAACTATTTTCCATAATCATCATTTAGTGACCATCTACCAAGTGCTTTACCCTTATTATTTCATTTAATGTTCAATGTAATCCTACATGGTGATGTATTATAGTGTCCCTGTTTTACTGGTGAGAAATCCTAAGATCAGAGAAGTTGAACAAATTATCAAGTGCCGTACAGTTGCTGAGTGATCTAGGATTGAACCAGTGGCTCCAAAGCTCTAGCGTGGCTGTCATCTAGGGAGTGGGTCACTTTAGTTAACATGAGAGACTAAGAAAAATCAAGATTGGTCATTGATCAGGTGTAAGTATTTCATCAGGAAGGAAGTGACTGGAAAACCACTTTTAGACTGAGGGCCCTGGATTCCTGAGGAAATTTAGGTCCCCTTGCTCACAGCCCAGCCTCTGGGCATTCAAGCACTGGCCTAGCAAGTCACCAGGCGAGCTGCATTTACCTCGCTATCCAGGACGATGCCCTTGCCCGGGTAGAACAGCAGCCAGCAGTTGTGGTCTCTGCTATCCAGATCATGCCAGGACCCGGTCCACAATGAGCAGCACCTGTTGGGGCCAGAGCCTCCCTGAGCTTCCCACAACCCCAAACCTCAGGAAGGTCCCCACATCAAGACCCCACACCCAAGCTTGTTTCTCCCCTCTTCCAGAACACAGCCCCAGCAAGCTGCTACTGTAGAGGGGAGGGTGCTTCTTGTAGGCACCTGGGGGAGAATGGGGCAGAGGTGGGGGCTTACCCTCCTCTTGCCCAGCCCTCTGGGATCAGATCTCCCTCTGAGTCATCATCCCCCCTGTTCCCCACCTCCTCTAGCTCAAGCCCCCATGCGCAGCCTCCATAGCCACCAAAAAAACCAAGGGACCCACAGAGCCCAGGGAACTCTCGTGGTGGGTTCCCATGGTGTCTCCTGAAGCTTCTCCATCCCCCAAACTCAATGCAGAGATCCTGCTGGGCCCTCAGCCCATTTCCCCAGGAAGAGGGGCAAGGAAGAAGGCAGGTAAGAGCTTCAGAGCTGCAGCCCCTTGTCCCCTCTCCCCAGCCTACCAACTTCCTCTCCTTCCTGAGGGTTGTGGGCCATACCTACCTGGTACCTTCTCCCAGGCAGGCCCTCCATCCCACCTCCACGAGAATTAAAATCCTGGGCACTTTGCTGGGCACTTTAGATACTTCATTTCATTTACTTCTTACAGTTTTAACCCCTGACTTAGCAGCAAAGGAAACTGAGGCTCAGAAAATCCGCCAGAGCAGGGAGGACCCAAACAGTCCAAACCTGCCCCGTCTGCTCTCTGCCCTTTCCACCTCACCGCCCTCAGTGGCAGCGGAGGTTTTACTGAAGTCTTTTTTTTTTTAGCTGTAATTGCCCCTTTCTCTGTTAACACAGTGAAAAGAAAATCCATTGGGGAAGCACTGGTGCTTTCCTGAAGGGTGGAAGCAGATGGTCCAAATAACATGCCCCAACCTTCCAGTTAATCCCAACTCAGCCAGGTTTGGTCATTCTCAACTTGCCTAACATATTTTGACTCAAATTCGAGGCTCAGTATACACTTTAAGGGCGATGTTTATGTGCGTACAGAAGGAGACACCTGGGCATGAGGGAAGAGTTCTATCTCCTGACTGCCCTGTCCTCCACCACCAACCCCAACCTGGTCTGTGACATAACCACTCTGAGTTGTAAGTTCCTCAGGCAAAGTGAAACTAAAGCCACCTGCCTGATGGCATTGCTGCCAGGGTTGATGCCTGGCACAAAAGGAACCTTGATACTGTTGATGTTGGTGCCTCTATACCCGCAGACAATATATCCTAGGCTCCAGCACTGGGAGGATGGGGGGAAAGCGGGAGGGGTGATCTCATCTTAAAGAGACCAGTGTTTCTCATGGTTAAACCTAGCATGGGAACTACTTGTCTCCAAAGACCTCCCTGGCCTCACTGCTCACACACGTGGGCAGCCTAGTGTTCCTGTGCCCATCTGCCTTCCACAAATGAGTTCCCATCTCTTTTTCAAAAAGTAGACACCACTCTGGTATTCCTTCCACCACGAGGAACTGAAACACAAACTCTGCCTTTACAGAACACTGTGCTCAGCAGGTCAGCTGGCTTCTGCAAATGAAAACTGGAGTCTTTCAAAGATGAAAAGATTCCTGGAGGATTTTGTGGTATTTTGGAGAGTGCCTCTGGGCAGATCACACACTGTGACAAGTTCTTTCCAAACTGTGACATTTTAATCATGCCTTCTACCAACAACTGACTTTCCACATTTAGCCTACATGGTAGCTGCCCTCGTTCATTTTCTCCTCATCTTAAAGCGAGCCTGGGATTTGATACGGAAGCCAATGCAGTTTTCTGAACACTGCCCCCATTCCGTAGGGCCTGGGAACTGGCAGATGGGCACAGGCAGGAAGTGGGGGTTTAAAAGAAAGGACATAAGTTTGTCACTGGTGTCGTAACAGCCATTGTTACAACAGTCTCATACTACTCAATGGAACAGTAGAGGCTATAACAGATTCTTGAAACAAGATTAAACATTTTTCTGCCCCCAAAGCACCAGGGGCATTAGATGTCCTTCCATTGGTAGCAGAATGTCTATCTGGTGCAGTTTAAAAAAAAAAAAAAAAAGTCTTACCACATGGTTCAAAATAACTGAGGCCTGAAGAATATACACACACAAATACACACTCCATTTGAGAACCTCTGTCTTAGGAAATCCATAGACCACTGATTTTTATGAAAAAGTATGGGGAGAGGGACCATAGCTTTCACCAATTTCTCAGAAGCCCTGGTTTATAAAGTTCTTTCCAGCTCTAATATTCTGGTACTGTTTCAGGCTGCGGCACTTATTTTGTCTTCTTAGAAGACAGAAGTCTTAGACAAGCTAGACAACAGAAGTGAGGCTAGGTTCTTACATCAGACAGAGGTTTTGAGGGGAGTTGGCCCAAGAAAATGAACACAAGCCCTTTACTTTTTCTGTGTATCGTTAGCTTTGCTTTGACAGTGCTACCTCTAATATCAAACCATCAGAGACTTAACAACAAATATGTCAACATAAAAATGATGCCACTTTTCAAGGATATGGCCAGGAGAAGAGTCTGCTCCCAGTGCTACTCCCAGGTATTCTTGTGATGGGAACAAAAGTTACTAACCTTGGGGTCCAATTAAGAAATGAGGAAATAAGCTAGCATATTTTCAACATGCATTTGACATGCCTTAAGACCCTCATCTTATAAATGCCAGTATCAGGCCTTAACCCTGGCTCTTACCAATTTTAGTCTATTTAATCTGCAGGCCAAACAACCTCCCCTTATCAATCCTTTTCTTAACCTGTACCTTGGTTTTCTCTCAAACTTCTATCTTAATTTGGAGATCAGTTAAACTCTCATCAGTCTCTTAAAAAAACATACTTGTATATTTTATTTTGAAACACTGTTTCTGAAACATAAAAGAGTTATATAAAACTTATTTCCAAAAAACTTTTGGATTATAAAAAAAAGATTAAGAATTTATTGTTCAAAGGCTGCCATCTGGTGGCCAAAGATAGTAAACAAAAAAACAGATCATGGAAAACATCAATACCCCTAATCAACTGGTTTGTTAGTAAAAGTGATAATCTGGAAAAATATTATCTGGATCATTATGTGGGAAAATATGAACATGTTTTTATCCCACTAATTCTAATCTATAAGATACTTTGTCTGTAAACAGTGGTAGCAGGATGTTTATCAAAATGTTTCCAAAACCCAGATGCAGCCCCACCAAACAACACACTTGAGTGTTAAATCCAGCTGCACCAGGAAATTATGGGTTGTTTTTTTGTTTTATGCTTTGCAAGTATGACACAAGGTTTCATTCACTCAACAAAATTTTATTGGATCCTATTATGTCCCAAGTATACTGAATTTCATTGGCTACATGATGAAGAACAAAAGAAACAGCATCTATTCTGGAGAACCTCATGGTCTGGTAACAGAGTCCCCAATCTGTTGTGTATTTGTGCCCTACATGGGCCTTATCCAGGGTGAGAGCAGTCTAAAAGCTTCTGTCTGTGAGGCAGGGGCACTCTTTTCTCATTTCCATTAAGGGGATAAATGGGCTATCAGCTTCTCAGGTGGGGAATTTAGATAACGTGGGTCTCCTTCACTAATGTATGACCAGCTGGAAGGATCACATTTTAAAAATATTTGACCTATTTCTTCCCCTTGCTCTGTTATAAATACTTGCCCACTTCACAGGTTCTTGAAAACAAAAGTAACAATCCCTAGTCACTGGGCAATTCTCTAGGAATACTTAGGAAGGTGGAAATGCTAATAGTGGTGGGTAAGAATCCATCCTTCAGTTGGCTTTTCAGGCCTCCCTCCATGCCCCTTCCTCTGCCTGGCGACTCCAGCCAGAGTTGTAAGAGTACATCCTATAGTTTCTGGAGGAGTTTTCCAAAAGGCCCTTGGCCAGTAACCAATTATTCAATTTAAATATATTATTTTTTCCTCCAACCAAGGGAAACAGTACAAGTTGGGGGTGGGGTCCGACTTTTCACTACTACCCTGTTTCCCTAAAAATAAGACAGTGTCTTATATTAATTTTTTTCCCCAAAGATGCACTAGATCTTATTTTCAGGGGATGTCTTATTTTTCCATGCGCTAGGTCTTATTTTCAGAGGATGTCTTATTTTCAGGGAAACACGGTAACTGCCAGAAAAGTCCAATGCTGTTTTCCTTCTTTTTAGTCCTAGATTCCAGGACAACAGCCTGGGGGCCAAAGGAGCTACCCACTTGTTGGGATGAGGTAGGCAGTCCACAGAGTGATAACATCAATTGCTTTTTAAACTAGCATTCCCTGCTCCAGGTATTTCAGTGAGGCCATCAGCCCCAAGGCACTCCACAAGGTCTGGTTTCTAAGGGCAGAAAAAGAGTTGCCATCTGTATCTCTCAGTATATTCCAGAATCTTCCACTCTTCAGCCCAGTAGGAGGCTGGCTGGGGCTGCTGGGCCAGACAAAAAGGGACCAGCAGGAAAGCATACCAAGACTAAGAACTCAGGTTAGGCATGACTGAAGTGGAGAACTCCAGCCCTTAGAAGACTTTAGGCTCTAAAAAATGTGGGAGAATCTAAGCAGCTACTGGTTGATGAAATCAGAGCCAGAGAGCCAGAGAGCTGACTAGAGAAAGATGTAAATGTGAAGTTCAACATTGAGGATTTCAAAGCAGAGCCCAAGCAGACAGCATGCTGGGATGGGTTCGCAACTATCAGGCCTGGAACCTCCCTAGAGCCAGGAAGCTGGAGGAGGAAACCTTGTACCATAGCAACTGCAAAGAGCCAGGCATTGCAAAATTTATGAAGATTGTGAAGGAGGCTCACCCAGACCACACACAGTTTGAGAAAAGCAATCCCTATTATGATCCCTCCGGCAAAAACCACCACCACAAATAGTCCATGGTCGATGAACAGTTTGCTCCAATGATGAAGTGTCACAGCTCTTCATATGAAGTTCAGCTCTGTTCCATGTCACACAGCTAACATGGAACAGAGCTGAACTTCATATACACACCTAAATCCTTTTTATTTCCTATTTCACTTTTAGATTAAAAAAATAATTATGAGGCAGGACATAGGAATGGGACTTAGGAGTGATGTTAAACCTTCATAAATATGATGTCAGTGCTTGAGAGCATCTAGGAAAAGTCAAGGAGAGGACTTCAATAAAGGGCAAAACCTAGGTTTAAATTACTAAATGAACCTTCATATCCCAGCTGCCTTCTAAAAATTTAGGAAGTTGAAATAGATGGTCTCAAAATATTTATTTGCAAGATAGAATAGGCAAAAGGAGTTGAGTAGTGTGTGGCCCAGAATCCCAGAGGTCTAAACTCCTTTCCCACTCCCCTACCCTGACCATTCCCTTCCCTGAGGTTTGGGTAAAGCAGCTGCGACAGGGGAACACTTGGGCATTTGAATATGTCACTGATTTTATGAGTCATTTAACAACTGCCTGTATAATGCTCACCTACTGGCCCCTCCCTGAGTCAGAAGCATGAGAACCCTAATCATTAGGTGACTCTAAAACCCAAAGCCCATTCTCTGGTAGTAGAGTTTGACTGTTTGCTTTAAAAAAACAAAACTCCAATTCAGAGTCTAATGGACTTTGAGAGCCCTTTTCTCGAGCTCTGATTTAAGATCTGTTATTAACTGTTCAAGATCTATTCGCCATACTCTCATAGAAAGCATTCACTTGCTCAGTTTCAGGTTCCAGTTCAGCTCTGGCTGTCACATCGTATCTATTGTACTTACCTTTACAGCAACAGAACTCCATAAATTTGCCTTCTTAGCTAGAGTTAAAGTAGCCATCCATATTAAACAGCTTTATTTTAAAAGAACTGTTGCCTTGCCTGCCTAAGATGAGGCCAAGATTAAAAGAGGATACTCCCTAATGGAGGAAATACTACAACGTGGCATCACAAATGTGATTTACATGTTTTTGGTCAATGATAAATCTGAATTACATAAGCAAAGAAAGATAATTTTTCCTGGTAATAATGTCAACAATAGCCCACCTGGGAGAGGGCATGGCATGGGGCCTATCTACCTCAATACCTCACATCCTTTTCTGGCCCCTCCAAGTCATTATTTACATTTGTTCTTCTAAAAGAGCTATTATTCAAGGTCACTGAGTAGCCTGGCTGAACAAAGAATGTAAGTGTGGTCACTCTTCCAAATTTTCCTTCATTACATCTCACATATTGTTACACAATCTGTGGTACTATACCCACGCTCACTAAGAAACCACTGTAGAATCTTGTTTATTTGTGAAAGAAAGTAAGGTCAACTGTTGTCTCTATGGATTGAAGTTTTCTCTCTTCAGAGAGAAGTTATTGTTAGGGTGGGGGTTTTTATTTGTTTGTGTGTGTTGTTTTGTCCCAATAAACTCAAGAACCAAAATAATTAGATCCCCAAGCAGATCAACATTTAGTCAAGAAACATTAGACTTCCCTTTAGTTAATCCAAATTTGATGCAACTGTTCTATCCAAATTCGTTCTAAGGGGAAAATGACGCTATGAGATTCAATGAAACTTTTTCATTAAACAACTATCTTTTCATGTATCAGAAATTACTTTGTGACTGTTGGCTAAACTGTTAGTTTCAACTACCTAGGAGAGATGCCCCAAACAAATGAACTTTATTTTCAAACAGATTCAAGCAGGCCAGCAAGGCTTGCTCACTGAGCGGTGATGAACGAATAGCTGAGCATTTCCTCACCATCCAGGAGCCCCCGATAGAAGAAAGCCCCAGCCCTCCATCTACTCACCTAGCCTGTTTGCTCAGTGAAGGAGAACTTACGAGATAGACTTTCTGAGAAGACAGTATTTGGGTGGTTTTGGGTAGAAAAATTTGAAAGGTACAGAAGAAACTAAGCCTCCCCATGAAGAAGGGAAAGAGAAAGAATATTACAGAACAGATTAAGATCAGAGAACAAATACAGCATAGGAAATATAACCAGTAATATTGTAGTAACTGATGGTGCTAGCTGAGTACTGGAAATATCAGAGGGAACACTGTGTAAAGTATATGATTGTCTAACTACTATGGTGTACGCCTGAAAGTAATACAAAATAATATTGAAAGTAAACTGTTATTGAAAAAAAAAATTTTTTTTAATTAAAAAAGATCAGAGAACTTAGACCAATTAATGCCTTCAGGATAAACAAGAGAACCCTTCTGGCTGCTCTGAAGAAAGGGTACCTCATGCCTCCAGGAGGGAGGATAAATATAAGGAACAGAAACATATTATCTTCCCTCTACTTCCATATCCTGCATTAGATCAGTTTGCTCCCGTTAGAGCTGATGTGGGTCCTGGAGATGGTGATCAGGCCTATCCCAGCCACCCTCACCAACCAGAGAACACATCCATGACAAACCCAAACTCCTAATTCCTGACCTATTTTGAGTCACCCCACATTTTGCCATTCAAGAATAGTACAAACTTTGTTTAAAAAAAAAAAAAAAAAAAAAGCCTGTATTTTTAATTTAAGAAATAAAGGTTCACAAGCAATCCAGAACAGGTGCCAGGAGTTTGCTCGAAACAATCACCATACTTGCTGCAGAAGTTCAGGTTCCACAGAATCACTCTGGCCAGTGCTTCCTGAGGTGCTCTTTCAGCTGAGGAATGGAAGGCAGCAGCTGCTGGCACTCATGACAGCGCAGGGGCAGCTTCAAGAGCTCAGGCATACCATCTCGGACAGTCACTCTGCCCTTCTCTTGTATCATCTTGATCACAGCTGCAAGCAAGGAAAAACAGTTCAGAGCCTAGCTGCTCTGGAAAGCCAATACAAAGAAAAAGAAAAAAAAAATCTGACCCCAAATAAATATATGCCAGGTCAAAATCTCAATATGAGCAAACTATTTTGGTATTACATTCCATTGAGATACATTCTAAGCAACCCCTGTTACTATGTCAGAGCCTTATCACAGTGCTTTACCACTGACTGACATTGGGTTGATGGCAGCTGTCACTGTTAATCCCCCAGCTTACTGAACTTCCACAGAATATTCACTGGGAATTGTTACTCTGCACACATGCCCTTAACCACTCCTATGCTCCTGCTCAGCTGATGGCAGAAGAGACATAGAACTGTACAGAGCTTTCATATCTATGAACTCCAATAATTATCAGAACAACTTTTAAGTACCCTTTATTATAATAAAACATCTTTCTGACCCTGATATAACAGCTTTCTAGGTCCCCAAAGATGGCTGCTCACAGCAAAGTGACAATCCCACTACAATTCAAATGATCCAGTTTCTTTTAGTGGGACCCTCTTTATAGGGAACATAAAGTTAAATATGGGTTTTTGAGACCAGATTATTATTTAGGGAAATAACCAAGTCAAATATAAGAATAGCTGAGAAAATGAAACAAATGTGAAAACCAAAGAATACTGTTTACCTTGAGATTCTAGGAAGTATTCTGTATTAAAAGAATTCCAATGTTTTTTGTTTTTAAGGCACGGAGAATCAAAATCCTGGCTGATCACATGAAGGTGTACATGGCTAGTTGAGAAGGAGAGAAATAGATGATTAAATCCATGAAAGACTAACTTAAATTAAAAGGACAAACAGTAAAAGTATGGGTGTGTAAAATATTGACTGTTTCCATTTAATTCAATTCATTCATTCATTTAAGAATATTTAATGCTCATTATCTACCTACTAGGGCCACACACTGTTCTAGCACTGGGAATTTAGCAGTGAGCAAAATGGGAAAGACCTCTGTCCTTATAGAAATTATATTATCATGAGGGGAGACAAATAAAGTATAAGTAAGCCAATCAACAAGGAGAATTCAAATAATTAACATTGCTTAAAAAATAATAAAACAGAGAAATGTGATAGAGAGTGCCGAGGGGATAGAGGTTGCCTTTTTAACTAGCTTATAGTGTTCAGGGAAGGTCTCTCCCAGGCAGTGATTTGAGTGAGAAAGCAGTCAGGCAAGCAAAGAATCTTTGGGGAAAGAGTATTTCAGAGAGCAGGGAGGCTAAGCGCAAAAGGCCCTGCAATGAGAAAGAGCTTGATACAACCAAGGAACAGAAAGGTAATATGGCCAGAATGACTGGAGCCTTGGTGCAAAGATTAGGTAGGAGTCAGATCATAAGGGTCTTATAAGTCAGCAAGAGGTTTGCACTACATTCTGATTATATGGAGGAGCCATTACGGATTTTAAGCAGAGGTGTGCTATTATCTGAGTTATACTTTTTAAAGATGATTCTTGCTGCTGGGAGAAAGGACTATGAAGTGGGTAAGGATGGATACAGAAACCTAGCAGACCAAGTCAGAAATAATCATTCTTACACTAGAGCTGTAATATTTGAGATGACAAGAAGCAATCCAATTTTTAATATATTTTGGAACAGGACTTATAATGGATTGGATGTGGGTTTGGGGAGTTGCCACCTACTGAGATGGAGAAGCTTATGGGAAAAGCAGATTTGAGAACAAAAATCAAGAATTTGCTGTTCAACTTGTTAAACCAGGTAGGAAGCCTTTTTGTATAGCTTTGACTGAGTAATAGCTATTGTTGTTCAAGGGTCAACTGTACTAGAATTGAACAAATAAGTAAATTTAGTGTAGCTAATGAGAGCCAAATTTCTCACCGTTGGAGAAAGAAGTTACAATAACGGAAATCGGAAGACAAGAATGAACCTTGTGGAGTTGGACTGGAATGAGAGGTATCACTATGAATTCATAGTTTTCATATACACATACATGTAAATAAATAGAGAGGTATGTGTTACCAGTGCAGGTTAAGATTTATTCATTTATTTCCTAGCTTTATCTACTAGGAGCAAAAACACCCTAGAATCAATATTATAGAAACCTAGTACCCAAGTCTTGGTTTATAAATACCCAATAAAAGGAACAAGGGCTCTTGGCAGAAGTGGTTCATTCCAGAGCTATAATGAGCCTGGAACATCTTATTCCAGAAAATAAGTGGTCAAAACATGTTGGAGGTATGTCAAAGTGCTACAGGGGCCAGCCAAAAGGAGCATCCAATGATCAAAGCTGGAATGACTTGAGCAACAAAATAATGACAGATTGAGTTAAAACTTATAGAATAAAATAAATATCCATGAATCTGCACTGATAATTGAATAAATATGTAATTGGGGCAGGGATTGGGGAGGAGGGGTGCTCTTCCACAAGGAAGAAATCTAATTAATAAGTTAAAAGGGCCCTAGCCAGTTGCTCAGTTGTTAAACCTTGGACTGAAGGGTCTCATGTTCGACTCCAGTCAAGGCAGTACCTCGGTTGCAGGCTTCATCCCCAGCCCTGGACAGGGCACATGCAGAAGGCAAACCAATCAATGTGTTTCTCTCACATAGATGGTTCTCTCTTTCTCTATTTCTCCCCCCCTCCCTTCCACTCTTTCTAAAAATCAATGGGTGATTATTAATAAAAAACAAAATATACATAAATTAGAAGGAATGAGGGAAACATAAAGTCACCATTAAGTAAACACCATAGTAATATCTATTGCAGGCCAGATACAATAAAGACGCTAAAAGTACTGGGCAAAAGTTTGAACAGAAATACAATAGTAGCATAGTCTCAAAATATTCAATAGTAACTTTGAGTAGAGAAACTTGGCAGATACCACCTTACAAAGTGATAAGGTTAACATCATGAGTAATAAACCATCTTGACACCATGCA
Organism: Pipistrellus hanaki; assembly: GCF_964339955.1. NCBI lineage: Eukaryota > Metazoa > Chordata > Mammalia > Chiroptera > Vespertilionidae > Pipistrellus > Pipistrellus hanaki. The sequence continues at coordinate 27,656,837 of NC_140513.1, read as the reverse complement.
CTCCTTGATATGAGGCACTGAAATGAACACATCACTTCTGTGGCATGTTGGCAAAAAAAGAAAAAAGCATAATCTCAATCTAATCATGAAAAATCATCAGACAAATCCAAACTGAGAGATATCCTATAATAACTAGCTATTATTCATCAAAAGAGTCAAGGTCACCCTAACTGGTTTGGCTCAGTGGATAGAGCATCGGCCTGCAGACTGAACAGTCCCAGATTCGATTCCGGTCAAGGGCATGTACCTTGGTTATAGACACATCCTCAGTAGGGGGTGTGCAGAAGGCAGTTGATTGATGTTTCTAACTATCCCTCTCCCTTTCTCTCTGTGAAAAATCAATAAAATATATGTATTTTTTAAAAGTGTCAAAGTCATGAAAACCAGAAAAGGAAGAGGAAGTGTCACAGATTAGGGGAGACTAAGGAGAGACAATAAATTCAATTGCAGGACCTTAGATCGAATCCTGGAGCAGAAAAGGATTTAAGGAAAATGGGTAAATTTCCAATAAGGTTTACAGTTTAATTAGTGGTGATTTTTGTCCTGCTTCACACTTTCTTTTTTAATATTTTCTAAATTTAAAATATATTACTTTTACAATAGACAAAATGATCTGTTACCTTTTCCTTTCTATAAACTTCATTAAAAATTACATCATAAAGAGGAGAATCCAAGATGGCTGCTCGGATAGGCACCTAGCCGCAGCCGCACGCAACAATTTCAATAAAATACAACTAAAATATAAAATGGACATCACCCAGAACTACAGGAAAGTCGACTGACTGGAAATTCTACAACGAGAAGCAAGGAGAAAACCAGAAGGAAGCGCGGAGGAGCTGTAAAAGCCTAAGGTACGGAGACACGCGGCGCGCGGAGAGGACGGAGCCAGAGAGGAGGGAGGCCGAGTGCCTGGCTGGCGTTCCCTAGCGGGAAGCAGAGAAAAGCTCCGATTGTGCTGGGCCCCCAACTGCTCTGAACCTCCGTTCTAGGCCAGACCCCGGGGACCCAGGCTCATCCATAGGGAGCTGGGCTGTAAGGCGGAACCTGGGGAAGTGGCGAAAGGAGGTCCCAGAGGCGTGCACACTGTGCGCAGAGAAGGGCCGGCCGGCTGTGCCCTAGGACTGCCCTGGCGGGAAGGAGACAGGGGCTCCAGACTGCTCTGAACGCCACCTCCAACTCCACTTCCAACTGAACTGAACCCCAGTTTCGGGCCCATTGCGGGAGAGCCTACACTGTTTGGTAGCAGGCGAAAATCGAAGGCACCTTTCTCTCAGAGGCGCTTGCAACAAGTACTGAAGGACCCTGAGTCTCAGGAGTCGCATAGGGCGGGGCTGACGGAAGCCAAAGCTGTAGGCTCCACCCTGAAACTCCGCCCCATCAGAAAAGCTGTCTGCGAAAATGCCTAAACCAAGTAGATCACAAACAAAAGAAATGGAGGACAAAAAGCGACTGGATATAGAGTTCAAAACCACACTTATAAGGTTTTTCAAGAGTTTCCTAGAAAAGGCCGATAAAATAATTGAGACCTATGAGGATATGAAAAGGGATCAACAAGAAATAAAGAATACATTGTCTGAAATAAAAAATATTATACAGAGTCCTAAAAACAGAATAGAAGATCACAAGAATCAAGTCAAAGATTTGGAACATAAAGAGCCAGAAGACACTCCTCTGCAGAAGCTAGAAGGCAAGAGAATCCAGAAAATTGAAGATAATGTAAGAAACCTCTGGGACAACTTCAAACGATCCAACATCAGAATCATGGGGGTCCCAGAAGATGAGAGAGAGCAAGATATCGAAAACATACTGAAAGAAATAGTGACAGAAAACTTCCCCCACCTGGTGAAAGAATTGGACTTACAAGTCCAGGAAGCACACAGAACTCCAAATAAGAGGAATCCAAAGAGGACCACACCAAGACAAATCATAATTAAGATTCCAAGAGCAAAGGACAAAGAGAGAATATTAAAAGCAGCAAGAGCTAAGCAGGAGGTTACCTATAAAGGAGCACCTATACGATTGTCAGCTGATTTCTCAACAGAAACCATGCAGGCCAGACGGGAATGGCAAGAAATATTCAAGGTGATGAATAGCAAGAACCTACAGCCAAAAATACTCTACCCAGCAAAGCTATCACTCAGAACCGAAGGTCAGATAAAGAGCTTCACTAATAAAAAAAAGCTAAAGGAGTTCATCACCACCAAACCAGAATTATATGAATTGCTGAAGGGGGTTCTTTCAGAAGAGAAAGTAAATAAAGATAAAAATTATGAACAACAAATACGTAACTATCAACAAGTGAATCTAAAAACCAAGGAAATTAAAAAAAAAAATCTGATGAACAATATTAACTGTTGAATATAATAGAATCAGAGGTATGGAAGGGGAGTGAACTAATGATTCTTGGGGAAAAGGGGAGAGGGGAATGTGGGAAGAGACTGAACATAAACTGTGCACCTATGGATGAGGACAATGGGGAGTGGGGAAAGGGCAGAGGGTGGGGTGGGAAGGGGGGGGGAAAGGAACACTTGTAATAATATGAACAATAAAAATTTATTTAAAAAAAAAAAATTACATCATAAAAAGTGGTCATAAAAGAATATGTAAGTGGCAACTTTATTTACTGCTCATTTTGTTTCCCACCCACACCTGCCAAAGCTCTTCTTTTAGCATTCTCCTTAGCACAACAGTATTCATTATATGAAAAAGGCACCGACACCATGGTTACTATGTGAAAAGGACTCTGTAATCATTAGCTGTTAGTCACAGGCTCTGAAGCATTAGAGAAATAGGACTATGGGTGACATACAAGAATCTCAAAATCATTTCGCAGACCAAAGAAAGCCAGAATGAAAAAGAGTATACATTACATGGTTCCATTTACATGAGAACAGGCTAAACCAATTATGCTGAAAGAATGCTTGCGGAGGATTAACTGGAAAGAGCACAAAGGTGCTTCCTGGGATGAGATGATAGAAATGTTCTGTATCTTAATCAAAGTGATAGTTGCATGGCATGTACATTTGTCAAAACTGATCAAACTATAAATCTTATTATGCATTTTATTCTATATACATTATATGTCCTTTTAAAAGAAAGAGTTTTGATGGGGGGAAATATGTGGCACAAAGATTTCATTACGTTAAAGTAGCCAGTAATCTAAGTCATAATTACCCATCTAAAAATAAAAAAGTGAAGCTGAAACCGGTTTGGCTCAGTGGATAGAGCGTTGGCCTGTGGACTGAAAGATCCCAGGTTCGATTCCGGTCAAGAGCATGTACCTTGGTTGCGGGCACATCCCCAGTAGTGGGTGTGCAAGAGGCAGCTGATCAATGATTCTCTCTCATCGATGTTTCTAGCTCTCTATCCCTCTCTCTTCCTCTCTGTAAAAAATCAATAAAATATATTTTTAAAAAATTTAAAAATTTTAACAACATGGATGAACTTTGAAGAATTATTTTAAGTGAAATAAGCCAGTCACAAAAAGACAGATCCTATATAATTCCACTTATATGAAGTACCTAAAGTAGTTCAAGTCAAAGAGACAGAAAGCAGAATGGTGGTTTTGAGCGGTTGGGGGAGGAAGGAAGATAGTAGTGTGGGAAGAAAGTTCTAGAAATAGTGTTGATGGTTGCACAATGTAAATGTACTAATGACATTAAACTAGACCTTGAAAATGGTTGAAGTGGTAAATTTTATGCTATATTTTATTGGGGGGGGAGGGAGGGTAAACAAACCTCAAAAGAACCCAAGATAAAAACTCTGAAATCCATTACTCTGCTTATCTCGTTTAGTTGTAAAGACCTGTGGAGAACTGCCTTGGATGCATTCTTTGAAAAGAATTAATCATTCCTTTCTGGGTATGAGCCAGGCTCTGAACTTTTCTCTCATTTTATCTTACATCTTAGATCTACTAAACTGTTAGGACAGAAATCAGTGATGTTTGTGTCCTTCAGAGCAATGGTCCTTAATCACTTAGGAGTTTCTGAACAGTCACTGACTACAATTCTTTAATTCTTCATACCGGTGTAATAAAGCTACTTCGTCTAGTTCATAAATTAGGTCCTCAGAGGTTCACACTTTGAGAGGAACAACAACAAAAAGTATGTAATTGAATTACAAGCAGAAATAGGAACTCAAGGCTTACAGCTAAGTCAGACAGACTACCAGAAGTTTCAGCTCACCTGCCTTGGAAACCCCCTGGGCCTTGCGGCTAACAGCACACTCAGCAGACCCAGGCTGAATCCATCTGCACATACACATAATCAGGATGCACCAGCACTCCCCACAGGGCTTACCTCATGCTGGGAATGGCGTGGTAGCCCAATCGGAAGCGGAGTTTGCTGGACCCAGCAGCATCGGCAATCACCTTTTCCCCCACGGTATGCATATGTTTGAGGAGCTCAAGATGTTCTCTGGTCACAGCCTTCAGACTGGAAATTGAGGCCCATGGTAAGACCAGCCAGTGATGACGAGCCTTCGGGTATTTATCCTTAATCACCACCACCTGCTCATCTTTGTAAACCTAGCAGAGGCAAAGGAGAAGGAAATAGACATTTTCCATGTATCTTCTGTGCTATGCATCTCCATTAACTCACTTAATCCCACCACAATCTTCTGTAAAAGATTTTAGTATCCCAATTTTGACAGATGAAAGCACAGAGACTCAGATAAACTGAGTGTTTTATGCAAAGTCACAGTTACTAAGCAAGAAATATAAGATTGCAACCCCAACTTTAGTCTGTGTTTTAATCACCACACTACAGAGAAGATGCACAAAACAAAGTAGTTGCTCAGGATCTGATGTGAAATCCCTCCGGGCATCAATTAAATGTTCCCTTCTCCACTCTACCACAGCAGACCATATGACATCTGCAGTGTACTCCAAGACTATCAGATCTGGCCCCTTGTCATCCCAAGACACAATTTAAGAACTCAAAGGCCCCTTCTAGGGAGATACCGGACTATTAATCCCAGGATAGGCCAGTAACCACAGTCATTATTATCTGATGCTCCCTTGAAAGAAATCACAGTAAGGTTAACTAAACCTCCCTTAATAGTATGCAGAAATTTAAAAGGAAGAAGGCAGAGGGGATAGTCCAGTGGTCGGCAAACTGCGGCTTGCAAGCCACATGCGGCTCTTTGGCCCTGTGAGTGTGGCTCTTCCACAAAATACTATGACCTGGGCGAGTCTATTTTGAAGTAGTGGCGTTAGAAGAAGTTTAAGTTTAAAAAATTTGGCTCTCAAAAGAAATTTCAATCGTTGTACTGTAGATATTTGGCTCTGTTGACTAATGAGTTTGTCGACCGCTGGAATATTCATTTGAAGAACTTAGTTTCTCTCCAAAGAATTTCAGGTGCTCACTTATTGGCAATGAGAAAAGCTACTTGTTCTCACAAATAGCCCAATAAAACAAATTTTTAAAAAATATATATTTTATTGATTTTGTACAGAGAGGAAGGGAGAGAGATAGTTAGAAACATCGATGAGAGTGAGTCATCGATCAGCTGCCTCTTACACACCCCCTACTGGGGATATGCCCACAACCAAGGTACATGCCCTTGACCGGAATCGAATCCGGGACCTTTCAGTCCCCAAGCCGACGCTCTATCCATTGAGCCAAACCGGTTTCGGCCCAATAAAACAAATTTTATTCAGAAACACTGATTGCCTTTGATTTCATTTGTAGTTATGACCTCTGATGATTATTTCAATGCCAAAATTTTATTCTGACCTGCATTTTAGGATCCTGCATAGAAATCGTCAAGCCTTGGCTCCAGTGGCCCAATGATTCCTAAAACAATAAAGAACAATGAAAATCTCAAATGCCAATAGTTAAATTTGGTATTAGTTCACATTGAATGTCAGCAAAGTCCAACCAAACTTGGAAATAAAGTTAATTTTTTAAGAATTAAACTATATCCCCTTTATATCAAACTTATGCCTTTGTAATCATAAGCCATCCCCATTTTCTCCCTATATCCAGAGGCTAGAAAAGCCAGTGTGAACCTTTGTCCTCTCCCACTCCATTTAAGCCTGACTAGGTTTCCACTCTGACATCAGGATGTGAATCACATGATCTATGAAAAGTGTTTCAAAGCTATCCTTCTAGAAATACAAATGACTGACACATTTTAGAAGCTCAGTGTTAAGTATGTTCTATTATTGCCCTACCTTCAACTGGCTTACCTCAGGAATTCAAGAGAAAAGCACATAAAGGGAAATTCACCCAAGTAACTGGTGACACAAACAAGTGACTCTTTCATCTTGGTTAATAACCCCTATCATGGTTAATAACCTCTCCCGTGTGCCTGGCTTTAGAGTGTACAAAACAATTAAGCCATCATTATATCCCATTTAATCTCCACACCATCTTATCAAGCAAACTACCCTCACCTTTTTGGTAGATTCATTTGTCCCCTTGTTTGTGGGCACAAAGCACTGGCTAGGGTCACTCCCAGGTACCAGTCCTGTACTGGGCTCAGCTTCCTGGGCAGCATCCCTTTCTAAGGAATCGCTGCTGCCTGACCTCTTTCTTTTCCTGTGTGTTTCCAGGCCAGGGCTCTTTGTCTCTTCCTCGAATTCTACAATATATGGATAAAGTTCATTCACAATGTGGAGAACCTGGCCAGGCTGCAGCTTCACCTCTTGGTCCTTCCCAATTATGACTGAGTCAATGCTGCTGGGATTAACCCCTACCTATGAAATAATCAGAAAGTAATTACAAAAAAAGCAACAATTCCATCACTAATATAGCCACTATTATGTTAACCACTTACTGTGTGCCAGGAACTATGCTTAATGTTCACTTATATTACTCCATCACTTCCACACATGACAGAGAAGACTTACTGGCTGGCACTGACACCCGAATGTCAATAGCCTAAGAAAATCATCAAGTATAAAATGGAAATTTAAGTCACAAACAGACATACCTGCTTTACCTTGACATATCCTTTGTTACAGTCTGCCTTCAACCGCACTGAAAGAGATTGGAAAAAGTCAAACCCAAATACCATGAAGAACCAGGCACTTGTTCCTATTCTCTCTACAGGACAATGAAGCCTCAAGAAGGCAACTTGACAAGGGTTTCCTCAAATGAGCAAAACTGCCCATTATACAGGTGACTGGGGCTCCAAATCCTTCCATAAATTGTCCAACAGGTCATCATAAATTAAAATTTTATTTTCTCCACTCAGAGACTATTAGAATGATGGGACTGTTTATTCTCTGAAATTTACAGAATCAAACACTTTAAAAAAGAAAAGTCCAATGGTGTACATACTCCCTTAGCTACTGCTAATATCCCCAAGAGGCAGCTTCCCTGAGTCTCCACAGTCTTCCTCTTCCAGAGCCCTTGGCCCGCCTGGGACCACAGTCAGGGAAGGAGACCCGCTTCTCTTACAAGCCCTTCACTCAAGATTAGCTTCCTCTATTATATAAAACCATCAGATTCCTTTAACAGAGAAAGGGGCAAATTATACATTCCGGAAAAACAGAAGTTCAGCTGGCCTTGGGTAGAAGGAGTGGAGAGAATAGTCTAGAAAGAGAAACAATCAGAACAATCTGAGCATGTGGGGAAGAACATTTGTCACTCATGTTCAGGGAAGTGAGATAAGGAACAAAGAAAAGAGCCACCACAGCTGCTCTCCAGCGAGGACAGGCAGAGGCAGGCGGACACACATCACTGCCATTGTGACCAGAGGCACAGAGAGTGAGCAGTAGCGTCTGCCTATGTATCTTGGGCTTAGCCAGGTCAAGTATGGCTTTTTTTCACCCATTTAGATTAACTCATGTGGCAAAACCAATAATCCGTGCTGCAGACACCACACCTCAGGAAACCTTGCTATGGGGAACTGCAGGTGGGAGGCCTGGTAGCAGTGAGCATGTCCCAAAGTTTATGGGCAAAAAAATGAGGTATATGTTAAGGCTTTTCCAAAGGACTTTCATTTCATTAAATTCCAGGGATGACACTCAAGAGCTAAATTCTATCACCTTATAAAGATACCACCCTCTAGGAAAGATAGAGGTCAGGAGGTAGATGAGGGGAGATTAACTGGAAAACTTATATGTATATATGCATAGCCCAGGGACACAGACAATGGTGTGGTGAAGGCCTGGGAGGGGTGGGTGCCAGGTAGAGGGGGCCAATGAGGGGAAAAACAAAGGAGACATTCATAATACTTTCAACAATAAAGATAAATTTTTAAAATAAATAAAAATACGACCCTCTATATGAGGCAATATGTAAAGGATGAAACCATCCCATCACTTCTCAGACACGGTTTCAGCCTACAGACCCCAGAATTCAACTGTCTCACTTCCCAACTCGGTCCCTTCCTAGACAAAGCAGGGTTCAGGACTCCACCACCAACAGTAACAGGAAGGACCAGCCTGTTCCCAACACTGAATAGTAACTGCTTCCAGAGGATGGACTCAGGAGTGAACGGGCCCGGTGTTGGCTAAGAGAGCCCTGTTCCTGAGTTTTGTTTATGGCAGACCAAAGGTTTTCCATCATGACCACCCAGAAAATGCGCACCTTTGGTTAGCACTACTCTAAGGAACCGAGCAGGTACTCTCCACAGTCTTGTGACCAGTTACCTTGCTGTCGAGAACATTTCTTATCAGTGATCTTGGTCTCTGGGCTACGCCCAACCAGGACTGCTTCCAAATGTGGAAGTTTGATTCGCTGTTGCCGGTTGTCTTGTCTCACCAACCAGCACAACCGCATCATTACTCTGAGAGACAAAACAGAAGAGAATCATGGGAATACTAGCCACAGGTCCTCCAGGGCCACACCCCAGATACCACACACGCCACATACCATCTGTTCATCTTGAGGCAAGTGACTTCACCTCCCTAGTCTCAACTTCCTCACATGTAATATGATAATGACAGGATTCATAAGGTTGTTGTGAGAATTAACTAAGAAAACATGGGTAAAGTATTCACCCCTGTGCCTGAATCATGCCAAGCAATCAAATTTCTTATATTTATTGATATAGTTTATGTGCTAGGTATTAGGCTACGGGTTGAGGATCAAAGAATGATTAAACATTGTCCCTATTCTTCTGGGGCTTGGAATACAATGGGACAGATAGACTCATGCACCAATTATTAAAATGCAATGTGATGAGCATGTAAAACGGAAGTAACCAAATACGGCATTAGCTCAGGCAAAGGAATGACTGACTCTTGCAGAGAGTATCAAAAAAGATTTGTGAAAAGGGATATTTATAATGGGTTTTAAAGGACTGAAAAGGAATATGCCTGACAGAAAACTAAGGACATAAGAAGAGAGAAGATATTCTTGTCGATAGGCACTTTTTGTGTATTTGTATATTCTCTTCTTTAACTGTCAGAACGTACTGTTAGAATGATATTTTGCTGCCATCTGCCAGAAGACTGTCATAATGAATATGCAAACATGCAATTTCCAAAGTATGACTGCAGCATCTTTGTGCAATACACAACTTGCACAATAGTGGAGGTGCTGGCATTCTTTTGAAAAACCCTTAAGGCCATGTAAAGGTTCAGCAGAAGAGAGAGAGAGAGACAAGAAATTCTGCCCGAGCAAAGACAGAACAAAGGGGATGGAGAGGAAGAACAACCAGAAGAAATCATGAAGGTAGACTGAATTACTGACTGCATTTGGGGAATGACAAAGGAGGAAAGGGAGATAGCCAGGATTCCTAATTTGAAAATACCCATTAACCAAAAGGAAGAATATATAAAGAGACATAATTTGGGGATAAACGTAGGTAAAGAAGAGATGATTTCAGAT